>NC_084649.1:28598218-28904468 GCF_019802595.1 Syngnathoides biaculeatus
CTAACACAATGAAAAAGTAGTTTTTGCTGTTACAATAGGTTTTAACCAATATAAACACTTGACCCCACTACTGCAAAAAACCTCACTTCCTGGTTCTTCTCCAACACAAATGCCTTGAGGATTTTCATGGCGGCAGATGCAAAAGTCCATATACAACAACATCCTGACGTGAAAAAACGGATGAAGCCATTCCGGCTGACTTTTTTTTAATTTATTTTTTTATTAAAAACATACTAAAAATTATGCCTTACGTGTCAGTTGACCTTTAAAATGAACTTGGTGGTAAGTGTGAAGATTGAATCCATCCTCCCAAGTGTTCGAGCAAAATCGAGCAATAGCCGGCATTTTGGCTAACACAATGAAAAAGTAGTTTTTGCCGTTAGAATAGGTTTTAACCAATATAAACACTTGACCCCACTACTGCAAAAAACCTCACTTCCTGGTTCTTCTCCAACACAAATGCCTTGAGGATTTTCATGGCGGGAGATGCAAAAGTCCATATACAACAACATCCTGACGTGAAAAAACCGATGAAGCCATTCCGGCTGACTTTTTTTTAAATTTATTTTTTTATTAAAAACATACTAAAAATTATGCTTTACGTGTCAGTTGACCTTTAAAATGAACTTGGTGGTAAGCATGCAGGTTGAGGAAATAAGTATCCATACAACTCAAATTATGTTTTACTTTGCATCTTTGTTTTTGTTATTATTATTCCAAAGCTGGCGGCACTTTGGCTCAGCTGGTAAAGCGTTGGCCTCACAGTTCTGAGGTCCCTGGTTCAATCCCGGACCCACCTGTGTGGGGTTTGCATGTTCTCCCCGTGTCTGCGTGGGTTTCCTCCGGGCACTCCGGTTTCCTCCCACATCCTGAAAAACATGCAACATTTATTGGACACTTTAAATTGCCACTAGGAGTGTTTGTGAGAGCGGCTGTTTGTCTCAATGTGCCCTGCAATTGGCTGGCAACCAGTTCAGGGTGTACCCTGCCTCCTGCCCGTTGACAGCTGGGATAGGCTCCAGCACTCCCCGCGACACTCATGAGGTGAAGCGGTGAAGAAAATGGATGGATGGATATTCCAAAGCTCATTGGTGTGTCATGTCATATCGTTTTCAGCAGACTAGGCAAAAAGGAAACTGGGTTTTATTTTACTTGAAAATGGATGATTGCAGGGATGGATGTTTAATTAGTTGTTCAAATTGTAATTTTGACACCCCCCCCCCCCCTTTCCACATCTCAGGTCCTGATGTCAGTGTTGACGTTGTTGATGTCACCAGACAGACTGATAGCAAGATGAGGCTTAGAGAGTTTGTTGATTATTATTACAGCACGAACAGAAAGAAAGTATTAAATGTAATCAATCTGGAGTTCTCTGATTCAAGGTACACACTCAGTGGAAAAAAAATATTCAACAATTTTGACATTGTGAAGCTATCAATGCCCAAATTCACATTTCACTTGTTTTCTGGAACAGGATGAACAGTATTGTGGAGAGCCCTCAAATTGTGCAGAGCTTGTCTTGGGTTGAAAACTACTGGCCTGAAGATGCTCTGCTTGGAAAGCCAAAAGTCACTAAATACTGTCTGATCTGTGTCAAAGACAGCTACACAGACTTCCACATTGAGTGTGGTGGTGCCTCTGTCTGGTATCATGTATTAAAGGTACCAAACGATTCTGGAGTGTTCGTAACCTGATTAAAATTGTATTGAGTTTGTACCATTTTACTTTTCAAACCTCTGATTTCTCAAGAAAAACTGGAAAACATTAAATTGCACCCTTTCTTAGTGTATAACGAATGGATGTCTAATTTCAGGGAGAAAAAATCTTCTTTCTCATCAAGCCTACATCTGCCAATCTTTCTCTCTACGAGCGTTGGAGGTCATCATCCAATCACAGCGAAATGTTCTTTGCTGACCAAGTGGACAAGTGTTATAAATGCCCTCTGAGGCAAGGACAGACTTTGTTCATCCCATCAGGTCAGAACTGGAAAAACTACGTTCATGCCATGTGAACTAGTGTCTGTAGAGTACTGGTCAGAAATTTGGACATCTTCAGTATGCTTCACATGTAAATGTCCATTATTTTTGTTGAGACTACATATTCTTTTAGAAAGTATGACATTCCTGAAATTATTCAGTAGTTTTCCGTTAGTTTCCGTAAAAGGGACTTGGAGATAATGATCAGTCGGTCAATAATTTTGGATTCATATACAGTGGAACCTTGTTTTATGTGGTTACCGTAATGTTCTCCTACATATCTTGTTTGAAACTGAAGCATACGAATGCCAAAGCTGTATTTCCCTTTGGAACGACTGTGAATCCAATTAATCCTTTCCAGTTAGCCCAAAATATTGACTAAAATATACATTTTATAGGCAATAAGTATAGTTTTTATGCAAAAAAAAGCATGGTGAAATAAATATGACTAATCAAATGGGTAAATTAATAAATTTAACACCAGCAGTGTTTCCCACAGGACTGAAATATTTTGATTACTGTACACATTTCCCAACATGGAGTGCCATTTAAAAAAAAAAAAAAAAAAAAAAAAAAACACACAAATAAAAAAAATAGCACTGGCTATGCTGTGACGAGATGCCATCATACGCCAGGTGAAGCGATGTCAATATTGTCTCAAATATTGATGGCTCTAATAGCAGAAGAACATCCATCCATCCATTTTCTTAGCCACTTATCCTCACAAAGATTGTGGGTCCATTATCCAAGCCGCTTATCCTCACAAAGGTCACGGGAGAGTTAAAGACTAATTAAGTAGCTTCGGGCGCAATGGCGACTACTCCCTGAAATGATCGCCAGTTGCAGGGCAAATATCAACACCAAAACTGAGTGGGATTTGATCCCACGCTGCCCGCACCAAAGTCAGGCATGTACCACTACACCATCAGTGACCATCAATGACATAGCAGAAGAATGATTCTCAAAATTAAATACTGATTCCTTTGATATTTAAGTCGCTTGACAGTCTTTTAAATAATACAGTAATCCCTCATTCACGGTTATTGGGGACCAGAACCCATCACGAAATGTGAAAATCCGTAAAGTGGGATTGTCTGATGTATCTGGCTACCAGAATGATTAAAATATGGAAACAGTATTTATATTTTACATATTTAAGGCGAAGATTACACATATTTACCTAAACCTTTAATTATAAAAACTTTCCTGCAACAGTTGCCTGACCGTGGTTTGGAAACACAGGGACGCAACGCCTTGGTGCCAAGAACAAGAATGGTACGAAGCACCGGTCTGCTGCTCGGAATGCTGCATTAGTTCCTTTAAGCACTTAGTATCAACATGTCCTCTCTTAAACACTACTCCTCCCTGGTCGTCCTTGATAAACTTGAAAACTGTACATACTAGCAGTCTCTGTTTCATCCATGTTAAAAACGTGCCCACCATCCCTCATGGATAAGGTTAGGAAACTCTTCCTCCATGTAACGACAAGAAGCACCATACAGAGGCACATTTTTGATGTTTTTTTAAAATTTTTCAAACCAGGCATTGCTGACCCAAAAAAATAGGTGGTCCTTTTGACTTTTTTTCCCCCCTCCAAAGAGGCTTGTTTCATCACAATTAAATAAATATTGGCATAGGAATCCTTCAGCTTCTACATACCCACTGAATCCACCAAGGAATTCTTCAGCGCCATGTCTTCCTGAATTTGTAGCCTCGCCATGTCTTAGGACAGTGTGAATGACAGTTTGCCTCTTAAAACTGTAAAACCAGTCACTGCTGGCCTTACTTTCATTCAGAGAAGCACTCGTTCCAGCCCTTGTTCGCATGAAACAGCTGTGGCTTTTCAAGAAAAATGATTGCCTCTGAAATAGTGTCTTGGGTCTTTTTTATGTATCCACATCACTAAAATCTTCTCCACATTTTTAACTGCTTGGCATCTTTGTTTTGTCAGACGCATTTATCTTTTGCAGTATATGTTTCCTTGAGGTACTTTATTTTTGCCAGAATTAAATTTTGAAGACACAAAATTTATTTTCAACATCCAGGTGAGATCTGCCACTGTACTTTATTTCTGTACTATGCAGTGATTTATTTTTTAACTTGATCGTCCTTTGTGTCTTCTTCGTTGAAAGGCTAGCAGTTGGAAATTTCTTTTGCCCAATCGTGGACTAGGTGGCACTTGCTAAAGATACAAAAACCTTGATAAGTGCTCGAATGCACATGTTGCTTGATACTAATTCAGTTAGAATAGACTCGGCAACATTGCACGTGAACACTGGATGCTTCATGTGGGTGTGCAAATGTTTCGTGTGAGAAGGAAATTCCTGGAAATGTAACTTTTTCTTTCCCCAAGGACAACTATGTCAATGAATTAATTCCAGAACAAAATGTCAAATGAATCAGCAAAAAAGAAAAAAAAAACACAAGTTGGGGCATGCGAAAGCCAAGGTACCACTGTAGCACTTTTCAAACATAAAAATTGCAACACACTTCTCATATTGGTGGGTTCCATCAGAAGACACGGGATTAAAATTTAAAAATATTAAGACATCAGGACAGGATCAAAACTGAGGCAATTAGAGAAACAATAAAATAGGGTCAAAATATATGAATGAAAAGAACAAGTACAAAAATATCGAAGCATTAAATAAAATAAGAAAGAAATCAGTTTTAGGATAAATAAATAATTCAAATCAAAGCTAAGTCCAACAGGTGAGTCTTGAACCTACTCGATGAAAGCCATGAAATCGTCCCATTTCGCCTTTTTAAGGTTGATGCAGGTGCCTTTTTACGACACGACAAATTTCTCTGATCTTTCAAGCGTGGTTGTTATAGGGAGGTGATCGAACGCTAGGGAGGTATTGACTCACCACGAGCAGCTGGCTAAGAGGTTGGAGCTAGCAAGAGTAATGTTGAGGGAGCGAGCGGACTGTACCGTGAGTCGAGTGGCGGAGCCGTGATTGAAAATTCCTAACGTTGATGAGTCGATTTCGTCGGCAAGGTCGACACTACGACGGTCACTGAGGAGGTGGGGGTCCCACAACAGGGAGTGACCGTTCAGGTCGCCAAGGACCAGGGTCTGACGTGGAGTAGCCAGCCGGATGGGAAGATGGCGGCTGGATGTAAATGTTAAAAAGGGCTACGGAGGACGACCCGGACCGGACGGCCAGACACTGTTGTTCGATAACATGGTCGTTGGTGGTAGGTGGCTGGATGACACGATAGCTCACGCTACGATGGATGAAAAACGCCAGGCCACCTCTAGCATCACGGTTGCGGTCGTTTCGTAGGATGGTATACTCACCGAGCTTGTGTAGATTTGACCAATGAGTGAGCTTGGTTTCTTGGATGGTGGCAAGGAGGATGTCGTTCCACGACATATAGTTCGCTATTTCCAGGGCCCTGAAGGCTTGGCCATTGCAGTTGAATTGCAGGATGCGAAAGGCGGGCAGAACTCGCCAAGGCTTGGTTTGGCAGTTTGCGTCCGGTGGTGAACAAGTGGAAAAACATGGGGCTACGTAGTGGTCAGTCCAATGCCGACTTTGGCGTAGATTTGAGCATCGAGTGAGGTGGCACCAGCCGTTGCACTTGGTGCAGCAAACAGACGTCATGTCTTGATGGATCAGTTTTGAGCAGACGCAGCAGAGCCACTGGAGGGGCCTGGGTTTTGGCTCAATACCGGCATGGATTAGCAGGAGGGGGTGCAGCACGGCCGGAGGCCAAAAAATGGTTGACCATTCGTACTTGGGGGTTCCAGACTTTGGTGACTCTTGGGGTGGAGAGGCGTTGTGCAGGCACATAGAACCATCTCAAATTAGCACCAATAATTTGGTCAAAAACTCCACAGCTACCTCTCCAAATTGTTTCCATACCTCCACAGGAATGCCATCAGGATCAAGTGCCTTTCCATTTTTCATCCTCTTAAGTGCTTTTTAACTTCCCCCTTACTAATCATTACAACTTCCTGGTTCTTCACACTTGCCTCTTCTACTCTTCATTCTCTCATTTTCTTCATTCACCAACTACTCAAAATATTCTTTCCATCTATTGAGTGTACTACTGGCACTAGTCAACAAATTTCCATCTCGATCCTGAATCACCCTTACCTGGTGCACATCCTTCCCATCTCTATCCCTGTCAGGCCAACCTGTAAGAGTTCCTTTTTACCTTTTTTTGTATCCAAACTGGTTTATATATCATCATATGCCTCTCGTGACGCCTTCGCCACCTCTACCTCTGCCTCCATTGTATCTCAATGTATTCCTTTCGTCTATCCTCAGTCCTCTCAGCGTCCCATGTCTTCTTTCCTTGTATGAATTCATTTATTTTGGGGTTCCACCACAAAGTCTCCTTCTCCCCTTTCCTACCAGAAGACACAAAGTTTTGCCTGTCTCTCCGATCACCTTGACTGTATAGTCCAGTCTTCCGGGAGCTCCTGTCTGTCGACAGCCTGTCTCACCTCTTTCTGGAAGGCTCCGCAGCATTCTTCCTTTCTCAGCTTCCACCACATGGTTCTCTGCTCTACCTTGGTCTTCTTAATATTCCTACCCACCACCAGAGTCATCCTACACACCACCATCCAATGCTGTCGAGCTCCACTCTCCCCTACAACTAGATAACATCGTCTGCACAAAATGTAATCCACCTGCGTGTTTATATTTTTCTTCTCTTGTAGGTAACTCTATGTTCCTGCTTCTTCTGGGGAAAAAAAAGTATTCACTACTGCTATTTCCATCCTTTTTGCAAAGTCTACCACCATTTGTCCCTCAAAGTTCCTTTTCTGGATGTTGTACTTACCCATCACTTTTTCATCGCCTCTGTTTCCTACACCAACATGTCCGTTGCAATCTGCACTAATAACAAGACTCCCTCTGTCTGGGATGGTCAGAACTATTTAATCTAGTTCCTTCCAGAATTTCTCTTTCAACTCTAGGTCACATGCTACTAGTGGAGCATAGCCGCTAATCACACGATACATAATGCCCTCAATTTCAAATTTCAGCCTCATCTCTCAATCTGTTCTCACAAAATTAAAATTACATTTGTTTATTTTATTTTTACTATCACACAAAATTTGTAAATAGTTGCCCGACATATTAACTCTGAGTGGAACATTGTAATTAAGCCGTTGCACCCCCACGTACACTTAGAAGGGACACACTCTCCCGTACTCAGTACCGCGACGATCTTCACCCCTCCCCTTTTTCTGATGTACATAGTGGTGAAGTACATCGGGGTTGAGGAGTATCCGCACTTTGTAGTATGTACAGATGATAATACTTATGGTGCTTTGTTGTTCTTTCTTCTGTATGTTGTACCAGGGCAGCACCGACTGCCAAAGAAAAATTCCTTGTGTGTTTTTACGCACTTGGCCATAAAAGCTGATTCTGATTCACTCGTCTAGGTCCTAGTTTAATGCTGCAGATATTACAAAGTGTTTGTTGCGCCTTGTGCACCGCAGGTACATTCGTTAATATGACTGGTATTTTTCCCCTTTTGCTGATGTACGTTGTGGTCCTATCTTGATGCTACAGATATTACAAAGTGTTTGTGTCCCTTTGTTCGTGGTAGCTGTGTCAAATAAATGGAGACTCTGAGAAGAATCCTATGTTATGATGTGGTCTTTAAAACTACACAACGCAGAAGTCCACCGGTTTCACTTGGTGCCCCTTGACCCATTGCATCGCCGACTGACGTCCGTTTGGTTTCCCGGGGTAAAGCTGTTGCCGGCCGGCCACAACGTCTATCATCGCTTCCTGCGCCTCGCGCTTCCAAGGGCTGAAGACCTGTTCCCGCTGGCGCTGAAGGTCGCTTTCAAAATAATAGCTTTGTTTCAATATAGTTGCAAATGAACAGGAAAGACAGGAGCTATATATGGGAAAGGGGAGGTCATAATCATAATGTGTGTATGTGTGTTTATGGACTGTTTCAGTTAAACTGCTCAAGCTTTGCTTTGGGTTTTTTGGGGTTTTTTTGTGTGCTGGGGTTCAATTTTTTTGTTTTCTTCCCCTTCCTCTTTTTCTATTTTGCAGCTATTGTCATATCAATGCAAGATGTTATTGGGTTCACACAGGGGCTGGTCTGGGGCGTGATGTCACCTTCGGGATAGGTGGGGGCCAGCAGCTCGCTTGTGTTTCTGACAATGCAGTTGATCAGTCTCTTGTTGATCCTCCATTGGCCCCCTCTGCCAGTTCAACCCCTAAGCACGAATAAGTCATGTCTGTTGAAGCCCTTGGAGTCATGATTACTGACTTGGCAAAAAATATCGGTGCCATTTCTGCCAATCTTAGCTCTTTGCATCAGTCTAGTCCTGTTTAATCTCAATCTCCAAGTGATAGTAATTTGTCACAGCTAAAGGTTTTTGTGCAGTCTGACAATAAGCCCCCACCTTTTTTCCAGAGGCGATCATACTGATGCATTCCCTGTTCATGAATGAGACGACATGATCAAATGTTATCTGAATAGGTTTAAATGCACCACTGACTCTGAAATGATTGATCTGATCGGGCAAAGCGAGGGATGTAGTCAAAATATACCTTCGTAGCCGCCCTGAGCTGAGCGTTCCTGACCTTCCAACGGCTGTGTTTGACATAATAAAGGATCACTTTAGTGAACTGTCATATTCCAACTTGCCCATGAAGGACTTTTACAATACCATCCCACATGCAAATGAGAGTGCTATGCATTACTGGATTTGCTTTAAAAAAATGCAATGATGCTGCAATGAATGCCTTTGAAGGAGGGGTAGATCTGTGGAGGACCCCGGTGTTGAAGTGGTCGTGATGTTCATCACTCATTGTCCCGACCCGAATCTCGTCATATCTTTTCAGTTAAAGGGGCCTGAGCGATGGACCGCAGCAAAGGTTCAGGGGCATTAGGACAGCCATATGAGGAATGTGCAGAAGATAGCTCAGTCCCGACACCCAATGGGTTTGTCATCTTATGTTCAGAGCCTGGTGACCGCCTCATTTCGTCCATTTGACCCTGCCATGTGCCAGGCTTCATCAGCGGCCTGTTAGCCAGAATGCCCTACTGCCGCTTTTCCTACATCTGCTTTGGCTCCCAACCAGTCCATGTCAAATGAGATAATGGTGTGTTCACATGGGCCTGCTCCTCCTCCTGCTGGCATCACTGCTTTAGATCAAATGGCTGCTGAGCCTTGTGTCCACCAGGTTGTGGCTATGTTTGACAAAGTGCTGTCCTGGTGCAACATATCTCTTGCCACCAGCCAAAAACCAGCCCTTGGACCGTAAGCCAGTCCGTCGTCAACCTGGTCGGCCTCGTAACCAACAATGCTCTGAGCTTGTCATACGCACAGTCTGTGGTTCCAGAGATCACTTGACACATGCACATTGCAGACTTTACAGCTTGTGCCATAACTGCTTCAACCCAGGTCATATAAGGCTTGAATGCCCTCATTCCTCAGCTGTGCCGTCCCAGTCCGCTTCCAATGCTGATTTAAACTAGCCCCCACCCGTGTTTTAAGAGGGCCAACACAAGCTGTGCAAGTGACACCCTCACTGTCGCCCAAGACCTGCACTCTGCTTATGTTATGTGCTTCGATAATCTTCCTGACGACAAAACTGTAACCTTTGTGGGCTCTCAGAGAGTGGAAGGAGCTAGTGACTTGTTTTATTCTCCAGTGTTCATTAAGGGTCAGTCAACTTTGAGAAGAATGCTGGATTCAGCGAGCATCTCATGCACACTTAGTGTGGAGGCGCAGTCTAAGATGAAGGTGGCTGGTGTCCTTTTGAACCCCCAGCCAGTGCTTGAGAATTTGGTCCGAGTTGGATGTGGTGGCCTTACAACTCAGCCAAAATGTATTTATGACCTTAATATAGAGATCTATTGTTCCAAGTTCATTGTACCAGCTTTTCTGGTTCCAGGACAGAGGGATGAGTTCATCATTGGGAACAATGTTATTCGGCCCATGATGCAGAAAATGAGATCTGATGACAAGTACTGAGAGCTCATCTGCTTTTGAAACTCTGACCCTGATTGTGAGCAGTTTCTTCAGTTGCTCAGCTGTGTAACTCGCTCATCTGGTCCTGACAACATTGGCACTGTGAGATTGCGACAGGCTGTCACACTTGCTCCACAGGCAGAGTATCTAGTGTTGTTGCCCAGCAGTGCCCCTGTATCTGTGCTCTGTCATCATTGAGTCCACCTCCTCCCGTTCAGCTCGTCGGACGAGTTGTCGCTCCAATGTGAGGTGATCACTGGGTCCCAAAGATAATTTTAAACACCACAAAAAGCCTGGTAATACTACGCCGTAATGCAAAGGTGGCAGATGTTTATCCATGTGTTGCTGTGGAGGATCTACACATCTCTCAGGGTGTGGCTGAGACACAACATGGTCTGACTGTTGACACTATCTCTGAGTCAGGTTCCACAGCTGCTCCTTTTCAACAGTTGAGAGAGTGTCGACTGGGAGACATAACCCTTGAAGCTTGTGAAGAGAGAGGAGTGGATTCAGAGACTAGCTAAACCTGTGCTGATTTACCAAGACATCTTCTCTAGGGATAAGATGGACTGCAGGGAAGCAAAGGGCTTTGTTCATCATATACACCTCACTGATGCCGCCCCTTCTGGTTGCCTTATCGACGAGTTCCCCCAGCGCATTACCACAAATTGAGGGATGTGGTGTCTGATATGGAGTTGAAAGACAACATCAGTATTTCAATCAGTGAGTATGCCTCCCCCCTGGTTCTGGTCTGGAAGAAGTCAGGTGACCTGAGGATCTGTACTGACTTTCGGTGACTCAATGCAAAAACTGTCAAAGATGCCCACCCACTTCTGCACCAGGCTAGTGCCTCGCTGCCCTTGGTGGAAATGACTTTTTCAGCACCATGGATCTCCCATCAGGGTTCTACAACATTCCCCTCCTCGAGTCTGACAGGCGATACACAGCTTTTACAACCCCTTTGGGCCTATATGACTATAATAGGCTTCCCCAGCGCCTATGCAACGGCCCATGCAGATGATGATCAGTGACTTAGGTGACTTGAACTTCTCCAGTATCATTTATCTAGATGACCCGCTTGTCTTTGCCCCCTCTGAGGAAGAGGCCCTGAGAAGGCTAGACCTGGTCTTCTCATGCCTTAGAGCCAACAGCCTGAAGCTGGCACAGAAGAAATGCCACTTCCTACGCAGGTCTGTGAGATTTCTTGGCCAAATGGTGGGGAGCAGTGGCGTCTCAGTCAATCATGAGAAAGGGAATGTCATAATGGCTTTCAGTAAAAGGGATCTCATGAACAATGATGGCTGCACTCCTTCTCAGTGGAAGGTCAAGTCTTTCCTTGGGATGGTGCTGTTTTACCAACGCTTTATCCCTGGCTGTTCTTCCATTGCAAAGCCACTTTACACTTTGACTGTTGGACAGAAGAGGAGAGCAAGAGGTTGTCGTGGGTGGCGGTGTGCTGGCATCTTCCGAGAACTGACTCCTCAGGATTGTACTGCTGTCGGTGAGAAGGCGTTTGAGGATCTTACAACCGCAGTCCTCAACAGTGTGGTGTTGTCCCACCCGGACTTGGAGGAGGTCAAACACGAAAAAGTAGTCTAAAACAAGTGGAAGCACAAAAACGCAAGGCAAAAGGCAAGATCCAAAAACGTGCACAAGGTCCATTGAGTATGAGGGAAACTAAGAAACATGGACAAGACGTGGTCAAACTAAAGAGGGACAGGCTCGCTGTGACAAAGGATGGCTACACCAAACTTTTGACTTACGCACAGTAGCGGAGTATCCCAGGATGCAGTAAAGCCTATGCAACGATCTGGTCAATGCCGATGACACATTCACCACTTAAGTGCTTGGTCCATTAGTGTCCAAAATGCACACAGCCGTATCAGCTGTCAGAGGTGGCACTGCCAAGGGCAGTATCCTGTACACGCCCCTCATAGGAAGTGCACCGCCCACGGCAGTGGTCAGGCAAATGCCCCTGACAATGTCACACAGTGGCGACCCCTTACGGGACAAGCCGAATGGAAAAGAAGAAATTATATTCATAAGGTTTTATAAAAAATGATTTAACTAAATACCTTTTTTGTGTCAAATATGCAAAGTACAAATACTTTTCACATATTTTAAACGTTCTGGTACCCACATCATCGTACATCCCCTGCTACTTCTCGGTTTTTCACTTTTCACGGGTGGTTCTGGTGGTCCCAAATAACAGTGAAAAATGAGGGATTACTGTATTTTGTAAAGACCAAAATTGAAGAAATCGGAGGCTCTGTTATTACAATAAATAAAATAAGTATATGAATACCCTTCTATATTGCAAGTTCTCCAAGTTGGAAATCATGGAGGGGTCTGAAATTTTCATCATAGGTGCATGTCCACTGTGAGAGAGGTAATGTAAAAAGAAAAATCCAGAAATCACAATGCAAGATTTATTTGTGTGATACAGCTGCAAATAAGTATTTCAACACGTGAGAAAACCAATGTTAATATTTTCTACAGTAGTCTTTGTTTGCAATTACAGAGGTCAAACATTTCCTTTAGTTTTTCACCAGGTTTGCACGCACTGCAGGAGGGATTTTGGCACACTCCTCCATACAGATCTTGATTGATCTTCTCTCGATCAGGTTTCTTGGCTGTCACTGAGAAACGAGTTTCAGCTCCCTCCAAAGATTTTCTATTGGGTTTAGATCTGGAGACTGGCGAGGCCACACCAGAACCTTGATATGCTTCTTACAGAGCCACACCTTGGTTTTGCTGGCTGTGTGCTTCGGGTCATTGTTATGTTGAAAGACCCAGCCACAACCCATGTTCAATTCTCTGACGGAGGGAAAAAGGTTGTTCCCCAAAATCTCACGATACATGGCTGCGGTCATCCTCTCCTTAATACGGTGCAGTCGTCCTGTCCCATGTGCAGAAAAACACCCCAAAACCATGATGCTACCACCCCCATGGTCCACTTTAGGAATGGTGTTCTTGGGATGAAACTCATCATTCGTCTTCCTCCAAACACGGTTGGTGGAGTTATGACCAAAAAGTTCCATTCTGGTCTCATCTGACCACAAAACCTTCTCCCATGACTCCTCTGTATCATCCAAATGGTTTAAGCAGGGGAATCTTTCGTGCCATGCATGATTTAAAACCATGACATCTTAGTGTATTACCAACAGTCACCTTGGAAACAGTGGTCCCTGCTCTTTTCAGGTCATTGACCAAGTCCTGTCGTGTAGTCCTGGGCTGATTCATAACCTTTCTAAGGATCATTGAGACCCCAGGAGGGGATATCTTGCATGGGGCTCCACTCCGATTAAGATTGACCGGCATGTTTAGCTTCTTCCATTTTCTAATGATTGCACCAACAGTGGATCTTTTTTCACCAAGATGCTTGGCAATTTCTTGGTAGCCCTTTCCAGGCTTGTGGAGTTGTACAATTTTGGCTCTGGTGTCTTTGGACAGTTCTTTGGTATTGGCCATGTTACAAGTCTGAGTCTTACTGATTGTATGGGATGGACAGGTGTATTTATGCAGCAAACGACCTCACACAGGTGCATCTGATTCAGGATAATACATGGAGTGGAGGTGGAGTTTTGAAGCCATTTTGCCAGGTCTTTGAGGGTCAGAATTCTAGCTGATGGACAGGTGTTCAAATACTTATTTGCAGCTGTATCACGCTACTAAATTAAAAAAAATAAACATACATTGTGATTTCTGGATTTTTCTTTTTAGATTATCTCTCTCACAGTGGACATGCACCTACGATGAAAATTTCAGACCCCTCCATGATTTCTAAGTGGGAGAACTTGCAATATGGCAAGTTGTTGAAATACTCATTTTCCTGTGATTTGTGATGTGATGTGGTACAGTTGTTCATGTTTATTAGATTTCCGTTTGATTATGTCTCTATCTTTCAGGTTGGATCAACGCTATTCTGACTCCTGTTGACTGTTTGGCATTCTCTGGCCATTTTGTCCACAACTTGAGTGTTGAGATGCAGATGAGGTTTTAAAACTTGTATTCATCACACACACAAACTCACCTTTTATTCTGTCTTGCTAGCCATTTAGTTTGATAAAATTTTGATCATTACTTAACTTATGGTGCAGCATTCCCGTTTTATTTTCTTTAGGGCAAATGAAATTGAGAAGCGAATGAAGCTGAAAACCCTCACCCCCTTCCCAAACTTTGAGACAGCATGCTGGTATGTGGGACGTCATCTCCTTGAACGATTCAAAGGTGAACCCTTATTTTTCTGTGAAAGTCCAAGTTCTGTCTTTCAGTAATATGTTCTGTATTGCGAGAATGCTAACTTACATCACATATAGTTCCTCGCAAAAAAGTAATGAAAGCTAAGATAACTAGGTAGCTTTCTTGACAGAAATGTATACCTTCTGTACAATTTATGCAAGTGACTATTTCTTATTTGTCATGAAACCAGCGAATTTCAGATTTCACAGGTCATATTTCTTAGGCTTTGGATCAGCAGCAATGCCATGTAACGAGTTTTGAAACTTTCCCTTCTCCCTCTCCACTTCTTTAACCTTTCATTAAAGGAGGACTTTGGCGAAAAAAAATAGAAAAGGGAGCACACGTTAAAAGTTAGTAGATGAGGGTACAGTGTTTCTTTTAATGCCAAAATTATCCACAGATTTCACCTAGAAACATCTGTAAATTGGAAAAGTATTATCGAAATTCCTCTAATGCTCAGACATTCCAATGACCCCGGCTGGAAAACTGACAGCCAATCAGCGCTTGCCACGTCTGCAGTGCTTCCTGTTCAGACCCCCATTGCTTGTGGATACGTTTCACCAAACAGAGAACGTCCACTAGCATTTAATGGCCGATTTTTGTGAAAAATAATTACAAATGTTCAAACCTCTGCGTTTGAGCCACAATACACACAGGCAGAACTTGACGTGTTGGAAAGGGGGCGTGACGCTGACAAAGGAGCACAACAATCACAAAATATGATATGGACCTCCGAGAGTTTCCAGACAGGCTCGTTTTGAAAGACTGGTGTTCGTGTTGTCTTTGTGATTTAATGCCAACTGTGGTGGAATGCCAGTGTTGTCGTGAGTTTGAAAAGGTCAAACAAAAAATGGAGCGTATCGGAATGAACTTGGATCACGATCAACATGGGTGCATAACTTTCTCAAATAGATACGTTGTTTGTTTGGATGAAGAAGTGTTGCATATCAATTTACACATGATCCATGTCAGTTTGATGAAAGGATCACTTGTACGTCCAGTGGACAATCGGTGAGTACACATTTTTAACGGTCTTGAAATGCTATCTGAATGCTATGTGAATGCTATGTGAGCTATGTGAATGCTATGGGCTATGTCCGAACTTTATAAAAATTGTTAGCTTATTTTATGACTACGACGTACGACTTATCTATTGGTTTATTTATATCTGTAATATAAGATACATAAAACAAAAATTGAGGACTTTCCTAAAAGGATTACACATATATACCCTTCCATCCATTTTCTTAGCCAGTTATCTGCATGAGGATCATGGGAGTGCTGGAGCCTATCCCAGCTGTCAACGGGTAGGAGGCAGGGTACACCCATGGAGAGAATATGCAAACTCCATACAGGGAGGACCGGGATTGAACCCAGGTCCTCATAACTGTGAGGACAACAGCTTACAGCTGGACTGTGCCACCTCATAAAATATATTGTTGCTTATACAGTACCGTCATGAGAGGCTATAGGTAGGCGGCTAATAACCAGTAATGGTTAGATGCGTGCAAATTTCCCCAACCGAGAAATGAGCCTCAACTGTGACAGCTTTATCCTGTCAGGGTGACCCCACGGAAGGTTGAAGAATGACAAATTTGGGTGCATTTTCTCAGTTTTGTTGGAGTTTGGTGCACAACACGTCTGCATATTTGCCTAGCTAGAACAAATTGTCTGTAATGCTAAGCATCACGGGGCGGCACAAAAATGGCACATATCCTGATAACGTGTGGATTTAAAAAATTGTCTTTATTTAAAATTTGTTTTTCAATTAATGTCCAAAATATATAAGCATATTACTTCAGATTGGAGGGTGTTCAGGGGCGAGAGAGTGAGTATGTTGGTAGAGGGTGCTGAGGATGGAGCTGCCAGGCAAAAGAGCGAGAGGAAGACCAAAGAAAAGGTTGATGGATGTTGTGAGGGAGGACATGAGGACAGTCGGTGTTAGAGAGGAGGATGCACGAGATAGGCTTAGATGGAAAAAGATGACACACTGTGGCAACCCCTAACGGGACAAGCCAAAAGAAAATGAGCCCGCGTGTGTACGTGTGTGCTTCTGTGTGTGTGCGCGTGAAGCTAGCAATGTGGCGATGGCTGGCCCCACCGCCCCAACCTAAACATACAAGCTTTCCACATTCCATTTCTAAATATTGTATTGCTTTAAAATACCACGACTCCATTTCTCTTCTCATCTACTCCATGGTAAAATCATTTAAACCCTGCTCCTAAACTTTTAGCCTTACTAACTTTCCATCTGCTCTCTTGGATGCACAGTATATCAACCTTTCGCCTCACCATCATGTCAACTAACTCCCGAGGTATTCCTGTCATAGTCCCAACATTCAAAGTTCCTACACTTAGTTGTAGGCTCTGTGCATTCCTACTCTTGTTCTGCCGACAAATGCGTTTTTTTCCTCTGCAGGTTTACGGTGCCGGGGGGTGGGTGTTATTAACATGGGCCATGACCGATCCGGTATGGGATTCTGTAGATGAATGCTCATATTTGTTTGGCAAAGTTTGAAACCTAATCTCCTTCCTGACGCAACCCTCTGCATTTATCCGGGCTTGGTAATGAGATGACAGATGGTAATGGCTTGTGCACCTATTGGGATGCAATTTTCAAAGCATTCACATTCATTAAAGCAATAATTTGAAAAAGTACAGTTAAAACAGCTTTTTTGTGCAAGAAATATCACTGAAAAATGGAAGTACTCCAAAATGCATTAGAAAAAGGAGTTTATTATCTGGCTTGAAAACACTCAAACTTTGGGCTGACCACCTCTGTTGGCAATTTATTCCATTTTTTTTTTCCGCAGCATGATCGCTAAATGGTGAGTTACCATGTTTGTTTTGGACTCTTCACTTCACGATTAGACCTGAGTCAGTTGATCTCAGTGCACTACTGGGTTTGTATTCCATTATTATTTATTTGATGTATTAAGGACCTAAACCATTTTGTGGTTTATAGAGCAGCAACAGAACTTTCAAATCTATTCTAAAAACAGACTGGAAGCCAGTGTTTAAGAGCTTACATTTGCAGTTTTATGCTCTGAGCGCTTTGTTCTGGTCACAACCAGAGTTGCAGCACTCTGAACGAGCTGCAGGTGTTCAATGCTCTTTTTGGGGAGCCCAGTCAGAAAACCAATTACAAGAGTCAAGCTGACTTGAGACAAATGGATGAGCTTTTCCCAGTCTGCTTGACACACCCAAGCCTTCACTCTAGATATGTTTTTCAGATGGTAAAAGGCAGTTTTAGTAATCGATTTGATATGAGTCCCGAAGGGGGTCATGGTGGCGCAAGTGTAGAGCGTTGGGCTCACAGTTGTGTTTACATGTTCTCCCTGTGCCTGCATAGGTTTTCTCTGGGCACTCCCTTTTCCTCCCACATACCACAAACAAGCATTAATTCGAGACTCTAAATTGCCCCTAAGTATTATTGTGAGTGCGACTGTTGTCTGTCCCCATGTGTCCTGCAATAGGCTGGCAACCAGTTCAGGGTGAACCCTGCCTCCTGCCTGATGACAGCTGGGATTAGCTCCAACACTCCTGTGACCCTCATGAGGATAAGTGGCTCAGAAAATGGGAGGTTGGATGGATGAATGACTGTGATATCAGAACACCAAGGTTACGGACTTGGTCTTTGCTTTTTATGGATAGTGAATCCAGGTATTTTCGCACAGCAATCCTTGATTCTTTATTGACCAAAAATAAATGTCTCAGTTTTGTTGTGGTTTAGTTGAAGGAAATTTTTGCTCATTCAGTTAATTATCCGCTTGAGATAGTGGTACAACACCTCAATTGAACTATATTCATCTGGAGACACTGCTACATTTGTGTATATGCATAGCTATGATAGTCAGAATTAAACGTTTTAAGAATTTGACCCAAGGGTATCATATACAGGCTTAACAGTAAGTGTCCAAGAACAGACCTTTGGGGAAACCCATTTTTGTTAGGAGAAGAACAAGCTAATACTTTTTCCCCCCGCTACGTGGAAGGAAGTCACCAATCAAAATCCCATCCTTTGCCACGGTGTCCCACCCCCCAAAAAAAATTTACACTACAGCAAACAGAACAGCACAACTAGCAGACAACAAAACAACCAAAACAATGAGGGAAGAAATACAGTGAAGAAAATAAGTATTTGAACACCCTGTTACATTGCAAGTAGTTCTCCCACTTAGAAATCATGGAGGGGTCTGAAATTTTCATCATAGGTGCATGTCCACTGTGAGGGCAATAATCAAAAAGAAAAATCTAGAAATCACAATGTACGATTTTTTTAAACAATTTATTTGTATGATACAGCTGACTATCAGGTAGAATTCTTACCCTCAAAGACCTGTTAGTCCAACTTTAAAAGTCCACCTCCACTCCATGTATTATCCTGAATCAGATGCACCTGGGTCGTTTGCTGCATGAAGACACCTGTAACATGGCCAAGACCAAAGAGCTGTCCAAAGACATGAGAGACAAAATTGTACAACTCCACATGGCTGGAAAGGGCGACGGAGAAATTGCCAAGCAGCTTGGTGAAAAAAAATCCACTGTTGGAGCAATCGTTAGAAAATGGAAGAAGCTAAACATGACAGTCAATTTCAATCGGAGTGGAGCCCCATGCAAGATATCACCTTGTGAGGTCTCAGTGATCCTTAGAGAGGTTATGAATCAGCCCAGGACTACACGACAGGACTTGGTCAATAACCTGAAAAGAGCTGGGTCCAGCATTTCCAAGGTGACAGTTGGTAATACACTAAGACTTCATGATTTGAAATCGTGCATGGCACGGAAACTTCCTTGCTTAAACCAGCACATGTCAAGGCCTGTCTTCAGTTTGCCAATGACCATTTGGATGATGAGGAGTCATGGGGGAAGGTTTTGTGGTCAGATGAGACCAAAATGGAACTTTTTGGTCATAATTCCAATAACCATGTTTGGAGGAAGACAAATGATGGGTTCCATCCCAAGAACGCCACACCTACTGTGAAGCATGTGGGTGGTAGCATCATGCTTTGGGGATGTTTTTCTGCACAGGATGACTACACTATATTAAGGAGAGGATGACCGTAGCCATGTATTGTGAGATTTTGGGGAACAACCTCTTTTCTCTCTCAGTCAGAGAATTGAAGATGGGTCGTGGTTGGGTCTTTCAACATGACAATGACCCAAACCACACAGCCAGGAAAACCAAGCAGTGGCTCCGTAAGAAGCATATCAAGGTTCTGGCATGGCCTAACCGGTCTCCAGACCTAAACCAAATGCAAAATCTTTGGAGGGAGCTGAATTGGTGAGGCCGGCCATGATGTACGGATTAGAGACAGTGGCACTAAAGAAACAACAGGAAGCAGAACTGGAGGTAGCCGAAATGAAGATGATGAGGTTCTCGCTTGGAGTGAGCAGGTTGGATAGGATTAAAAATTAGCTCATTAGAGAAACAGCCAAAGTTGGATGGTATGGAGACAAGGTTAGAGACAGCAGACTTAGATGGTTTGACATGTTCAGAAACGAGAGAGTGCGTATAATGGTAGAAGAGTGCTGAGGATGGAGCTGCCAGGCAAAAGAGCGAGAGGAAGATCAAAGAAAAAGTTGATGGAAGTTGTGAGGGAGGACATGAGAACAGTGGTGGGTGTTAGAGAGGAGGATGCACGAGATAGGCTTAGATGGAAAAAGATGACATGCTGTGGCGACCCCTAATGGGACAAGCCAAAACGAAAAGAAGAAGAAGGTATTGAGTCAAGACAGCTCGTTGATGGTTTCAGCTGCTGAACAATTTTTTGGTCTACTGTATCAAATTTTGATATGATAATAGAGGTTTCCCTGGCTGGCTTCAGATGTGGTATCATTGTATCATTTTGCTGATATGTGCTGATATTTAACCCGTTGGAATGGATTTTTTCACAAAAATAACAGGCAAAGTCATTGTCATTGTCAATTAATAGAGTATGGCTAAGTTACACGATCCATAAATTTCGTAGCGGTCCTCTCATTTATGTACCTTTTCTTCATAGACATTGAGGTTGTCTGCACTTTTTTCATGTCCACTTCCAGTCCAAATTATTTAACCGCATTAGAAATTACATTTATTTTCACAATTGACAAATTTTCAATGATGTCCTAAACAAGCCACAGTTTAGTTACAATAGTTATTCATTATAATATATCCACACCGCTAATAATGCAAGCTGTTTCAGCAAGGCAGCATAGCGGAAGTTAGTAGGTTGGTTCTGAGTACCGGGGTTCAAATCTTAGCCCCGCCTGTGTTGAGTTTGCATGTTCTCCCCTTGTCTGTGTGGGTTTTTGGGTGGCAGGAATGCTGGACCCAATACCAGCTGTCATCGAGTATACCCTGAACTGGTTGATAGCCAATCGCAGGGCACATAGAGACAGACAACAGTTATACTCACAATCACACCTAGCGGCAATTTAGAGTCTCCAATTAAGGCATATTTTTGGCATGTGGGAGGAAAACTGAGTGCCTGGAGAAAACCCACGCAGTCATGGGGAGAACATGCAAACTCCACACTTCAGCTAATCTTCATTCCTCTCTTTTCCAGTGCATGTCTCCATCTTTCTAATTGTTCCTCTGCCTGCTCCCTACTTTCGCTGCATATCACGATATCATCTGCGAACATCATGGTCCAAGGGGATTTCCAGTCTAACCTCATCTGTCAACCTATCCATTACCACTCACAGTATGCCATATTCATCCATCAATTCTATCTGTCACATCCTCTAAAGAAGATCTAGCATTTTGTGTTGCACAACAAACACACACCCCTTTTTCAAATGTCATGGCATGGAAAAGCTGACGGATAAATATTAAAGAAGCATGGGATATGGTATACTGTATTTTCTGGACTATAAGTTGCTTCGGTGTATAAGTCGGATCAGCCATAAAATGCACAAAGGGGGAGAAAAAAAATCATATAAATCGCACTGGACTATAAGTCACAATTTTGGGGATAATTTTTTTCATAAAATTAGAAACTAAGAATAGACATTTTATCCTGAAAGGAAAGAAAAAAATAGTGGCGTTAGATTTCTTCATTGCAGTTAGAGTTCCTTTTCTTTTTGCCAGTCTCTCACAAGGTTGTCATTCACTCCAAGGTTTCTTTCTGCTGCCCGATTACCGTTTTGGGCTGCATATTTCACTTCTTGTATCTTGTAATCTGTAAAATATTATTTTATTTTTGGTGGAATTTGTTTGAAGTTTCATCTAAGTGGCTTGGAAAATGGATGGATTTTTGCTTAAGTAGTATATTTTCAGTGGTGCCGGAGTGATAGGAGTAGCAGATCCTAGCAAGCCTAGACGACGCGCTTGTGGCTGTCAGTGTAGGAAAAAGAAACCCAGGGAGGTGTCTGGGAGCCATCCGAATCAGAAGCCCCAGCCACCTCATCTGGCTCTTCTTAATGCAGAAGAGCAGCAGCTCTTAATGCCGAGGAGCAACTCCTTACACTGAGCCCCTCCCGGATGATCAAGGTTCCCACCCTTTCTCTAAGGGAGAGCCCGGACACCCTTCTGAAGAAACTAATTTCAGCCGCTTGTATCCAGGATCTTGTTCTTTCGGTCATGAACCACAGCCCGTGACCATAGGTGAGGGTAGGAACGTAGTTCGCCTGGTAAATTGAGAGCTTCCCCTTTCGACTTAGCTCCCTGTTTACCACAACAGATCAATACAAAGCCTGCATCAATGCCGATACCGCACTGATCTGCCTGTCGATCTCCCGTCCTATTCCTCCCTCACTAGTGAACAAGACCCCAGGATACTTAAACTCCTTCACTTGGGGCAGGATCTCATCCCCGACCTGTAGAGGGCATGCAACCTTTTTTTGACTGAAGACGATGGTCTTAGATTTGGAGGTGCAGATTTTCATCCCAACCACTTCACACTTGGCTACAAACCGCTCCAGTGAGCATTGGAGATGGTTTGATGAAGCCAACAGAACCACATCATCTGCAAAGAGCAGAAATGCAATGCTGGGGTCATCATCAAACCCGACAACCTCTATGTCTTAGCTGCGCCTGAAATTCTGTCCATAAAAGTTATGAACAAAATCGGTGACAAAGGCAGCCTTTGCTCGAGTCCAACTCTCACTGGAAACAAGTCTGACCTATTGCCAGCAATGTGGACCAAACTCTGCCACTAGTTGTACAGAGACTGAACAGCCCATATCAGGGGGTTTGGTATCCCATACTCCTGAAGAACCCCCTGTAAGACTCCCTGAGGATAATATTGCCCCGGTCACTTCACTCCGTTGTGAGATGTTCTCTTCTTCAAAAGAGCTTCCGTATTAGAAGTGGCGCGTTCGTCTCCCATAGTAGGTGGCACAGCGCGTTTTCAATGGCGAATGTCCCAGTGTGACGTCACAGACAGAAGATGCAGCCAATATGGCCTGCAGCCTCCAGTTTTTTTCCCCTCTGGCAATTAAATCATTAAATTCTTGATCAGCGAACCTACTATTTCCCTCCCTTGTGCCATGTTAGGACACTCACATCGTGCCGGTCAAATCAGTATTTGTATTATATATCTATTTTTTTACATTTTGTAGACTGCACGATTCGTCACTTTAAACTGCTTCCTTTGCACAATTGACAATGCACTGGCCAATAACGAGAACCGCAAATCGGTAAAGGCACTCTGTACAAGCTGAACAAAATGTGGGATGTTCACACACTTAACTCATACCTGTTTTAAATGAAAATTTTACATCTTGCACGATTTATGAGGAATAGTTACTATAAACAGATATGTCTCTTGTTCTTTGTTCTGAATGTTGTACCAGGGCAGCACCAACTGCCGGAGAAATTCCCTGTAAGTTTTTACACACTTAGCCATTAAAGCTGATTCTGATTCTGAAGATTTTTGAGAAAGTTATTTTTAATCAACTCAGCAACTTCTTGAATTTAAATGAACCTTTTGACAACTTTTAAACAGGTTCCCAAACTCATCACAGGACAGAAACTGCTCTTAACAAAGTGCTAAATGATATAAGGTTGAATACTGACTCAGGAAAGGTGTCAATTTTGGTCTTGTTGGATCTCAGCTCAACTTTTGATACGGTAGATCATAATATACTGCTGAACACGTTGGAAATGTGGGTAGGACTCAATGGAACAGTCCTTAAATGGTTTACATAGGTCCTACCTGGAGGAAAGGAGCTACTTTGTAACCATTGGAAGGGCTCAATCTCAACAAATGGCACTGACCTGTGCGGTCCCTTAAGGGTCAGTTCTTGGACCCCTCTTGTTTAGCAGTTAGTCGTGTCTCCAGATGGCTACAGTTCAATTGAAGTATTGTGCCACTGTCTAAAGAAGATAAATAACTGGATGAGCCAAATGTTTCTTCAACTAAACCACAACAATACTGAGACAATTGTTTTTGGCAATAAAGAAAAGAGAATTGGTGTTCGGAAATACCTGGACTCCCTATCTTTAAAAACCAGAGACCAAGTCCGAAACCTTGGTGTTCTGATTGATTCTGACCTGACTTTCAACAGTCATATAAAATTAATCACAAAAACTGCCATTCTACCATCTGAAGAACATATCTAGAGTGAAGGCTTGTATGTGTCAAGCAGATCAGGGAACGCTAGTCCATGTAGACTTGACTACTATGATGGTCTTCTGACTGGACTCCCCAAAAAGAGCATGAAAGAGCTGCTACTCATTCGGAATGCAGCAGCTTGGGTTCTGACCAGAACAAAGAGGTCAGCGCATACTGTATAACTCCAATCCTAAAGTTCTTGACCTGGCTTCCAGTCAGCTTTAGAATATATTTTAAAGTTCTGGTGGTCGTCTATAAATCACTTAAGGATTTAGGTCCTGAATACATGAAAGAAATGGTTCCGGATACAAACCCATTTGAGCTCTGAGATCGATTGACTCAGGTCAAATAGTGGAGTGCAGAGTCCAAAGCAGCTATTTTTCTGCACACAAATAGAATCAGTTGCCAACTGAGATGACGTCAGCCCCAATTGTGAATGTTTTAAATCTAAGTTGAAAACTCTTTTTTTTTTCTCATGCTTTTTAGAGTATTTCCACTTTTTAATCATATTTCTTGCACTTTACGTGGTTAAAATTGTCATTTTTGTTGCTTTTAATCCCATTTTAAATGTTTTATCTTGTTTTCGAATACTTCTAATCATGTAAAGCACATTGAGTTACCTCATGTATGAAATGCGCTATACAAATGAATTTGCCTTGCTTACTTGAGTTTGGCAAAGACAAAATCCTAGTTTTCAAAGCCCAAACCTCTCGACACTGTACTGCTCTTTATCATTCATTCATTCATTCATTCAATTTCGTCTGCTTAACTGAGGTAGGGCCCTGGGGGCAGTAGCTTTAGATGGGAACCCCAGACTTGCGTCTCCCTAGACACTTCCTCCAGCTGTTCCAAAGGGATTCAAAGATGTTCCCAGCCAAGCTGGCATGTAAGTCTCTCCAGCATGTCTTCTGTCATCCCTGGGATCTAATCCTGATGGGAGGTACCTGGAACTCCTCATCAAGGAGGCATCCACGTGACATCTGAAACAGATGCCGAAGCACAACACACAGTTGGTGAGGGTAAGAACATAGATTGACTCGTAAATTGAGAACTTCACCTTTCGACATAGCTACTTCTTTACCACAACTGACTGATACCAAGTCCGCATCACTGCGGATGCTGCACCGATGTCCCTGTTGAGGTTCCATTTCATTCTCCCCTCACTTGTGAACAAGATCCCAATATTTTTGAAGTCCTCCACTTGGGGCAGGATCTCATCGCTGATCTGGAGAGGGCACTCCACCCTATTCTGACTGAGGACGATGGTCTCAGATTTCGATGTGCTAATTTTTATCCGACCACTTCACATACTACTGCCAACCGCACCTGTGAGAGTTGGAGATCATGACTTGGTTAAAACTAACAAAACTACATCATCTTCAAAAAACCAGGGCTGCAATACTGACGGCACCAAACCACAAGCCTTCTGAACCTCAACTGTATCGACAAAGTCTGTTCCTAAAATTTATGATCAGAATTTGTGACAAAAGGCAATCTTGATCCAACGCTGACACCAGCTATACATGGACCGAACAGCGCGTACCTGGGTTTCAGTACCCCATACTCCCGAAGCACCCCCCAAAAGGACTTCCTGAGGGACATGATCGAACGCCTTCTCTAAGTCCACAAAACATGTTGACTGGTTAGGCGATCTCCCATGCACACTCGAGGACCCTGCCAAGGGTGAAGAGCTGGTCCACTGTACTACGGCCAGGACGAAAAGCCCACTTCTCTTCCTGAATCTGCAAATTGTACGTCCCCACAGACTCTCCTCTCCAGCACTTGTGAATAAACCTTACCAAGGAATCTGCAGAGTGTGCTCCCGATCCACCTGTAATTGGAACGCAGCTTCTGGTCTTTAATCTTAAAGATGGGTACTACAACCCGTCTGCCCATTCAGAGGCACTGTCCCTGATCTCCACTCATTGTTGCAGAGATCTGTCAACCAGGAGAATCCCACAACATCCAGTGGAAGTCAGGAGCAATCACCACTCTACTCAGTGTTGAAGGTGGATTGCTTTCCCATCCTGAGACGCTCAATGGCGGATCAGAATTTCCTTGAAGCCATCCAGAAGTCGTTCTCAATGGTCTCATGAAACTCCTCCCACACTCAAGTTTTTGCCTCAATGACCACCAAAGCCGCAATCCACTTGACCAGCCGGTACCCATCAACTGCCTTAGGAATCCCACAGGGCCAAAAGACCCAATAGGGCTCCTTCTTCAGCTTGACATCATCCCTCACAGTTAGTGTCCACCAACGGGTTCGGGGATTGCCGCCATGACAGGCTCCAACTACCTTATGGCCCCCGCCTCAGCAATGGAGTCACGGACATGGGCAATTCGGACTCAATGTGTCCTTATCCCCCAGGACGTGTGTGAAATATGTCAGAAGTGGGAGTTGAAAGTCCTTCTGACAGGGGATGGTAAGAGACATTCCCAGCAGACCCTCACATTACATTTGGGCCTATCAGGCCAGACCCGCATCTTCCCCCTGCGGAGCACACTCACCAGCAGATGATCAGTTGACAGCTCTGCCCCTTTCTTCACCTGCGTTTCCAAGACATGCTGGCCCAAGTTCGATGACACAACCACCATGTATGGACACCCTTATGCTCGATTATGGTGTTTTTATAGACAATCCATCATGAGCACAGAAGTCTAAAAACAGAACACCATTTGGGTTCTAATCAGGGGAGACGGAATCATGCCCTTCCAGGTATAAATGTCGTTGCCCACATGAGTATTGAAGTCCTGCAGCAGAACGATGTGATCCCCAGTGGGAGGACTCTCCAGCCCCCTCGTACCCCCAATGCCACTTCAAAAAGGGTGAGGACTTTGAACTGCTGTTTGGTGAATCTGCACAAATAACAGTCAGTTACCGACCCCCCACACAAAGGAGGAGGAAGGCTACTCTCTCATCCACTGGAGTGAACCCCAACCTACAGACGCCAAGCCAAGGGGCAATAAATATATCCAGACCTGCTCAACGCCTCGTGTCTAGGCAAGTGAAAACATCTTGATTTTTTTTTTTTTTAAATATTCACAGTTGTTTTTGGAGCTGCACTTTGTCTGTTCCCTTGGGTAGGACCTGTTTGCCTTGGGTGACCCTATCAGGAGCATATAGCCCAACACAAATTAGCTCCTAGGATCATTGGCACACACAAACCCCTCCATTTTAATCAAGTGACAGCTCAAGGAGGGGATGCTCTGCATCTTGCCTTTGGCAGTTCAACTTCAATACATTATTAAAGTGCAACCAAAGAGGAGAAAAATTGTCTTGTAGGTTTGAAACATCATAGCGAAGAGTCTTCTTGGGTACAGTAAAGAAAATAAGTACTTGAACACCCTGCTATATTGCAAGCTCTCTTACTTAGAAATCATGGAGGGGTCTGAAATTTTTATCGTAGATGCATGTCCTCTGTGAGAGAGATAAATTAAAAAGAAAAATCCAGAGATCACAATGTATGTTTTTTTTTTAAACAATTTCTTTGTGTTATACAGTTGCAAATAAGTATTTGACCACCTGTATCAGCTAGAATTCTGACCCTCAAAGACCTGTTAGTCCACCTCTAAAGGTCCACCTCCACTCCATGAATTATCCTGAATTAGATGCACCTGTGCGAGGTCATTAGCTGCATAAAGACACCTGTCCACCACATACAATCAGTAAGACCCAAACTTGTAACATGGCCAAGACCAAAGAGGTGTCCAAAGACACCAGAGACAAAATTGTACAACTCCACATGGCTTGAAAGGACTAGGGAAAAATTGCCAAGCACCTTAATGAAAAAAGGTCCACTGTTTGAGGAATCATTAGATAATGGAAGAAGCTAAACATAACGGTCAATCTCAATCGGAGTGGAGCCCCATGCAAGATATCATCTCGTGGGGTCGCAATGATTCTTAGAAAGGTGGGGAATCAACCCAGGACTATACGGCAGGACTTGGTCAATGACCTGAAAAGAGCTGGGAACACCGTTTCCAAGGCGACTGTTGGTAATACACTAAGATGTCATGGTTTAAATCAGGGGTGTCAAACTCCCTTTGGTCTGCGGGCCGAATACAGCTTAATTTGAGATCAAGCGGGCCGGACCAGTAAACTCATTGCAAAATTACATAGAACTAACAATAAACCCACTTTTTTCCTTTGTATTAGTCACTAATACTTATAATTAGTGCAAAGAATGAGTAAATTATCGAAATGTTTATTAACAGAATTTTCCTTTTACATTATGAACAATATATTATGAACAAGAGAATAACATAAGAACATAAATAAAGTATGTGCAATTTTAACAACACTTTTACACAGTTAAACATATATTTAAGTGTGTTGTACATAAAACTGATCACAGAAATAGTAACAATGTTCCAAAAACATTTAGTACCAGCCTTGTGGAACTTAAAAACACTGTTTTTCAACATCTGGAAAGCAATTTGAACAAATGAATTACTTTCACAGCAATTATTCGTCTTGCTTGGAATTTCCCCTTGAAACTTGACATCGTTTATCCTGCACAAGTGCATCAATATGAGGCATCATGTCCTGAGAAGCAGCCAATTTCGGAATCTCATTCAAATGCTTATGTGTGAGCTTTGAGCGCAGCTTTGTTTTATTAATGTTCATTAGTGAGAAAACTTGCTCACAAAGGTAGGTTGTCCCAAACATGGACAATGTTTTAGCAGCTAGTGCTGTCAATGCGGGATAGCCTGGTACGAGGTACTTGTAAAATGTGTCCAAGCTTACAGAGGCAAATCTGTCCTTCAGTTCTACATCACACTGCAAATCAATGATTTCAAGTTGCATGGCAACGGGCAAATCAGAAGCTTTGACTGTGAATGGTGAGCGAAAAACTGCAAAATCTGTTTCGAGTTCGCTAAAAACCTGAAATCTTTTCTCAAACTCCATCAACAGCCCTGAAATCTTCTCTTTGTACCGTTTCACGTCAGAATTAACGCTTGCTGCGCACATATCTTTTAAACAGGGAAAATGAGCAGGGTCACCGCTTGCCACCTGCGTCTCCCATAACCCGAGCTTTAACTTGAATGCTCGTATGCTGTCATAATACTGTGTTACGATTTTTTTGCGTCCCTGCAACATTTTGTTAAGAATATTCAAGTGCTCAGTGATGTCAACCATAAACGCAAGGTCCTGCAGCCACAGATGGCACTGTAATTCCTTAACAGGTTTACCTTTTTTCTCCATGAATTGTCCGATTTCATCACGTAAATCAAAGAAGCGCTTTAGCACAGGACCTCTGCTTAACCATCGTACGTTCGTGTGATAAGGCACACCATGGATAATGTTACAGTCACTGAGAAAGCTGTCAAATTGACGATGATTGAGACCGCTGGCTCGGATGAAATTAACAGTTCGAACAACCACCTCCATGACGTGATCCATTCTTAGCGATTTGCTGCATAATGCCTCCTGATGCAAAATGCAATGAAATGTCCAAAAATTACCTCCCCCATTTGCGGCTTGTACTTTATCTCTGAACTTTGTCACAACACCTGCCTTTTTACGGATCACTGACTGCGCACCATCAGTAGCCAGGCTTACGGCGCGTGACCAGTCCGCTCCGACTCTGTCCAGCGCTCCAACGACGGAGCTGAAAATGTCATCAGCTGTTGTGGTGTCGATCATCGGCACCAGCTCGAGAAACTCCTCTGTGACATTCAAAGTCTTGTCAACTCCACGAATGAATATGGCCAGTTGAGCGACGTCCGTGATATCGGTACTCTCATCAATCGCAACAGAAAATGCCACAAATGACCCCAGTTTGCGTTTTAGTTGGTGGTCCAAATCTGCAGAGAGTTCTGAAATCCTGTCTGCCACGGTATTTCTTGTCAAGCTTATATTGGCGAAAGCATGTCGCTTCTCAGGACACACAATTTCAGCAGCCGTCAGCAAGCAGTTTTTGATGAACTCTCCATCACTGTACGGCTTTGATGCTATTTGGCTCGCAATTAGGTAGCTGGCTTTCACCGGAGCATCACTGGCTTCTCGGCTCCGGGTGAAAACAGATTGCTGTTTCTTCAGACGCGCCATCATTTCATTTACCTTCTGTTTTCTCAATTCTCCATGCAAACTGTTGTATTTTTCACCATGCTGAGTTTCGTAATGGCGCCGAATATTTTATTCTTTAAGCACCGAAACTTGCTGCTGGCACACCAGGCACACGGGTTTCCCATTCACCTCCGTGAACATATAAGAACATGTCCATTTTTCTTGAAAAGTCTGACACTTTGTGTCTACTTTTCTCCTTTTTGACAAAGACATTTTGCTGATGAGGGTGCGAGGCAAACGGAAAAGTAGATAATGCAATTGTCGCCAATAGACGCTGTACAGACGTTCAATTTTACCAGGTCAAGGTGGTCCTAGTTCCGCCGCAGTGTTGCTTTCATGTTGTCTGCACGTACTAAAACACTGCGCCCCTAGCGGATAATACAAGAACTACAAATTTTAAAGAAAATTCATATTTTTTTTTATACAATGCAGCTTTCTTCCCCGGGCCATACCAAACCACCAGATGGGCCGGATCCGGCCCGCGGGCCGTATGTTTGACACCACTGGTTTAAATCATGCATGGCATGAAAGATTCACCTGCTTAAAGCATTTGAATGATACAGAGGAGTCATGGGAGAAGGTTTTGTGGTCAGATGAGTCCAAAATTGAACCTTTTGGTCATAATTCCATCAACCGTGTTTGGAGGAAGACGAATGATGAGTTCCATCCCAAGAACACCATTCCTACTGTGAAGCATTCTGCAAATGGGACAGGACGACTGCACTGTATTAAGGAGAGAACGACCGCAGCCACGTATTGTGAGATTTTGGGGAACAACCTCTTTCCCTCAGTCAGAGAATTGAACATGGGTCGTGGCTGGGTCTTTCAACATGACAATGACCCGAAGCAAACAGCCAGAAAAACCAAGGAGTGGCTCCATAAAAAGCATATCAAGGTTCTGGCGTGGCCTAGCCAATCTACATACCTAAACCCAATAAATAATCTCTGGAGGGAGCTGAAACTCTGTGTTTCGCAGTGACAGCCCAGAAACCTGTCTGATCGAGAGATCTGTGTGGAGGAGTGGGCGAAAATCCATCCTTGCAGCATGTGCAAAGTTGGTGAACAACTACAGGAAGCGTTTGACCTCTGTAATTGCAAACAAAGGCTACTGTACCAAATATTAACATTGGTTTTATCAGGTGTTCAAATACTTATTTGCAGCTGTATCACACAAATAAATCGTTAAAAAATCATACATTCTGATTTCTGGATTTTTCTTTTTAGATTATCTCTCTCAGAGTGGACATGCACCTACGATGAAAATTTCAGACCCCTCCATGATTTTTAAGTGGGAGAATTTGCAATACAGCGGGGTGTTCAAATACTTATTTTCTTCACTGAATATGGGTTGGATGAAATTGGGTTTGTCTCAAAAAAGGGGCACCACGTCCCTTTTTTAAATGTTACATTTAGGAAAAAGGAACAACAAACCTTTTATTCATTAATCTAAAAAATTCGAAGGACTCTCAACATTAGCGAGAGTTCTCGATATACAGACACGGCACTCAGACACACGTCATGACAGTGAAATTTTAGTTTGAATTTAATAGAATCTACATCAAACAGCTACGACTACAAAAAAGTAAAGAAACTAATGATAAAGAAAATCATAGGTATGAAAATGAATGGACGTTGTGGGTGGCTGCTGGGTTTGGATAAATATGTATTGTTCTTTTTTGCATCTTCTCTGCATGAGAGGAACAATGTTGTGGATGTGTAAAGGTAGTAATTCCCCCCTAGTTATTTGGCACTGGTCTTTCCCTTTAGCAAGCATTGAATTGTGTGACTTACGCCCGCAGATGGAGTGGTCTTCCCTAGACCTCAGACATAGGTAACAACCTGGTTCAAATCCACCATCATGCCAGTCCCCAAAAAAGCAGCAGTTTCAGGTCTTAATGAGTACAGGCCTGCTGCCTTGACATCTGTGGTCATGAAGCCCTTTGAACATCTTGTGCTGGACCACTCAAAGAGTGTCACAAGACCCCAGTTGGACCAACTGCAGTATGCCTATCGAGTTAACAGGTCTGCGGATGATGCTGTTAAAATGGGTCTGCAAGTTATCCTTGATCATCACAGTTTGGCCGGGGGTGTGACTTATTCTCCAGAACGATTTATATGTGAAATTATTAACACATTATGACATCAATCAATTTTCTGAGTCACTTATCGTTTTTTTTTCCACACTGACAACCTTAAGGCCCGTATATCTGTACTTGCTATTTCTGAAAATTCAGCATTTCAACATTAGCTCTAAGTTATAACAACTGAGAAGGACTGAACAAAATTGCCATTGAAGACAAAATCCTATTCTGCAGATTATTTTAAATTACATTATGATGTTGCTAACCAATGATAACAAAAGTTTTTTTCTTACCATGAATGTGATTTGTGGTGCTTCATACGTTGTTAGATTAAGCTTCATGCAGGCATTGAGACTTCCGTCCGTTTGTCGTGACCGTAATTCAATTTGATTTGCCATCATGATGGTGCGATGGTGAACGCTTCTTTCCGACAAAGGCACGTCTTTTATTCATCTGATTATCTTGTTTTTATGCTAAGTTGGCAAAATGTTTATTGGCAACATCGAGGATGAATGCTCTGGCATACTCCCCATCTGTGAATGTAGACACACAGCAGAACCCACCCTCTCCAAAAGGCTGTCCATCCTTTTTGAAAACTTTGGTACTTAAATATTTTTCTTTGAGCGACCTTTCTCAAAAGCGTTTCCATGATTACGTAGTTGTTCTGACACGATCGGCGTTCAACCCGACGCCTGTGGACTACAGCAACTACACTAGGAAAAATTGTCTGTGATTTGTGTTGCCTGCCACCCCAAACTACGGCAACCCCACTCTGACAAACCTTCTATGTGTCATTTGCGTTGCCCGCACGACATAAATCACATGTACAGTGTGTCGTTATTAAGGCTCCGTGAGCCATTATGAAACCACCAAAAGAGCCAAGTATGGCTCGCAAGCCATTGGCTCCCGACCCCTGCTGTGGGAGCAGTGGTGACGGATGGAGAGTACAGTTTCCAGGTGAATCCGCCATGCAACTTTCTGGGAAGTCATTGGATGGCTCGACAAAGTATGGGCTTCCGTGACAACCAAAACCATGCTGTCATGATTCAGATAATTTCCCCCCAAAATGCAACTTATACTCCAGTGCGACTTATATATGTTTTTTTCTTCTTTTTTATGGATTTTGTGGCTGGTGCGACTTCTACTCCGGAGCGACGTATAGTCCGGAAAATATGGTTACCTTAACATCATGTGGGGCGTTGACATTCTCTCAACTGCTCTAAATGAAGAAGACTCTTGCACAACTGTGACGTTTATAAGGAATAGTTCCTATTAATTGATTGTCTATTGTTCTTCATTCTTCTTTGTTTGGTCTTCTTCTCAGTAATCAACATGTCGTACCAGGGTGGTACTGACTGCTGGAGAGAAATTCCCTGTGTTTTGTTTCATACTTGGCCATTAAACCTGATTCTGCTTCTGATCCTACTTTTCCTTACGTTGTCCTGTTTTCCCTTTTAACATGCAATAATCTTGATTTGTTCAGTAGGAACTTTTAATTTCTGTTTATGCAGGATTACATAAAGCAAATAAGCAGCCAGCACCATATCTGATTCATGCTGCCAAAATCATCAATGGAGCCTTTAGAGCATGGACAAAAAAGCAGGTATGGATACATGGGCATGGATATGTTTTCAATCAGCATTCATTATATACACAGTGACGTTTGTTTTCCTCTCTTTTTTTCAGGCCCTCTTAGAACATGAAGATGAGCTTCCAGAAAACATGAAACCCTCTCAGCTCATCAAAGATCTCGCCAGAGAGATTAGACTCTCAGAGGTACCTGTATTGTGTGGGACAAATATTACAAAATATAATAAATTAGTTAAAAATACATCTTGATTCGAAGACTTGTCACAAAATATGATTAGTAATGACTATTTTGACCTCCCCACTATATTTACAACAGTGATCAGCTCAGACTGGTATGGTGGTTCATTAGTCCCATTCCAGGCAAGACGTTTTCCGTTCTACAGCAAGTTTGCCATCTCTTTTCCAGACAAAGTTAAATCATAATGAATAACAAGCCATCTATCTTCTATGCTGCTTATCCTCAATAAGGTTGCAGGTTTGCTGCAGGATATCATGGCTGACTTTCGGGATGAAACTGGATACACCCGAACTAGTGGCCAGCCAACTGCAGGGCACGCATAGAGAAACATCGACAAACATCGATTCAAATTCACAGTCACACCGAAGAACAGTTTAGAGTCCCCCATTAACCTAACATGTTTTGGAATGTGGGAGTAAACCAGGGGAAAAAAAAGCTTGTTAGCACTGAGGAGAATATGCAATCTCTATCTTGGATGTGAACCCCTGCCTTTTGAACTGTGGGGTTGCAGCTAACCAGTCATCCAACATGCCTCCTAATGAGTAATGAGGAAAAACTGTGTTAGTGTTTCCATTTTTCAATAAAATATTTGCTGTGGGGGTATGGTGGATTAGCTGGAAAGCATTGGCCTCACAGTTCTGAGGTCCCAGGTTCAATCCCGAACCCACCTTTGTGGAGTTTGCATGTTCTCCCCGTGTCTGTGTGGGTTTTCTCTGGAAACTGCGGTGTCCTCCCACATCCCAAAAACATGCAACATAAATTGAATACTCTAAATTGCCCCAAGGAGTGATTGTGAGAGCAGCTTTTTGTCTCGATACGGCCTGCGATTGGCTGGCAACCAGTTCAGGGTGTACACTGCCTCCTGCCCATTGACAGCTGGGATAGGCTCCAGTATGGAAGTAAATATGTGCCACCAGGATTTGAATTGAAAATGCCACTGAAAATTTTGTCATAAAATTGTATGTGACATCACGTGACTAAGAAAGCGTAACTGGATTGGCTGTGTGTTGGGTTCTGACCTGAATTAACACTGCCTTCTTAACACTGAATTTAGGTGGTGAATTTTAGACAGCCAATAGTAGCCAGTTGAATTTCACACAGCGAATTGTAGCCAGTTGAATCTCAGGAGACTGAAAATATTGCATTTCAATTATAAAGGTTGATTTTTTTTTCTTTTTATATGGCAAATTTGTTAACATTGAAAAGTTAAACTGAAATACAACTATTGAAAATGTGATCACTTTGAAATAACAATGTCACTTTTATAACATAAAATTTTCAGTGGCATTTTAAATTCAAATCCTGGTGTCACATATTTACTTCCATACTCCAGCACCCCTGCGACCCTCGTGAGCATAAACGGCTAAGAAAATGGATAGATGGGATATTTGCTGGATATTTTAAGTGGATATTGAGGATGCTATCCTTGAGAGTCCATCTTAGTCATTTCCTCATATAGTTCCTCCTAAACACTGTCTATTGCCTGACATGTCATCACATATAATGACTCTCCCAAATTAGGTTATGTGCTAGTTTCACAGTGTTGCTGATGACAGATATCGTGGTATGTTTAGATTTTTGCTAAAAGTTTGAATGTTGTTTTTGTTCATCTTATTATTAGATAAATGTACAAGATAATGTATTAATTTATTTGTATTGCACATTTCATATACAAGGTAACTCAATGTGCTTGATTAAATTATTGAAATACAAAAATAAAAACATTTGAAAAAGTGCGATTAAAACAGCTTTTAGTGCAAGAAATAGCATTGAAAAGTGGAAGTACTCAAACACATGAGGAAAAAAATAGTTTTCAACCTGGATTTAAAAACATTCACATCAGATCTGTTGGCAACTTATTCCATTTCTTTGCACTATAATAGCTAAATGGTGCTTCACCAAGTTTGCTTTGGAATCTGCACTCCATTAGACCCGAGTCAGTTGATCTCAGAGCCCTACTGAGTTACGAACGAAAAATTCAGGTTACAAAAGCCTCCTTGGAAAAATTTTGTCTCTAGTTACGAAAGAAATTCAGGATATGAAAGAAAATATAGGTGCTGGATTCTACCGAACGTAAACATCTTGTACTGTCTTCATTTGAAAGTGGTGCGATAGAGCTGTTCTCCCATTGCCTATCGCTGCAGCCACTTCCTGGCATCCCATTGGATAGAAGTCAATCTTTAGCCATGATGCACTTCCTTTATCTTGTTTTGTGTGGCACGATAGAGCTTCTCTCCCATTGCCTATCGCCGTAGCATCTTCCTGGCATCCCATCCCTCCATTGGCTAGGAGAGATATCAATCTTTGATCCAATGATGTACTTCCTGTGTCTTCATCACCAAATCCATTTTAACACGTTACCGTACACTTGTAAACGACTAAGTTCAACTTTGTGAATGTTTTCCTCTTTTTTCACCATGTGCCACAAGAAATCGATGGCCAATGCCAGTGAGAAGGGGACAAGAGTTGTTTCATCCATCAAAAAAAGCAAAAGTTCATTGACAAATATGAGAGAGGCATGCGGTTGACTGACATAGCCAAAGAATATGGCCGAAACCCTTCTACCTTAAGCACGGTATAAAAGCAGAACGAGGTACATTAAGATGCGACTCCTTCCATAGGATTTTGAAGAGGAGGTCATCAGTGAATAATCGGATGGATAGGCTGTTACTCCTTTTGAGAAAGGGAAATGAGATAGCCGGAGACACGGCGATGCAGGTCATAATTTGTGAGAACTTTTATTCTTTTTCTTTCGGATTTTCCAATTAGGGGTCGCCATGGCGTGTCATCTTTTTCCATCTGAGCTGATTTCCTGCATCTTCCTCTCTAACACCAACTGCCCTCATGTCTTCCCTCACAACATCCAACTTTCTCTTTGGTCTTCCTCTCGCTATTTTGTCTGGCAGGTCCATCCTCAGCACCCTTCTACCAATATCATCTAATCTTCATCTCACTCTTTTGCCTCTGGACATGTTGAAACCATCGAAGTCTTGTCTCTCTCGAACCTTGTCTCCGAAACATCAACTTTGGCTGTCCCTCTAATGAGCTCATTTCTAATTCTATCCAAGCCACCCTCACTATCTCTTCTCCCTGGAGCCTCACTCCCCCCCTCCACCCTTCTCATTCACGCACATATATTCTGTTTTACTTTGACTAATCTTCATTCCTCTCCATTCCAGTGCATGCCTCCATCTTTCTAATTGTACCGCTACCTGCTCCCTGCTTTCACTTCAAATTAGAATGTCATCTGCAAACATAATGGTCCAAGGGGATTCCAGTCTCACCTCATCTGTCAGCCTATCTATTACCACAGCAAACATGAAGGGGCTCAGAGCTGATCCATGATGGAGTCTTATCTCCACCTTAAATTCTTCTGTCACATCGATGGCACACCTCACGACTGTTCTGTTACACTCATTCATGTCTTATTCTATACAGAAATATTTCTCCACCACACCAGACTTGTGCATGCAGAACCACAGTTCGTGTCTTGGTAATAACTTCATTGTGTTTATTCCTATATAGTTCCCACAGCTCTGCACATCGCCTTTGTTCTTAAAAATGGGAACTAGCACACCTTTTCTCCATTCTTCAGGCATCTTTTCGCGTATTTCTCTGCCACACCAGACTTACGCGTGCACTACCACAGTTCCTCTCTTGGTACTCTGTCATAGGCTTTCTCTAGATCCAAAGACAAGAATGTAGCTCTTTCTGACCTTCTCTGTACTTTTCCACTAGCATCCTCAAGGAAAATAATGCATCTGTGGTACTCTTTCTCGGTATGAAACTATACTGTTGCTAGCAGAGACTTACTTCTGTCTTGAGTCTAGCCTCCACTACTCTTTTCCATAACTTCATTGTTTGGCTCATCAACTTTATTCCTCTGTAGTTCCCACAGCTCTGCACATCGCCTTTGTTCTTGAAAAATGGGAACAAGCAAAATTTTCATCCATTCTTCAGGCATTTTCTCGCCCGCTAGTGTTCTGTTAAATAAGTTGGTCAAAAATCCCACAGCCACCTCTCCAAATTGCTTCCATATGTCATCAGGACCAACTGCTTTTCCATTTTTCATCCTCTTAAGTGCCTTTCTAACTTCCCTGACTAATCATTGCCAGTTCTTAGTACTTCACAATTGCCTCTTCTACACTTCCTTCTCTCTCCTTTTCTTCATCAACTTCTCAAAGTATTCTTTCCATCGATTGAGCATACTACTGGCACCAGTCAAGTCATTTCTATCTCTATCCTTAATCACCGTTACTTGCTGCACATCCTTCTCATCTCTATCCCTCTGTCTGAATACCTGGAGAGATTAGTTTCCAACCGAATGTACATGTCAAAATATGCCTCTTGTTTAGCCTTTGCCACCTCAACCTTTGCCCTACATCGCATCTCAATGTATTCCTTTCGTCTCCCCTCAGTCCTCTGTGTCCCTCTTCTTCTTCACAAATCTCTTTCCTTTTATGACTTTCTCTTGACTTCCTATTTTGGGGTTCCACCGCCAAGTGCCCTTTCCTTTCCTACCAGAAGACACACCAAGTACTCTCATGCCTGTCTCACTGATCATCTTGGCTGTAGTACTTCTTTCTTCAAGGAGCCCATCAAGAGCCTGTCTCACCTCTTTCCGAAAGGCACCAAAACATTCTTCCTTTCTCAGCTTCCACCACATGGTTCTCTCCTCTACCTTTCTCTTCTTAATCTTCTTACCCACCACCAGAGTCATCCGACACAACACAATCCTATGCTGTCGAGTTACACTCTCCCTACCACTACCTTAGAGTCCTCCTTCAGACAACATTGTCCGCACAAAATATAATCCAACTGCATGCTTCTACCTCCGCTCTTGTTAGTCATGGTATGTTCCCCGCCTCTTCTGGAAAAATGTGTTCACTACTGCGATTTCGAATTTTTGCAAAGTCCACCACCATCTGTCCCTCAAAGTTCCTTTTCTGGATGCCGTACTTTCGTATCACTTCTTCATCGCCCCTATTTCCTTCATCAAAATGTCCATTACAATCTGCACAAATCAAAACTGTCTCTCAGTCTGGTATGCTCAGAACTATTTCATCTGGTTCCTTCCAGAATTTCTCTTTCAACTCTGGGTCATCATCTTTTCACCTCCAAGACATTCTTAGCCAGCTCTTCCTTTAAAATAACCCCTACTACATTTCTCGTACCATCTACTCCATGGCAAAATAATTTAAACCCTGCTCCTAAATGTCTAGCCTTACTACCTTTCCACTTAATATCTTGGATGCACAATATATCAACCTTTCCCCTCATCATCATCACTCCTGAGCTTTTCCTGTCGTCGTCCCAGCATTCAAATGTCCCTACACTCAATTGTAGGCTCTGTGCATTCCTCTTCTTCTTCTACCAATGAATCTGCTTTCCTTCTCTTTTTTGTCTTTGACCCACAGTAGCTGAATTTCCTCCGACGGTCTGCAGGTTAACGGTGTCGGGGGCGGACGTTGTTAACCCTGGCTACAACTGATCAAGTTATGGTATTTAGATGAACGCTCATATTCGTGTGCCACAGTTTTACAACGGATCCCCTTCCTGACGCAACCCTCTGCATTGATCCGGCTTACAGATTTCACTGGCTGGTGCCCCCGGAGGGCTGCACGTCTATAGTCCTCAAAAATAATAAAATGTGGTTCATCACTACAATGGCAATTGTTTCATTCTTCCCCGTGAACCAGGTCAAGCTTCTCAGTGTCTCAATGTCTTCAAAGCAGATGATCCCGGATGTTTAAGCGAGGGCCTGTAGGTAGTACAGCCATTTTTGCTCTGAGAAGTCAAACCACTCTTTGAGAAAGTTGATGGCATGGTTCAAAAATATTTGTAAACTCTGCCAGACATCATCAGCATGAGATGGCAGGAGACTGAAGCTTTTGTTTTGTTAGGTACACGTAGAATCTATTTTCTCTTCTCTGAATATGCCTTGTTGGGGAAAAAAAAATCCATGATGGGATAGATTTGAACATATATGGTTCCGTTCTTCTCGAGCTTTTTCACCACCTCTTCAAACAGAGACATGACATTATTACAGAAGATGAGATACACTTTTACAGTGTCATCCTCTTCTTCAATTCCAGCAGAATCTTCTGTCAACCTCAGTAAAACCTTCAGACGCCTTGGACATTTTTTTATCAATATTGATGAGATAAGATTCCACTGGGACCCAATTCTGCAACAGATGGTTGATTCAGACCTGAGAGACAGACCTCTCTTCACCACATGGCACAGGATTTCACAGAATTCAACATCACAGAATTCACAGAACTCCTTTAGGAACACTCACCTCTTGGTCGTGGTTGAAACCCATGGTTGAAAACAAACTGTGCCATAATTAACATTTGCATTATCGGCACTGAATGCATAAACATGATCAAGGCATAGACCCATGTTTTAAGAGACCTTCATATTGCTTTAATTATTCCCTCTGCAGACATCTGGATTTTCAGCTATCTGTGACCTTGTTGACAACCCCGTTCTCTGTTGTAAAAAAAAAAAAAGTACAGTTAAGGAAACCATTTTCCAATTCCCTTTATTTGAAGCATCAATGTGAGGGGAGAATTGGAGTGGACCTCCAACACCTTTCAATATTTTGATTAATTCCTCTATTTTGGCTAGGCTCAAGTCAGTCATTGTTTTTCGAGTTTACCTGAGAGCAAAGTCTGCAGAGTGGTAACTTAGGCCATGTTTTACAGTGTGGTTAGACATAAGCTCCCTCTGAAGTAGTCACCTGTAAATTGAAAAAATTTTTCTGTATAGTTTGTGTGTTGTATATGGACAATCTACACAGTAAAAATAATGCACATTATCGTTTTCTCTATAACTTGTAAGGCATGTTTGTACAGTTTGGCTACATAGTCTATTTTTTATTCATACGTATTCGTTGTATGTAAAATTAGGCTATTCAATGTAGTTACTCATCTGGCAATGTCTTCTTCTTTTCCTTTCGGCTTGTCCCGTTAGGGGTCGCCACAGCATGTCATCTTTTTCCATTTTAGCCTATCTCCTGTATCTTCCTCTCTAACCCCAACTGCCCTCAAGTCTGCCTCACCTCATCCATCAACCTTCTCTTTGGTCTTCCTCTCGCTCTTTTGCCTGGCAGCTCCATCCTCAGCACCCTTCCACCAATATACTCACTCTCTCGCCTCTGAACATGTCCAAACCATTGAAGTCTGCTCTCTCGAATCTTATCTCCAAAACATCCAACTTTGGCTGTCCCTCTAATGAGCTCATTTCTAATCCTATCCAACCTGCTCACTCCGAGCGAGAACCTCAACATCTTCATTTCAGCTACCTCCAGTTCTGCTTCCTGTTGTTTCTTCAGTGCCACCGTCTCTAATCCGTACATCATGGCCGGCCTCACCACTGTTTTATAAACTTTGCCCTTCGTCCTAGCAGAGACTCTTCTGTCACATAACACACCAGACACCTTCCCCCAGCTGTTCCAACCAGCTTGGACCTGTTTCTTCACTTCCTTACCACACTCATCATTGCTCTGGATTGTTGACCCTAAATATTTGAAGTCCTCCACCCTCGCAATCGCTTCTCCCTGTAGCCTCACTCTTCCCCCTCCACCTCTCTCATTCACGCACATATATTCTGTTTTACTTCAGCTAATGTTCATTCCTCTCCTTTCCAGTGCATGTCTCCATCTTTCTAATCGTTACTCTGCATGCTCCCTGCTTTCACTGCATATCACAATATCATCTGCGAACATCATGGTCCAATGGGATTCCAGTCTAACCTCATCTGTCAGCCTATCCATTACTCCTGCAAACAGAAAGGGGCTCAGAGCTGATCCCTGATGCAGTCCCACCTCCACCTTAAATTCTTCTGTCACACCTAAGGCACTCCTCACCATTGTTCTGTTGCCATCATACATGTCATGTACTATTTTAACGTACTTCTCTGCCATGCCAGACGTACGCATGCAGTACCACAGTTCCTCTCTTGGTACACTGTCATAGGCTTTCTCTAGATCCACAAAGACACAATGTAGCTCCTTCTGACCTTCTCTGTACTTTTCCACGAGCATCCTCAAGGCAAATAATGCATCTGTGGTACTATTTCTTGGCATGAAACCATAGTCTTGCTCGCAGATACTTCTGTCCTGAAGTCTAGCCTCCACTACTATTTCCCATAACTTCATTGTATGGCTCATCAACTTTATTCCTGTATAATTCCCACAGCTCTGAATATCGCCTCTGTTCTTAAAAATGGGAACTGGAACACTTTTCCTCCATTCTTCAGGCATCTTTTCGCATGCTAGTATTCTGTTGAATTCTGGTATGTCATCAGGACCAACTGCCTTTCCATTTTTCATCCTTTGTAGTGCCTTTCTGACTTCCCCCTTACTAACCATTGCCACTTCCTGGTCCTTCACACTTGCCTCTTCAACTCTTCCTTCTCTCTCATTTTCTTCATTCATCAACTTCTCAGAGTATTCTTTCCATCTATTTAGCACACTACTGACACCAGTCAACACATTTCCATCTCTATCCTTAATCACTCTTACCTGCTTCACATCCTTCCCATCTCTATCCCTCTGTCTGGCCCACCTATAGTGATCCTTTTCTCCTTCTTTCGTGTCCAACCTGGTGTACACGTCGTCATTTGCTTCTTGTTTAGCCTTTGCCGTCTCTACCTTTGCCCTACGTCGCATCTCAATGTACTCCTTTCGCCTCTCCTCAGTCTTCTTAGTGTCCCACCTCTTCGCTAATCTCTTTCCTTGTATGACTTCCTCTATTTTGGGGTTCCACCACCAAGTCTCCTTTTCCCCATTCCTACCAGAAGACACACCAAGTACTCCCCTGGATTTCTCTCTGATCACTTTGGCTGTCGTAGTCCAGTCTTCCGAGAGCCTGTCTCACCTCTTTCTGAAAGGCTGCATATCATTCTTCCTTTCTCAGTTTCCACCACATGGTTCTCTGCTCTACCTTTGTCTTCTTCATTTTCCTACCAACCACCAGAGTCATCCTACACACCACCATCCCATGTTGTGGAGATACGCTCTCCCCTACCACTACTTCACAGTCAGTAACCTCATCATCAACATCGTCTGCACAAAATATAATCCACCTGCATGCTTCAACCTCAATATATGTTCCTCCCTCTTCTGGAAATAAGTGTTCACTACAGCCATCTCCATCCTTTTTTCAAAGTCCACCACCATCTGTCCCTCAAAGTTCCTTTCCTGGATGCTGTACTTACCCATCACTTCTTCATCGCCCCTGTTTCCTTTACCAATATGTCCATTACAATCTGCACCAATCACAACTCTCTCGCTGTCTGGGATGCTCAGAACTACTTCATCTAGTTCCTTCCAGAATTTCTCTTTCAACTCTAGGTCACATCCTCCCTGTGGGGCATAGCCGCTAACCACATTATACATAACACCCTCAATTTCAAATTTTAGTCTCATCACTCGATCTGATACTCTTTTCAACTCCAAGACATTCTTAGCCAGTTCTTCCTTTAAAATAACCCCTACTCCATTTCTCTTCCCATCTACTCCGTGGTAGAATAATTTAAACCCTGCACCTCAACTTCTAGCCTTACTACCTTTCCATCTGCTCTCTTGATGCCCAGTACATCAACCTTTCTCCTAATCATCATGTTAGTCATCTCGCAATGTATTGCACAGAAAATATTTCATATAGTCCACCCCAGGAGTGTCAAAACCTTTGGTTTAGGGGCCACATTGACGTTTAAAATTTGACAGTTGGGCCAAGTTACAAGCAGATGCTAACATATGAAAAGTAAACTACCAAAAAAAGGCATTGTTGTGTCAATACTTGGATTTACTTATAATGGGAACTGTGTTGTTTTGTTGATGACTTTTTTTTTTTTTTTTGCCATGGCATCAAATTCTGATGTTTTTATGTTGTGGCAATTCTCAGAACAGCAGCTGCCAAGTGGCAGTCCTATGTCATGGGCATGTCCTTCCTCAACCTCGAGTGCATCTGCTCTGGTGAGCAACCCATCTGCTTCTCGTTCACGCTAACTACTATCGATATATATTGGCATGCATCTGGTTTGGTCCTTCACCAGATCGTTGTACTTTTTTGTCACATTCCCATAATACCTTGTCTCATGTTACTGACTTCTTGGATGTATGACTCTGCTTCATGTTTGACCTTGCCTCTTCCCCCGCTGATTCTGTTACTGTTGCTTTTCTGGACCGCCCTCCTGTGCCCAGAACTAAATAAATTTCCTGCTTAAACGTTACCTGGCCTCCAGAGTCATGCTTCTTGAGTTCAGCCTTGAATTCTGCTCTTGACAGAGTGAACTGGCCATAACATGGCCCAAGTCGATTCTGATATGGTGTGCAAGGCTCCCGAGGCTCAAGGTCTTTGCCTCAAACATCGAACATAGAAAATGATAATGGGATAATATGATGATTTGTTGTTGTTTGTTATGCACAAGGAGAGTTTTGTCAGAATTATGTACTTAGTTTGTGTCAGGTTTACCAGTGAGACATTCATTAAAGGGGACAAAAATGGAAGCAAAGACATCAGTTTAAGTTTGAGAGTTCGTGAGGAGAGAGGAGAGGAACTGTCTTGTACAATTCTCAACTGCACTCTCTGATTATCCTTTCTTCAGTGCCTCTATTAATTTGGTTTCAAACACCTCTTACTGGCATGGATGTTACAAAAAGAAGACGGGGGAACAAAACATAGTTAGAAACAAAGTGTAGTTGTTGTTCGTGTGTGTGTGTGCATGTGTGTGGAAAATTGCTGAGTACATTTGTGGTCAAGTTTGTAATCATAGACAACAGGTGCTCCTGGTTCTAACAGTTCTGATGATTAGATGTTCTTGTTCTAGTGCTATCTCCTGTTAAGCGGCGCACACATTATCTAGAGCAGAGCAAATAGTTTGTTTATTGCAAGCAGATGTATGATACAGTGAAGAAAATAAGTATTTGAACACCCTGCTATATTGCAAGTTCTCCCACTTAGAAATCATGGAGCGGTCTGAAATTTTTATCTTAGGTTCATGTCCACTGTGAGAGAGATAATCTAAAAAGAAATATCCAGAAATCACAATGTATGATTTTTTTTTAACAATTTATTCGTGTGTTAAAGCTGCAAATAAGTATTTGAACACCTATTCTCTAGAATTGTGATCCTCAAAGACCTGTTAGTCCACCTTTAAAAGTCCACCTCCACTCCATGTATTATCCTGAATCAGATGCACCTGTGTGAGGTCGTTAGCTGCATAAAGACACCTGTCCACCCCATACAATCAGTAAGACTCAAACTTGTAACATGGCGAAGACCAAAGAGCTGTCCAAAGACATAGAGAGAAATTTGTACAAGTCTACACGGCTGGAAAGGGCTACGGAGAAATTGCCAAGCAGCTTGGTGAAAAAAGGCCCGCTGTTGGAACAATCATCAGAAAATGTAAGAAGCTAAACACGACGGTCAATCTCAATCTGAGTGGAGCCCCATGCAAGATATCACCTCGTGGGGTCTCAATGATCCTTAGAAATGAGAGGAATCAGCCGAGGACTACACGACAGGACTTTGTCAATGACCTGAAAAGAGCTGGAACCACTGTTTCCAAGGTGACTGTTGGTAATACACTAAGACGTCATGATTTGAAATCATGCATGGCACAGATGGTTCCCCTGCTTAAACCAGCACATGTCAAGGCCCGTATTAAGATTGCCAATGACAATACTGATACAGAGGAGTCATGGGGAAAAAGGTTTGTGGTCAGATGAGACCAAAATGGAACTTTTTGGTCATAATTCCACGAACCTTGTTTGGAGGAAGACGAATGATGAGTTCCATCCCAAGAACACCATCCCTATTCTGAAGCATGGGGGTGGTAGCATCATGCTTTAGGGGTGTTTTTCTGCACAGGACGACTGCACTGTATCAAGGAGAGGATGGCCGCGGCCATGTATTGTGAGATTTTGGGGAACAACCTCTTTCTCTCAGTCAGAGCATTGAAGATGTGTCGTGGTTGGGTCTTTCAACATGACAATGACTTGAAGCACATAGCCAGGAAAACAAAGGAGTGGCTCCGTAAGAAGCATATCAAGGTTCTGGGGTGGCCTAGCCAGTCTCCAGACCTGAACCCAATAGAAAATCTTTGGAGGGAGCTGAAACTCTGTTTCTCAGTGACAACCCAGAAACCGTTTGATCTTGAGAAGATCTGTGTGGAGGAGTGGGCCAAAATCCCTCCTGCAGTGTGTGCAAACCTGGTGAACAACTAAACGGAACCTTTGACCTGAAATTGCAAACAAAGGCTACTGTACCAAATATTGACATTGGTTTTCTTAGGTGTTCAAATACGTATTTGCAGCTACGTCACACAAAAACATTGTTAAAAAAATCATACATTCTGATTTCTGGATTTTTCTTTTTAGATCATCTCTCTCACCGTGGGCATGCACCTACGATGAAAATGTCAGACCCCTCCATGATTTCTAAGTGGGAGAACTTGCAATATAGCAGAGTGTTCAAATACTTATTTTCTTCACTGTATTTGTTGTAGAATAGAAGCACAAAAAACAAGCATCACACTTGTAAAGAATTTTTAGAGCAGGCTGGTTGGCATGCACCCGGTCTGCGGGTAACAAACTTCCCGTGGGTACTGCATTGGTGAGCCCTGATATAAAGACCAATGAAACAATAACAATAACCAGCTTGTTCAAATCCAAATAATTAATCACCTTCAAGTGAAAATACTCCGTTTATTTTTCTAAAGCTGATTAAGTCATTGCTCTCTTTTTGTCTCAAGAATGCAACTAAAGCCATGAAGAGTGAGGAACCAGTGGAGGACCCCCGATCACCTCATTTGGATCCAGGAAATTCCATTTCACCAGCTCAGGTTCCCTCACTGAGCTTTGAAATAGCCAGAAAGAAACCCTTCATCCCCTCTAAACCCCATAGACCTCCCAAACTCCCAAAACCTCCGAAAACGATAAAGCCCAAACACGGCGGTACGAAGAAAATTAAAAATATAAAAGATGCACCCCCTCCACCTAAACCCTCCAATTTCACAGCTTTGGAATCCCATGCAAAGGATATCTTGAGTAAGATGGACCAGCCAAAGAAACCAAAGGTAAGTACATTGGGAGATGATGTTTAAGTATACATTGAGAATAGACATGTCATGGACATAATTGTACCCTTTTGTGAAAGAACTAAAACCTCAATGTGGTCACTGAAAAACTTAAAATTGATAAAAGTAATAATCGCTTTGGTCTATTCTATTCTCCTTCCATCCATCCATCCATCCATCCATCCATCCATCCATCCATCCATCCATCCATCCATTTTCTTAGCCACTTATCTTCACAAGGGTCGTGAGAGGGCTTGAGCCTATCCCAGCTGTCAACGGGCAGGAGGCAGGGTACAACTTGAAGTGGTTGCCAGCCAATCACAGCCAGATAAAATTCGGACTCAAAATCACACCTAGGGGCAATTTAGAGTGTCCAATTAATCCATGTTTTGGGCATGTGGGAGGAAACCGGAGTGCCTGGAGTAAACCAGCACAGGCACGGTGAGAATGTGCAAACTCCTCACAGGCGGGGCTTGGATTGAACCTTGGACCTCAGAATTGTGAGGCCAACACTTTAAAGCTTTGCCACCATTCTGCCTCTATTCTATTCTATTTTATTATAGCGGCACGCTGGATCAGCTGTAAAGCGTTGGCCTCACAGTTCTGAGGACCTGGGTTCAATCCCGGCCCCACCTGTATGGAGTTTGCATGTTCTTCCCATGCCCGTGTGGGTTTTCTCTGAGCACTCCGGTTTCCTCCCACATCCCCAAAACATACTATATTAATTGGACACAAAATTTCCCCAAGGTCTGACTGTGAGTGCGACTGTTGTCTGTCTCCCTGCGCCCTGTGATTGGCTGGAAACCAGTCTAGGGTGTACCCTGCCTCCTGCCCATTGACATATATTATATTATATTATATTATCCAAGCCGCTTATCCTCAAAAGTGTCACATGAGAGCCAGAGCCTATCACAGCTAGCTTTGAGCAAAAGGCAGACTACACCCTGAACTGGTCGCCAGTCACATATCGACACCATCACTGAGCGAGAATCGATCCCATGCTGGCCGCACCAAAGCCAGGCGTGTGTACCACTACACCATCAGTGACTTCTATATTATCTCATATTATATTATATTATATTATATTATATTATATTATAACATATTGGCTGGGAACCAGTTCAGGGTGTACCCTGCCTCCTGCCCATTGACAGCGGCTAAGAAAATGGTGGATGGACATTATATTATATTGTATTATATTACAAACCTAATTTCAATGAAGTTGGTATGTTGTTAAACAAAAAGAAACAGAAGAAAATGCTTTGCAAATCGTGTCCAACCTATAATTCATTGAATACACAACAAAGGCAAGATTTTTTAATTATGAAATTGATTGACTTTATTTTTAGCAAATAACTAAATAATAGTTTATCCCTGCAACACATTCCAAAAAAGTTGAGAAATGCTCATCAAACAATTGTTTGGAACATCACATATGTGAACAGGCTAATTGGGCGCCATGATTGGGTATAAAAGGAGCTTCCCTGAATTGCTGTCATTTACAAGCAAAGATTGGGTGAGGTTCACCTCTTTGTGAACAAGTGCCTGAGAAAATATCATGTTTCCTGGATGACAAGCCGCTGCCTTTTTCAGGCGCTGTTAATCTTGTGGCGGGACACAAAGTCACTCGCGGCGATGAGTTCAAAAGCAAAACAAAAGCTTGTTGGAACAAAATGGTTAAAACATGGCTGTTCGCTACAACGCACTGTTTGGGCACGTGCAGATGCTTCCAATGTGGAGAAGAAGAAGGAGACTTTCAGCGGGGGTAGAATAAGAATATATATATCCACGGCGTATGATGCGGCGCGGCCCGTGTATGGAAGAGAAAAAAAAAAACACTACACACAGTCACCGGTGCGCACTGTCATCTGAAAAATATGGTAGTCTAACAGTTTGAGGGTAAATGTTCCTTAACTTAAAATTAGAATGAATTTGGGGATTTCATCATCTACAGTCCATGATATCAAGAGGTTCATAGAATCAAGAGAAAACACTGCCTGCAAGCGGCAGGGCCGAAAACCAACATTGAATGGCCGTGACTTTTGATCCTATAGGCAACACTGCTTCAAAGACTGACATCAATGTGTAAAAGATATCACCATATGGGCTCACTTCAGATAACCAATTTCAGGAAACACAGTTCGGCGCTACATCTGTAACTGCAACTTAAAAAGCTGTTATGCAAAGTATAAGCCAAATATTAACAACATCCAGAAACGCCACCGGCCTCTCTTGCCCTGAGCTCATCTGAGATAAAAAGTGGAAAACTGTTCCGTGGTCCGCATTTCAAATTGTTTATGGAAGTTGTGGACATTGTGTCTTCGGCCAAAGAAGAAAGTCTTCTGGACTGGTATGGATACAAAGTTCTTCAGGCAGCATCTGTGATGGTATGGGGCTGTGTTACTGCCAATGGCGTTTGTAACTTATACATTGTTGAATGCACAATTAATGCTAAAAGGTACATAGGGAGGGTGGAATGGTGGATCAGCTGGAAAGCGTTGGGCTCACAGTTCTGAGGACCCGGGTTCAATCCCAGCCCTCCCTGTGTGGAGTTTGCATGTTCACCCCGTATCTCTGTGGGTTGTCTCCGGGTACTCCTTTTTCCTCCCACATCCCAAAATCATGCAACATTAATTGGACACTCTAAATTGCCCGTTGGTGTGATTGTGAGTGCGGCTGTTTGTCTCTCTGTCCTGCGATTGCCTGGCAATCATTTCAGGGTGTACACTGCCTGCTGCCTGTTGACAGCTGGGACAGGCTCCAGCACTCCTGCGACCCTTGTGAGGGTTAGCGGCAAAGAAAATGGATGGATGGATGGTACATACGGGTTTTGGAGAAACGTGGTGCCATACGAGCAACATCTTTGTCATGGATGCTGCTTTTCCCAGCAAGACAATGCCAAACCACATTGTGCACGTGTTAAACAGCGTGGCTTCATCGTATACGAGTGGGGCAACAAGACTTGGCCTGCTTGAAGTCCAGAGCTGTCTCGCATTGAAAACTAGCACCCCATTACTCAGCGCAGAATATGACAATGGAGACCTCGGTTTGTTGAACAGTTGAGCTGTTAATCAAATAAGAATTGGAAATAATTCCACCTACAAAAGTGTCAAACATGAGTGTCCTCAGTTCCTAGATGTTAATTGAATGTTGTGAAAACAAAAGGTGATGTAACACAGTGGTAAAGATGATGCTTTCCCACCTTTTTTGAACATGTTGCAGCCATAAAATTCAAAGTAAATGATTATTTGCTAAAACCAATTATGTTTATCAGTTTGAAGATGAATGATATTGTCTTGTTGTGGATACAATTCAATACAGGTTGGATCTGATTTGTAAATATGCGTATATGTGTAATATGTGTATTCTGATTTTATTTAACACAACCAAACTTCATCGGAATTAAGTTTGTGTATTCTATTGTTAAATTATCCATCCATGCATATTCTGAGCCACTTATACTCATGAGGGTCATGAGAGTGCTGCAGCCTGTCCCAGCTATCTTTGGGCAAGTGACTGGGTACACCCTGAACTGGATGCCAGTCTATCATTGTAGTATATTATCCATATATCCATTTTTTTATCCTTACAAGGTTTGCGATAGTACTGGAGCCTATCTCAGTCATCTTCGGCCAGGAGTCGGGTTACGCCCTGGTTGACAAGCAATTGCATGGCACATGGAAAAAGACACAAGTCCCACTCACGATCACACATAGAGCAGTCACTGTGATTTGACGAGCGCGTACGTGCCTGTGTGCCATCGCACTCGCAAATCTGCACAGTTGAGCACGAAAAATCATGCAGATAAAATTTATTATGTGAAGAAATTCATAGATATTGATAGACTTAGCTTATTTTGTGCAGTCTTGACCAATGTTCCCTCTAAGCTGCGTCACCGCGCGCCTGTCCCATACTCTCAGCACACATGAAAACCGATCCAGCGCAGTTTTTTTTTTGTTTTTTTTTTTACGCACGGAACCATACGGACTCTAACAAGCTACTGCTCAGCCTCCTTGTACTTCCTAGTTTACCTGACACCGCCCCCCCTCCACTCTGAAAGGGGTACACTCATAATTACAAACAGAACACACACCTGCAACTTTATATCTGCGGGCATGACTGGTGTGCCACACCCGCAACTTTATATCTGTGGGCCGTACATTTTTGAAATATGAGTGACTGCATGTTTTTGGGATGTGGGAGGAAACCGGAGTGCCTGCAGAAAACCCAAGAAAGCACAAGGAGAACATGCAAACTTCACACAGGCGGGGCTGGGATTTGAACACTTGCTCCACAGTGCTGCCTATATTATATTACCCAACCATTCTTTTTCTGAGCTGCTTATCCTCAAAAGAGTCTCAGCAGTGCTGGAGACTATCCCAGCTATCATCGAGGAGGAGGCAGGGTACACCCTGAACTGGTTGGCAGACAGTCGCTGAGCACATTTAGACAAACGTTATGCTCACATTCACACCCAAGAGAAATTTAGAGTTTCCAATTAATGCTTTTGGGATATGGGAATAGACTGGAGTGCCCAGAAGAAACCCACGCAAGCACGGAGAGAACATGCAAACTACACACAGGTAGGGCCGGGGTTTGAACCCAAGTCCTCGGAACTATGAGGCAGCGACATAACCAGTTGCTACACCGTGACACTTATATGAGATTATGTTATGCATCCATCCATTTTCTTCACCGCTTATCCTCACAAGGGTCACGGGAGTGATGGAGCCGATCCCAGCTGTCAATGGCAAGAGGTTGAGTACACCCTGAATTGGTTGCCAGCCAATCAGACAAACAAAACGAAGAAAATGGGAGAGAAGCAAGAGTAGAAGAGGCTAGTGTGAAGGACCAGGAATTGTCAATGATAAGTAAGGGGGACGTGAGAAAGCCACAAAAATGGAAAGGCAGTTGGTCTTGATGACATACCGGTGGTGGGGTGGAAGCAATTTGGAGAGGTAGCTGTAGAGTTTTTGACCAACTGATTCAACAGAATACTAGCGGGTGAAAATATGCCTGAAGAATGGAGAAAAAGTGTGCTAGTTCCCATTTTTAAGAACAAAGGCAATGTGCAGAGCTGTGGGAATTATATGGGAATAAAGTTGATGAGCTACACAAAATGAAGTTATAACCAAGAGACGAACTGTGGTACTGCATGCGTAAGTCTGGTGTGATGAAGAAATATTTCAAAATAGAATAGGACAGGAATGAGGGTAACAGAACATTGGTGAGGTCTGCTGTAGGTGTGACAGAAGAATTTAAGGTGGAGGTGAGACTACATCAGGGATCAGCACTGAGCCCCTTCATGTTTGCTGTTGTAATGGACATGCTGACAGATGAGGTTAGACTGGAATCCCCTTGTACCATGATTTTCGCACATGATATTGTGATCTGCAGTGAAAGCAGGGAGCAAGTGGAGGAACAATTACAAAGATGGAAATGTGCACTGGAAATGATATGAATGAAAAGTAAAACAGAATACTCAGTGAAGAAAATAAGTATTTGAACACCCTGCTATATTGCAAGTTCTCCCACTTAAAAACCATGGAGGGGTCTGAAATTTTCATCGTAGGTGCATGCCCACTGTGAGGGTGATAATCTAAAAAGAAAAATCCAGAAATCACAATGTATGGGGTTTTTTAACGACATATTTTTGTGATACAGCTGCAAATAAGTATTTGAACACCTGTCTATCAGCTAGAATTCTGACCCTGAAAGACCCATTTGTCCGCCTTTAAAAGTCCACCTCCACTTCATATACTGTAATATCCTGAATCAGATGCACCTGTGTGAGGTCGTTAGCTGGATAAAGACACTTGTCCACCCCATACATTCAGTAAGAATCAAACCTATAACATGGCCAAGACCAAAGAACTGTCCAAAGACACCAGAAACAAAATTGCACAACTCTACATGGCTTGAAAGGGCGACGGAGAAACTGCCAAGCAGCTTGGTGGGGGAAAAAAAGGTCCACTGTTGGAGCAATCATTAGAAAATGGAAGAAGCTAAACATGACGGTCAATCTCAATCGGAGTGGAGCCCCATGCAAGATATCACCTCGTGGGGTCTCAATGATCCTTAGAAAGGTGAGGAATCAGCACAGGACTACACGACAGGACTTGGTCAATGACCTGAAAAGAGCTCGGACCACCGTTTCCAAGGTGACTGTTGGTAATACACTAAGACATCATGGTGTGAAATCATGGATGGCACGGACGGTTCCCTTGCTTAAACCAGCACATGTCAAGGCCTGTCTTCAATTTGCCAATGACCATTTGGATGATGAGGAGTCGTGGGAGAAGGTTTTGTGGTCAGATGAGACCAAAATGGAACTTTTTGGTCATAATTCCACTAGCCATGTTTGGAGGAAGACGAATGATGAGTTCCATCCCAAGAACACCATGTCTACTGTGAAGCATGGGGGTGGTCGCATCATGCTTTGGGGGGTCAGGGGGGTTCTGCACATGGGACAGGACAACTGTACTGTATTAGAGAGCGGATAACAGCGGCCATATATTGTGAGATTTCAGGGAACAACCTCTTTCCCTGAGTCAGAGCATTGAAGATGGGTAGTGGCTGGGTCTTTCAACATGACAATGACCCGAAGCACACAGCCAGGAAATCCAAGGAGTCGCACCGTAAGAAGCATATAAAGGTTCTGGCATGGCCTAGTCCGTCTCTCGACCTAAACCCAATAGAAAATCTTTGGAGGGTGCTGAAACTCCGTGTTTCTCACCGACAGCCCAGAAACCTTTTGATCTAGAAAAGGTCTGTGTGGAGGCATGGGCCAAAATCCCTCCTGCAGTGTGTGCAAACTTGGTGAACAACTGCAGGAATAGTTTGACCTCTGTAATTGCAAACAAAGGCTACTGTACATTGGATTTCTCAGGTGTTCAAATACTTTTGCAGCTGTATCACATCAATAAATCATTTAAAAAAAAAATAAAAATAAATCATACATTGTGATTTCTGGATTTTTCTTTTTAGATTATCTCTCTTACATTGGATATGCACCTATGATGAAAATTTCAGACCACTCCATGATTTTTAACTGGGAGAACCTGCAATATAGCAGGGTGTTCAAATACTCATTTTCTTCACTGTATGTGCGTGAATGAGTGGGGTGGAGGGGGGAAAGTGAGGCTCCGGGGAGAAGAGATCGTGAGGGTGGATGACTTCAAATACTTGGGATAAACAATCCAGAGCAATGGTGAGTGGTGCAAGGAAGTGAAGAAACGGGTTTGGAATAGCTGGCGGAATGTGTCTGGTGTGTTATGTGCCACTACTTTGGGAAACTGATGAATGAAGAAAATGAGAGAGAAAGGAAGAGTAGAAGAGGCAAGTGTTGAAGGACGAGGAAGTGTCAATGATTAGTAAGGGTGAAGTTAGAAAGGATAAAAAAGGATACAAAAGGATAAAAAATAGAAAGGCATTTGGTCCTGATGATACACCAGTGGAGATATGGAAGTAATTTGGAGAGGTGGCTGTGGAGTTTTTGACCAAATTATTTTGTTTTCTTTGGTGTTATTGCTTTGTTGTTCTTGTTATTTATGTCCACAAGGGCAGCACCCACTGGCGGAGAAACATTTCTTGTGTGTTTTTACACACTAAGCCAATAAAGCTGATTCTGATTCTGTGACAGAAGAGTCTCTGCTTGGATGAAGGGCAAAGTTCTAAAAACCACAGTGAGTCCAGCAATGATGCATAGATTAGAGACGGTGGCACTTAAGAGACAACAGGAAGCAGAACTAGAGGTGGCAGAAATGAAGATGTGGAGGTTCTTGCTAGGAGTGAGCAGGTTGGATAGAATTAGAAATGATCTCATGAGAGGGACAGCCAAAGTTGGATATTCTTAAATTCGAAATAGGCTTCGATGGTTTTGACATGTCCAGAGGCGAGAGAGTGAATATATTGGTAGAAGGGTTCTGAGGATGGAACTGCCAGGCTAAAGAGCAAGAGGAGGATCAAAGAGAAGATTGATGGATGTTGTGAGGGAAGGCATCAGGCCAGTTGGTGTTAGAGAGGAAGATGTAGGAGATAGGCTTGGATGGAGAAAGATGACACTATGATAAACCCTAATGGGATAAGCCAAAAGAAGAATAAGAAGTTTGTTTTGAATGCCGAGGTCTTGGCCGATCTCGGGAGCCAGCCGGGCAGTCCCCCGTCCTAAATTTTGGTTTCGGGCAGGACAAGTGTTCTCTTCCCGGCTGATCAGTCGGTGGTCCGCAGAGTGAGAATTTAGAGTGTCCAATTAATGTCACATGTTTTTGGGATGTGTGAGGAAACTGGAGTGCCCGGAGAAAACCCATTAAGGCACGGGGAGAACATGCAAACTCCACACAGTCTGGGCTGGAATTGAACCCGGATCCTCAGAACTGTGAGGCCAACACTTTCCAGCTGATCCACCGTGCCGCCATTATGTAAAACACAAATCTGCCAACACACAGTGCCAATTGACCCCTCCGTAGAAATTGCGCAATCCACGTCACTGACCAATCAGAGGCCAGAGAGCTGCATAAACCACACCCCTTTTTTGGACCTGCAGTTTTCTCAGACAACGCTGCATGGTCCAGTATAGCTTCTGTTGGCGTTTTATCGCGTATTTGGGTTCTTTAACAATAGATATGGTTAAGAGGTGTAGTCACGGACCTTATAATAGTGACGACAGGTATCCTGAAAGGCTAGTTTGTGGAGTTAAATTCGTACCCTTTCCAAAACCGAAGACCCAGTACGAAAAATGTCTTCGATGGATCAAACTTTGTGGAAGACCGCATCATCAACTGAATCCATCTAAAATCAACTGGAACAGAAGACCGAGTACGAAAAATGTCTTCGGTGGATCAAACTTTGTGGAAGACCGCATGATCAACTGAATCCATCAACCGGAACAGATATGTTTGCACGAAGGTAAGCCCTATATTTGATTTTCAATACATGTCTCATAAAAATGAATTAGCAGTTCTTCGCTTGCATAACATAGCTAAGTGTGAATGATTGACACACTTGATCTGTGTTGAGCGGTATTTTGCGATGATCTGACTGCACAAACGTGTACTTTAGTTCGCAGCTAATTAGCTAAGCTAAACCGGACTAGCAGTCCTAAAAACCTTCGACGTGCACCGAGACACCAAGACTGAAGGAAGGATGTTTGAGGACACTAAAGTAGTGATTGTCGTACTCGGTCGGGACTTACGTAGGTTCGGCACTAATTCAAGATTAATTATTGAGGGGAGCGCGTGACGTTACACAAAGAAAATGAGAAAAACAACTCGTAAATCAAGCCTCGCCTTCTTTTCCTTCATACGGCGGTTCACAAACGGCTATACAGATACATATACAGATTCTGCACACAAGTGTGATATGTCACACAAAAATAGGAAACTTTCAATGACTAATTCGTCTTTGGGTTATAATATATTATATTATGTGGCTTCTCGGTCTTCCTCTGACTCTGGAAAGATCTCGAGCTAATATCAATGGTTTCTCCGTCGATATGCATGTAAATACCATTGAAATACTTGAAGCCCTGCTGTCTGCTTTTCAACGATATTTCACTGTTAGCTAAGAATGCGAGTGAGAAATCAGCCGGTAAATCGGACAGTTTCGCTCTATTCTTTTCTTGCTGCGCCGCCCTTTTTGCTTATTGTTTGTCTGACGTAGGCGCACGTGGCGTGACGTCACTTCAGGAGGCGTGGTTAAGTGCCCTGTACGGAGGGGTCAATTGTATTTAAGTGTTTTGAATATCGTGGCCTGTATAATTATATTTCGGACTTCTGGATCCACTGCAGTGCTGTACTGTACTATCTATTGTGCAACTTTGTCTGTAGTTATAAAAGGCTCTAAAAAATCCAGAGTAAAATCCAAAACTAAAAGGCTGAATAAAGCAGAGTAAAATAAGAATCAATGAGGCTTCTTCTGATTCAGTCAGGTGCGTTTCTTGTAAAAGGAGTAAATCTGTTGTAAAATTTCGATATAATCCAGAATCTTAATTCTCTTTGCCCATGATTGAATGCCATTGACATTCCAAGATGAAAGTCAGGTGTGACATAAAATAGCTCTGGATGTGGACATCGGGGAAAGAGCTTCTGTATTGGCAGACTTTTCAGAAGGGGGACCAGAGGCAGTGAACGGTTAAAAAAAAAAAAATCACATTTTGACATGGGCATGTCAAAGTCCGGATTTAAACCCATTTGAGATCCTGTGGTGTGACCTTAAACGGTTAGTTTTTGCAAGAAAAGTCTCCAACATGGCAATGTTGAAACAAAGAAAAAGAAGAAAGAAAAAGAGTGAGATAAAATTCCACCAGGCTGAGGTGAAAGAGTCATTATCAATTATTCTAAATGCTTGATTTCAGTTATTGCTGCCAAGGGTAGCACAGCCCGTCTTTAGGTTCAGGGGGCAATTACTTTATTTTACAGAGTGTCAGAAAGGTCTGGATTTTTTTGTGCCTTAAAAATTTAATTGTCTTTTAAAAACTGCATTTTTTATTTCCTTGGGTTGTTGTTGTTGTTGAAACTGGTTTGAGGATTTTAAACCTTTGTGTGGAAAAAAAAAAAAACCCCAAACATCAGGAATGGGGCGAATACTTTTTCACGGGACTACATATATTTCCATCCATCCATCCTTCTTCTACCGCTTTTCCTGGCCGGGTCGTGGGGGCAGTAATTTTAGCAGGGATGGCCAGACTATCCTTTCCTCAGCAAGTCCATCCAGCTACTCAAGAGGGATCCCGAGGTGTTCCAATGCCAGCCGGGAGACATAATCTCTCCAGCGTGTCCTGCATCATCCCCGGGATCTGTTTCCGGTGGGATGTCCCCCCGAACACCTCACCAGGGAGGCATCTGAATCAGATAACCCAACCCCCTCATGTGGATCATCTCAATGTGGAGGAGCAGCAGCTGACACGGCAGAGCCAAGACACCCTGTGGAGGAAACTCATTTCGGCCACTTGTATCTAGGATTTTGTTCTTTCAGTCACGACCCACTGATGGTGACCATAGATGAGGGTAGGAACAGAGATAAAATGGTCAATTGAGAGGTTTGCCTTTCGACTTACCTCTCAATTTACCAGAGTTACAAAAAGAAAGTTTGATTTCCATGATTCCCTTTAAAGATTTGTAAAACCAAACATTAAGGGTTCCAATATTTTTCCCAAGGCCAGTTTCCATAGTTTGTTTTAGTCCACACAAAAAAGCATTGCCTGATTTTCATTAGTCTATTCCCATTACATATTTACATTACATATTATTCTGGAAGGAACTAGATGAAGTAGTTCTGAGCATCCCAGACAGCGAGAGAGTTGTGATTGGTGCAGATTGTAATGGACATATTGGTAAAGGAAACAGGGGCGATGAAGAAGTGATGGGTAAGTACGGCATCCAGGAAAGGAACTTTGAAGGGCAGATGGTGGTGGACTTTGCAAAAAGGATGGAGATGGCTGTAGTGAACACTTATTTCCAAAAGAGGGAGGAACATATAGTGACCTACAAAAGCGGCGGTAGAACCACGCAGGTAGATTATATTTTGTGGAGACGATGTAATCTGAAGGAGGTTACTGACTGTAAAGTAGTGGTAGGGGAGAGTGTAGCTCGACAGCATAGGATGGTAGTATGTAGGATGATTCTGGTGGTGGGTAGGAAGATTAAGAAGACAAAGGTAGAGCAGAGAACCATGTGGTGGAAGCTGAGAAAGGAAGAATGTTGTGCGGCCTTCCGGAAAGAGGTGAGACAGGCTCTCGATGGACAACCGAAGCTCCTGGAAGACTGGACGACGAAAGCCAAGATGATCAGAGAGACAGGCAGGAGAGTACTTGGTGTGTCATCTGGTAGGAAAGGGGAGAAGGAGACTTGGTGGTGGAACCCCATAATACAGGGAGTCATACAAGGAAAGAGATTAGCGAAGAAGAAGTGGGATACTGAGAGGACTGAGGAGAGGCGAAAGGAGTACATCGAGATGCGACGTAGGGCAAAGGTAGAGGTGGCAAAGGCTAAACAAGAGGCATATGAAGACATGTACACCAGGTTGGACACGAAAGAAGGAGAAAAGGATCTCTACAGGTTGGCCAGACAGAGGGATAGAGATGGGAAGGATGTGCAGCAGGTTAGGCTGATTAAGGATAGAGATGGAAATGTGTTGACTGGTGCCGGTAGTGTGCTAAATAGATGGAAAGAATACTTTGAGAAGTTGATGAATGAAGAAAATGAGAGAGAAGGAAGAGTTGAAGAGGCAAGAGTGAAGGACCAGGAAGTGGAAATGATTACTAAGGGGGAAGTCAGAAAGGCATTACAAAGGATGAAAAATGGGAAGGCAGTTGGTCCTGATGACATACCGGTAGAGGTATGGAAGCAATTTGGAGAGATGGCTGTGGAGTTTTTGACCAACTTATTCAACAGAATACTAGCGGGCGAAAAGATGCCTGAAGAATGGAGGAAAAGTGTTCTAGTTCCCATTTTTAAGAACAAAGGGGATGTTCAGCGCTGTGGGAACTATAGAGGAATAAAGTTGATGAGCCACACAATGAAGTTATGGGAAAGAGTAGTGGAGGCTAGACTCAGGTCAGAAGTAAGTATCTGCGAGCAACAGTATGGTTTCATGCCTAGAAAGAGTACCACAGATGCATTATTTGCCTTGAGGATGCTCGTGGAAAAGTACAGAGAAGGTCAGAAGGAGCTACATTGTGTCTTTGTGGATCTAGAGAAAGCCTATGACAGAGTACCAAGAGAGGAACTGTGGTACTGCATGCGTAAGTCTGGTGTGGCAGAGAAGTATGTTAAAATAGTACAGGACATGTATGATGGCAGCAGAACAATGGTGAGGTGTGCCTTAGGTGTGACAAAGGAATTTAAGGTGGAGGTGGGACTGCATCAGGGATCAGCTCTGAGCCCCTTCCTGTTTGCAGTGGTAATGGATAGGCTGACAGATGAGGTTAGACTGGAATCCCCTTGGACCATGATGTTCGCAGATGATATTGTCATATGCAGTGAAAGCAGGGAGCATGCAGAGGAACAATTGGAAAGATGGAGACATGCACTGGAAAGGAGAGGAATGAAGATTAGCCGAAGTAAAACAGAATATATGTGCGTGAATGAGAAAAGTAGAGGGGGAAGAGTGAGGCTACAGGGAGAAGAGATAGCGAGGGTGGATGACTTCAAATACTTGGGGTCAACAATACAGAGCAATGGAGAGTGTGGTCAGGAAGTGAAGAAACGGGTCCAAGCAGGTTGGAACAGCTGGCGAAAGGTGTCTGGTGTGTTATGTGACAGAAGAGTGTCTGCTAGGATGAAGGGCAAAGTTTACAAAACAGTGGTGAGGCCGGCCATGATGTACGGATTAGAGACAGTGGCACTGAAGAAACAACAGGAATCTGAACTGGAGGTGGCAGAAATGAAGATGTTGAGGTTCTCGCTCGGAGTGACCAGGTTGGATAGGATTAGAAATGAGCTCATTAGAGGGACAGCCAAAGCTGGATGTTTTGGAGACAAGATTCGAGAGAGCAGACTTCGATGGTTTGGACATGTTCAGAGGCGAGAGAGTGAGTATATTGGTAGAAGGATGCTGAGGATGGAGCTCCCAGGCAAAAGAGCGAGAGGAAGACCAAAGAGAAGGTTTATGGATGTGGTGAGGGAAGACATGAGGGCAGTTGGGGTTAGAGAGGAAGATGCAGGAGATAGGCTAAGATGGCAAAAGATGACACGCTGTGGCGACCCCTAACGGGACAAGCCGAAAGGAAAAGAAGAAGATTCCCATTACATATTTATTCATCACCATTAGTCTTTTCCACTATCTGTTTTTTGTACATGTGTGTCAATAACATTTGTCCATCGATTCCAATACAAACGTTGTCTGAAATATTGATGCTTTTAAAAAGATGATCTCGAGGAACTGGTGTTTGTCAGAGATTAACATTTTGAATGTGAGTAAAAATAGTTGTTTATTCATATGTGCCATGCAATTAGCTGGGAACCAATTCAGGGTGTACCCCCCTCTCTCACCCAGAGTCAGCAGGGATAGGGTCCAGCTCACTCATGACGCTTTAGGATAAGTGGAATGAAAAATGGATCGATGGATAGTTTTGGATATCATTTATCCACAAGATATCTTCAATTGCAAGTAATACATTCCTTTTTTTTTTTTTTTACCAGGCTGTGAGGAATATTGTGACGATATCAGGGAAGGAAGCATTGAAGCAAACTGAAAAGTTTGAAAATAGAGAGCAGATTAAAAACAAGACTGAGGCAAGATGGAAATACAAGGTGAGATCTTTTTTATAAATATTTTCAACATTAATAAAACGGGAAAAATTTAAAAACGCTGGAGAGATTTCCTTGCTTTTGGTGATGCAAAAGTTTACCGATAAAGTACAAACAATGCACAGTTCCTTCTGGATTCAATCGGCTTCACTGGAATCATGAGTCAGTTGTGCTGAACATTGCTAAAGACATGGTGTCCATTCATATGCTGGAAAACCAGTCATTTTATGTTGGAGACTTTTGACAAGAGGTATTGCAAAGGAGGAGTACTTGTTTTGTTTTATTGGTACAATTAGGGAAGATTTTTATCCTTTGGAATAGCGATTATATTGAAGTCTCGGACTATTTTGTAAAGTATATTTGGCAACTGAACTGAAGAAATACTTGAGACAAACTAATTTGTATACACACTTAAGTCTGTATGCTTTATCAAGACTCAACTTCTGTGAATTTGTCATCTCGCTAAGTTGCTGCAAACTAGCAATAAATATTGACATAAAGTACTGTATAGTATTACTACCAGTATACTCTAGTTGGTTTAATGCAGCCCGATGGGGGCACAAACCAGTGCAATCTGGAGGCCGGTTTCAAGCCCGGATAAATGCAGAGGGTTGCGTCAGGAATGGCATCCGGCGTAAAAACTGTGCCAAACAAATATGAGCGTTCATCTAGAGAATTCCATACCAGATCGGTCGTGGCCCGGGTTAACAACACCTGCCCCCGGTACTGCTAACCTGCAGGGTGTCGGTGGAAATTCAGCTACTGTGGGTGGAAGACAAAGAAGACGAGGAAACCGGATTCGTCGTGAGAAGAAAAAGAGGAATGCACAGAGCCTACAACTGAGTGTAGGGACGTTGTCTGTTGGGACGATGACAGGAAAAGCTCAGGAGTTGGTTGACATGATGATTAGGAGGAAGGTTGGGGAAAAGGTGTAAGGCTAGAAGTTTTGGAGCATGGTTTAAATTATTCTACCATGGAGTAGATGGGAAGAGAAATGTAGTAGACGTTATTTTAAAGGAAGAGCTGGCTAATGTCTTGGAGGTGAAAACAGTGTCAGATCAAGTGATGAGACTGAAATTTGAAATTGAGGGTGTTATGTATAATGTGGTTAGCGGCTCTGCCCCACAGGTAGGATATGACCTAGAGTTGAAAGAGAAATTCTGGAAGAAACCAGATGAAGTAGTTCTGAGCATCCCAAACAGAGAGAGTTGTGTTTGGTGCAATTGTAATGGACATATTGGTGAAGGAAACAGGGGGCGATGAAGAAGTGATGGATATGTACAGCATCCAGGAAAGGAACTTTGAGGGACAGATGGTGGTGGACTTTGCAAAAAGGATGGAGATGGTTGTAGTGAACACTTATTTCCAGAAGAGGGAGGAACATATAGTGACATACAAGAGCGGAGGTAGAAGGACGCAGGTGGATTATATTTTGTACAGAAGATGTAATCTGAGGGAGGTTACTAACTGTAAAGTAGTGGTAGGAGAGAGTGTAGCTCAACAGCATAGGATGGTGGTGTGTAGGATGACTCTGGTGGTGGGTAGGAAGATTAAGAAGTCAGAGCAGAAGGTAGAGCAGTAGAGCAGAGAGGCCTTTGGTGGAAGCTGAGAAAGGAAGAATGTTATGCGGCGGAAGAGGTAAGACAGACTCTCGATGTATAGCAGAAGCTCCCAGAAGACTGGACTACTACAGCCAAGGTGATCAGAGAGACAGGGAGGAGAGTACTTGGTGTGTCTTCTGGTAGGAAAGGGGAGAAAGAGACAGGAAGTCATACAAGGAAAGAGATTAGAGAAGAGGAAGTAGGACACTGAGAGGACTGAGGAGAGGCGAAAGGAGTACATTGAGATGCGACGTTGGGCAAAGGTAGAGGTGGCCAAGGCTCAACGAGGTATATGACGACATATACACCAGGATGGACACAAAAGAAGGAGAAAAGGATCTCTCTACAGGTTGGCCAGACAGAGGGATAGAGATGGGAAGGATGTGCAGCAGGTAAGTGTGATTGAGGATAGCGATGGAAATGTGTTGATTGGTGCCAGTAGTGTGCTAAATAGATGGAAAGAATACTTCGAGAAGTTGATGAATGAAGAAAATCAGAGAGAAGGAAGAGTAGAAGAGGCAAGTGTGAAGGACCAAGAAGTGGCAATGATTTGTAAGGATGAAGTTAGAAAGGCACAACAAAGGATGAAAAATGGAAAGGCAGTTGGTCCTGATGACATACCGGTGGAGGTATGGAAACAATTTGGAGAGATGGCTGTAGAGTTTTTGACCAACTCATTCAACTGAATACTAGCGAGCAAAAAGGTGCCTGAAGAATGGAGGAAAAGTGTACTAGGTCCCATTTTTAAGAACAAAGGAGATGTTCAGAGCTGTGGGAATTATATACAGGAATAAAGTTGATGAGCCACACAATGAAGTTATGGGAAAGAGTAGTGGAGGCTAGACTTAGGACAGAAATAAGTATCTGCGAGCAACAATATGGTTTCATGCCTAGAAAGAGTACCTCAGATGCATTATTTGCTTTGAGGATGCTTGTGGAAAAGTACAGAGAAGGTCAGAAGGAGCTACATTGCGTCTTTGTGGATCTAGAGAAAGCCCATGACAGAGTACCAAGAGAGGAACTGTTGTACTGTATGCGTAAGTCTGGTGTGGCAGAGAAATATGTTAGAATAGTACAGGAGTATGAGGGCAGCAGAACAATGGTGAGGTGTGCCTTCGGTGTGACAGAAGAATTTAAGGTGGATGTGGGACTGCATCATGGATTAGCTCTGAGGCCCTTCCTGTTTGCAGGGCAAAGTTTATAAAACAGTGGTGAGGCCAGCCATGATGTACGGATTAGAGACGGCGGCACTGAAGAAACAAAAGGAAGCAGAAGTGGAGGTAGCAGAAATGCAGATGTTGAGGATGTCGCTCGGAGTGAGCAGGTTGGATAGGATTAGAAATGAGCTCATTAGAGGGACAGCCAAAGTTGGATGTTTTGGAGACAAAGTTCGAGAGAGCTTCGATGGTTTGGAGATGTTCAGAGGTGAGAGAGTGAGTATATTGGTAGAAGGGTGCTGAGGATGGAGCTGCCAGGCAAAAGAGCGAGAGGAAGACCAAATAGAAGGTTGATGGATGTGGTGAGGCAAGACATGAGGGCAGTTGGGGTTAGAGAGGAAGATGCACAAGATAGGCTAAAATGGAAAAAGATGACATGCTGTGGCGACCCCTAACGGGACAAGCCGAAAGGAAAAGAAGAAGATACTCTAGTTGGTTTGATTCCACTATGAACTATGTAATTCTCGCCCAAAAATATATTTTGGTTTCCCTATCGATATTCTTTTCATGCTTATGTGAGATTATTTCTCTTTTTTTCTTTCCAGAATAGTAAACCAGACTCCCTGCTAAAAATGGAAGAAGACTGCAAATTTGACAGGACATCAGTTTTAGGCAATAAAATCAGCTTTACACTACCTCACAAGAAATTCCTGAGGTATGTACAGAATGGCCAAGTTTGAAATGTATTGTCTTTAGACACTAAATTACCGAGTTAAACCCAGATTAAATAATTATCATCCTAATCATAGTCATTAAAATAATACATTTTCAAAACAAACTACAAAGTGCTTTGAATTGCAAAATAAGACAACAATTTAAAGTAAAACAATTTTAAAAAATGAAAGCATGCATATTTCAACAAAGTAGTAAAATAATCAATGAACAAATTTAGAAGAAGAGTTCCACTGATGTGAGTAAAATTCCACCTTGTGATCACAGACAGTGGTCACAGAGTTCCAAGAGCCCGACCGTTTAAAAACAGAAGTATCTTAAATTACTAAAGCTCAGGTAACCAGTGCATGAGAGCCAGGACTGGTGTGGAGTGACTGTTGACTGCTTTTATTATGTATTGTAAAAACTACATTAGGGTTGCACAATATATTATTTGAGCATCCATCCATCATCTATATCTTATCTGAAGTTGGGTTGCAAGGACAGTAGCTTTAGCAGGGATCCCCAGACTTCCCTTTCCCCAGCCACTTCATCCATCTCTTCCAGTAGGATCCTGAGGTGCTCCCAGGTCAACCGAGACAGCGTCTAGAATGTCCTGGGTCATTCCGGCTGGGTCTCCTTCCAGTAAGACATGCCCGGAACACCTCTCTAGGGGAGGTGTCCGGGAAGCATCTGAATTAGATGCCCCAGCTATTTCATCCTGCTCTTCTCAATATGAAGGAACCAGTGGCTCTACTCTGAGCCCTACCCAGATGTCAGCACTTTTCACCCTATTTCTATTGGAGATCCTGGACACCCTGCAGAGGAAACACAGTTTGCCCACTTGTGAATTTAGCCTAACGCCCCCTTTGTTCAAACCAGCAAAATGCGACAAGGCGGTTGCATTGCGTTTCTGTCAATTTAATCTCACACACATCAACACAACACAACCACGATAAAATGGCTTACACAAAATGGGCGTTCAAGAACAGAGTAGTTGAGCCACTATGGCGAATAGTCACCACTGTTGAACGGGTGTTCCCAAACAAACAAATGTTCATCCCAGCAGGTATTCCAAGTTAGCAAACGTTCCAGCCGGTCCAAAAACGGAAGTTGTCAGGCATCCGTGCAGTTAGTGTTCCAAGCAGCGTACCTTCCCAGAGCAGCGGTGAAGTTGTTAGAAGAAGCCTTGTTATCCGTCTTTCTCGTCCTTACATAGGTAATCCTTGAAACATTTCAGATGTCCGTGTCACAAAGGACAGAAAGAGTTCACGTCACAAGGACCCAAGAGCATTAGAGCAAACCGCGTCAAATCATAAGGACTTAAAAGGATGAAAGGAAACAGTGTCACAAACACCCGCATCTTAACATCTTAAAAGCATAAAAGGAAAATAAAGAGAACAAAGAATAAAAATGCACACACACACGCGCACAACACTCTCCCCCTTAAGGAAAAGAAAGTTACAGAGGAACTTTGTTGTAATATAACTAAGTAACACTTAAAACGTGTGAAAATGGAAAATACAGAAACAAAAACAAAGATAAATACAACAGAAGTATCAAACATCAAACACAACTTTACTTTGGAGAGCACATCAGTGCGTGCAATAGCCTCCAACAACTGGTTGTACCCAGTTGTACCTTAAAACATGGCTCAAGAATTCAACCTGGGTCTTTCAAACTCACACTTTGCAAGATGGACAGTCAGTTTCCCTGCCGACAGTGTGTCGGAGAACTCCTGAATCCTCTTCAATGGCGTTAATAATGACATCATCCATGTAGGCTTTTTGAGACCCAATTTCACGTTGTTGACGAGCCTTTGGAACATTGCACTTTGTATTGATACAGTCAGTCAGGTGTAGTGAATGCCGCAATCTTCTTAGCACGGTTCATGAGAGGCACTTGCCAGAAGCCATTCAGAAGGTCAAACTTGCTCACGTACGTACAGTGAAGAAAATAAGTATTTGAACACCCTGCTATATTTTTTCAAATTACGTCCATATCTCCACTGGGATATCATCAGAACCAAATGCCTTTCTATTTTGTATCCTTTGTAGTGCCTTTCTAACTTCCCCCTTACAAATCATTGACACTTCCTAGTCCTTCACACTTGGCTCTTCTACTCTTCCTTTCTCTCTCATTTTCTTCATTCATCAGTTTCGCAAAGTAGTGTCACATAATACATACCCGTTTTTAATACCCGTTTCTTCACTCCCTTGCGGCACTCACCATTGCTCTGGATTGTTGATCCCAATTATTTGAAGTCATCTACCCTCACAATCTCTTCTCCCCGGAGCCTCACTTTCCCCCCTCCACCCCACTCATTCATGCATATACAGTGAAGAAAATGAGTATTTGAACACCCTGCTATATAGCAAGTTCTCCCAGTTAAAAATCATGGAGTGGTCTGAAATTTTCATCATAGGTGCATATCCAATGTAAGAGAGATAATCTAAAAAGAAAAATCCAGAAAGCACAATGTATGATTTTTTTTTTTTTTTTAATTTTTTTTAATGATTTATTGATGTGATACAGCTGCAAATAAGTATTTGAACACCTGAGAAAGCCAATGTTAATATTTGGTACAGTAGCCTTTGTTGGCAATTACAGAGGTCAAACGTTTCCTGAAGCGGTTCACCAGGTTTGCACAGACTGCAGGAGGGATTTTCCTCTACACAGATCTTCTCTAGATCAGACAGGTTTCTGGGCCGTTGCTGAGAAACACAGATATTCAGCTCCCTCTAAAGATGTTCTATTGGGTTTAGGTCGAGAGACGGACTAGGCCATGCCAGAACCTTTATATGCTTCTTACGGAGCCACTCCTTGGTTTTCTTGGCTGTGTGCTTCGGGTCATTGTCATGTTGAAAGACCCAGCCACTACACATCTTCAATGCTCTGACTGAGGGAAAGAGGTTGTTCCCTGAAATCTCACAATATATGGCCGCTGTTATCCTCTCCTTAATACAGTGCAGTTGTCCTGTCCCATGTGGAGAACCCCCCTGGCCCCCAAAGCATGATGCTACCAAACCCATGCTTCACAGTAGACATGGTATTCTTGGGATGGAACTCATCATTCATCTTCCTTCAAACATGGCTAGTGGAATTATGACCAAAAAGTTCCATTTTGGTCTCATCTGACCACAAAACCTTCTCCCATGACTCCTCTGTATCATCCAAATAGTCATTGTCAAACTTGAGATGAGCCTTGACGTGCTAGTTTAAGCAGGGGAACCGTCCGTGCCATGCATGATTTCAAACCATGACGTGTTACTGTGTTACCAACAGTCACCTTGGAAACGGTGGTCCCAACTCTTTTCAGGTCATTGACCAAGTCCCGTCATGTTGTCCTGGGCTGATTCACTCACTTTTCTAAGGATCATTGAGACCCTACGAGGTCATATCTTGCATGAGGCTCCACTCCAATTGAAATTGACCGTCATGTTTAGCTTCTTTCATTTTCTAATGATTGCACCAACAGTGGACTTTTTTTTTACCAAGCTGCTTGGCAATTTCTCAGTCGCCCTTTCCAGCCATGTGGAGTTGTACAATTTTGTCTCTGGTGTCTTTAGACAGCTCTTTGGTTTGGCCATGTTACAAGTTATAGTCTTTCTGATTGTATGGAGTGGACAGGTGTCGTCATACAGCTAACAACCTTATACTGGTGCATCTGATTCATTATAATACATGCAGTACAGGTGGACTTTTAAAGGCGGACTAACAGGTCTTTGAGGGTCAGAATTCTAGCTAATAGACAGGTGTTCAAATACTTTTTTACAGCTGTATCACACAAATAAATCACAAAAAAATATCATACAATGTGATTTTTGGATTTTTCCTTTTAAATTATCTCTCCCACAGTGGATATGCACCTATGATGACAATTTCAGTCCCCTCCATGATTTCTAAGAGGGAGAACTTACAATATATCAGGGTGTTCAAAGACTTATTTTCTGCACTGTAGCTTGACCGACGTGCATTCTCAGCAGAGGGTAGGAGTCAGTTCATGACAGTGTATTGAGTGTTCATGTTAGCGCAGCAACGCCAACCACCACCACCACTCCATTTCCACAGAATCTCACTCATTGGAGGATTCATTTGATTTGGGTGTTGTTCCACAGATACAGCATCACTAACATCTAGTTCATGACTAACTAGGTATGTGCGGCCAAGCACATCTGGAAACGGGTGATAAAACTCAAAAAGCAATTATGACATTTCGGGTTTCTGGTCAGTTAACAAATGTGTCACTTTCTCATCAAGGTGAGCTAACACATCAGAATTGCACAACTTTGTTGAAGCATTATCACACATCAAGAAACTTGACATTGCTAACAAACATCAAAATTGTCATTGATGCTTGCATCATCATCAACTGTACAACACTAACTGGCGAGTAGAGTGTTGTCTCAATACAACTAACTTGTTTGTTCTTTAACATATTTTCAGACTTCTCAGTAGTACCTGAAGAGTTTGTCGATAAGTTATCAGCCTCTAAGGCCACAGAATGGACAATAAATGTATCTGAGATTACAAATGGAATAATTCGACAAGGAAGTCTTGGAAGAAATGTCTTTTGACATCAAACGAGTCATTGCATAAGCCGGAAAAATACCCGTAACGTCATACTCTAATTGCTCTGTATTGGGCGAACACTCCGGAGAAACAGTGACAATAGGATCAGCGCCAACTTGTGTCCCCATAAGATCATTGCCGATCACAAAATCAAGACCCGGAACTCCAAGAGAGTCGAGAACACCCACTTCGATGGTGTCAAATACCAGATCTGAAGTCAAATTCACAAAATGCAAAGGAGCAAGAGAACAGCCTTTTATACCCTTAATAATAATATCTGAGTTAGCTGATGACTCTGCAGAAAAGAGCAAAACATCCTTCAAAATCAGAGAATTCAGAGCTCCAGTGTCCCTCATAATAGTAACGGGGTTTGGGGTAGAATTATCTCCCGTAAGTGAAACCGAACTATTGTGAATAAAAGGCAAAATCTTCACCGAAGTTCAGAATCTGAAAGTTCATTGTCAAAACCAAAACTCTCCTCTGAACCACCTGCCAAGGAAGGCTGAGGTGCGATATATGCACAACCATTTGGGGAACTAATGGACTGATTTTTGTATTTGAGGTTTCTGCAAACAGAATCACGTGGCAGGGCTTCTTACAATAGGCACAGACAGCTCATTCAATCTGAGAATTTGAATTTGAACCTGCCTTATCATCACTTGACTCTGTATGAGAAAGTCTTTTGGCTGAAAAATGGGAATTCCCTGGAAACTTAAAGTTGTGTTGCTGCCAACATGTACTGCCTGCAGTCTCCCTGTCAGAAAGTCCATCCGCCAGTTGCACATTCAAGTGTTCAGCCACAGCTGGTACAGTTTGTAGTTGAGAGACGAAGGATTTTAATGCTGAGCTGAAATCAATGAATAGCCGGATGGTAGTCATTGAGGCTTCTTTGGGCCAAGGATGATGGTGATGGCTTAGAAGCAAGTGAGAACAATAACCTGACTCAAGGAGGTGTTGAAGATTTCTGTGAAAACATGTTTGAGTTCAGCTGCACAATCCCTAGACCCAGGGCTTTTCGTGGGTTGATCCTGTTGAGAGGTGTCTTGTCACACACAGTGAGCAAAAAAGTAATTTAGCCCATTGAGCAGGGAGGTGGAGCTGTTGCAGGTCTGTAGTCAGGGTTTATTGTCCGTAATGGTCTGAATACCATACCACACTATCCTGGTGTCACTGCTCTCACTAAAGCAGTGGGCGATTCATGTTACCTTGAGGAAAAATACTGGTGAGGATGAAAGAGGGAACTAGTGCACCAATTAGAATAAAGTAAAAAAAAAAAAAATAGTGACTTCTATCTTGGCTGCAGTGTGTGCTGAGCTCAGAAAAGTCTGTACACCACTTTTCTTTGATATAGATCCCACCACCTATTGTTATCTCTGATAGCTCTCTGACACAGTCTGGTTGGTGCAGTTGGAAGCCCAGAAAGCCAAATTACAGTACCACAGAATATGGCAGTGCTTAACATTGACAAATTAAATTAGTAGGAAAACTAAACAATGGACCTTTCCAACCTGTCAATCACTCGTACAATGATAGCCAATCAGATAGCCGAATTGTTTTAACCCCTGGGTTGACCCGCCCCTCTTGTCGTCATATCCCACAAGCAATGCTGGTTATCGGTCGCGTGCGCTTGGTTAGTTAATGTTATGAACAAAATAGTCCTCAGATGCGCTTGGAGCACGTGCAATTCTGATGAAAGATATCCTGCTAGGGTACAAGGGGCCCAGGTGATTCCTTTTCCAAAGCCTAAAACACAGTTGAGGAAGTGTCTACGATGGATTAAGGCTTGCGGAAGACCGCACGTACAACTAAATATTGACAATAACAAACACAAGGCTGTATGTTCGAAGGTAAGTGAGGGAGAAGTATCTTCTCTGAGTTTGATTTCATTATTATAAGTGCTTTATACATTGCAGGAGAACAACTTTCACTTTGTTAGTGTATCACTGATCTGCTGAATGAAGTGTATGTTTTGTGCCGAAGAGTCGGGTTAGTGATATCTAAATGTGCCACGTCATGCAAGAGAAATGTCTATTTGCCCATTTGTATCACATCAGACTTTTAAAACAGAGCACTGGGTTCAATTACGAGCCAAATCAAATGAATACACCCACTCACTTATAAAGAATAAAATGATATTACTCATGATTTTTCCAACTAAAAAGTACTCACCCTAAATTACACACTCAGTACGATTCCACAATTTTATCCTGTTGGATTTCAATATGAAGTTTGTGAGGCGTCAACTTTTTTTTTTGCATCGATTGCCAACATTTTGCTGTAACTCTGATATTGCTTCGTCCAAAATCTTAATTCCGTGTACATATCCTTGCGTGAAATATTTGAGACCTCTGTAGAACTCTCTTGGACATGTCTGACGCTTTTGGCAAAAAACATCCCCCAATATTATCTGGAATACGCAATAAGAGAATCCAGTTCAGTTATGTTCAGTCGCCATTTTGGAAGATTTTGGGGCATGGCAACTGTAGCTAGGGGGTGGGGGAGGGGGTGTGTGCTGAAGATCGCCAGTCGGAAGGGTCCATTAGAATGTCCTCATTGTTCCCTCATTGGTTATGTTCCTTTCCCTCCCCTGAAAATAAGCAAAATCAGTGATTAATGGATGCAATTTTGAAATACCTATGAATGATATGTGCCATAATTTTGCGACCATAAGATGCACTTAAGTCTTAAATTTTCTCCAAAATGCACAGCGTACCGAAGTGCACAAGTTCCAGAATCAGTAAGTGTTGTTGTGTGACTAGAGCAATGAAGAATACCTGTACACACTAGTTACATTGTTAGCATGTATGTGTTTTACCATGTATGCAAGCTCCCATATGAGGCAGCGAGGAACAATTGCAATTCTACATTTATTGTAAGCTGAAGAAGCATATATTTCCCACACACTGCCAGTGTAGGCAAGTAATTACTGAAGATGTTTTTCACATTCACAATGTCACATTGAAACTAAAAATATCACATCACAGCAAACATAATGGCATAAGTAACAAATAATAAAACAAATAAAACAATGACTGAAGAAATAATTGACACAAAACAATTGTTCCTCACTCTGTTGTGAGCGCCATCATATCGAAGCTTACGTACATGCTAAAACACATGCTAACATGCATGCTAACAATGTAACTACTGTCTTCAGGTGTACAGTATTTCATTGGACAAGTCACAGAACTACATTGACGGGATTTAGAATTCCGTGTGCACATAAGGTGCACCACATTATAAGGCACCCCATCTATTTAGGAGAGAATGTAAGACTTCTAAGTGCACCTTAATGTAATGAATATACAATAAATTATGAAAACAAAGAGCTTTGAGATCAAAATCCACGATTATGCAGGGCCGCAAACGATGAACCGCGAATGGATAAGGGCACATTGTACAGTAATGTTGATTGTGCACTGTTCCTTTTTTTTTAATGGATAGACTCAGAATCAACTTTGATGGTATGTAAGTGTGTAACAACATACAAGAAATTTCTCTACAGCAGTCACTGCTGCCCTGGTACGATATTCATGTTGAGTACTGAGAAGAACAACAAAACAAACTAACAAGAACGAAGAACAATAAACATTCAATGAATAGGAACCATTCCTTATAAGAGTCACAGTTGTTCAAGATGCAATCTTCTTCATTTGGAGCAGTTAAGAGTGCGTCAACACCCCACATTGTTAAGATCATACAGAGAGCCTGTAGGCCGGTCCCAAGCCCGGATAAATGCAGAGGGTTGCGTCAGGAAGGGCATCCGGCGTAAAAACTGTGCCAAACAAATATGAGCGTTCATCTAAAGAATCCCATACCGGATCGGTCGTGGCCCGGGTTAACAACGCCCGCCCCCGGCACTGCTAACCTGCAGGGCGTCGGTGGAAATTCAGCTACTGTGGGTCGAAGACAAAGAAGAGGAGGAAACCGGATCCATCGTCAGAAGAAAAAGAGGAATGCACAGAGCCTACAACTGAGTGTAGGGACTTTGAATGTTGGGACTATGACAGGAAAAGCTCAGGAGTTGGTTGACATGATGATTAGGAGAAAGGTTGATATTCCGTGCATCCAAGAGAGCAGGTGGAAAGGAAGTAAGGCTAGAAGTTTAGGAGCAGGGTTTAAATTATTCTACCACGTAGTAGATGGGAAGAGAAATGGAGTAGGGGTTATTTTAAAGGAAGAGCTGGCTAAGAATGTCTTGGAGGTGAAAAGAGTATCAGATCCAGTGATGAGACTAAAATTTGAAATTGAGGGTGTTATGCATAATGTGGTTAGCGGCTATGCCCCACAGGTAGGATGTGACCAAGAGTTGAAAGACAAATTCTTGAAGGAACTAGATGAAGTAGTTCTGAGCATCCCAGACAGCGAGAGAGTTGTGATTGGTGCAGATTGTAATGGACGTATTGGTAAAGGAAACAGGGGCGTTGAAGAAGTGATGGGTAAGTATGGCATTCAGCAAAGGAACTTTGAGGTTCAGTGGTAGTAGACTTCGTAAAAAAGGATGGAATTGACAGTGGTGAACGCTTATTTCCAGAAGAGACAGGAACATAGAGTGATCTATAAGAGTGGAGGTAGGAGCACGCAGGTGGATTATATTTTGTGCAGACGATGTAATCTGAAGGAGGTTACTGACTGTAAAGTAGTGGTAGGGGAGAGTGTAGCTCGACAGCATAAGATGGTAGTGTGTAGGATGACTCTGGTGGTGGGTAGGAAGATTAAGAAGACAAAGGTAGAGCAGAGAACCATGTGGTGGAAGCTGAGAAAGGAAGAATGTTGTGCGGCCTTTCGGAAAGAGGTAAGACAGGCTCTCGATGGAAAGCAGAAGCTCCCGGAAGACTGGACAACGACAGCCAAGGTAATCAGAAAGACAGGCAGAGAGTACTTGGTGTGTCTTTTGGTAGGAAAGGGGAGAAGGAGACTTGGTGGTGGAACCCCAAAATACAAGGAGTCATACAAGGAAAGAGATTAGCGAAGAAGAAGTGGGATACTGAAAGGACTGAGGAGAGGCGAAAGGAGTGTATCGAGATGCGACGTAGGGCAAAGGTAGAGGTGGCAAAGGCTAAACAAGAGGCATATGAAGACATGTACACCAGGTTGGACACGAAAGAAGGAGAAAAGGATCTCCACAGGTTGGCCAGACAGAGGTATAGAGATTTGAAGGATGTGCAGCCGGTAAGGGTGATTAAGGATAGAGATGGAAATGTGTTCACTGGTGCCGGTAGTGTGCTAAATAGATGGAAAGAATACTTTGAGAAGTTGATGAATGAAGAAAATGAGAGAGAAGGAAGAGTTGAAGAGGCAAGTATGAAGGACCAGGAAGTGGCAATGATTACCAAGGGGGAAGTCAGAAAGGCACTACAAAGGATGAAAAATGGAAAGGCAGATGTGGAATTAAAATTAGAAATTAAAAACATTCCTATCTTCTCAAACATCTTGTTTTTAAACACAAAATACAATGAAGGATGCTGGTGTTTAAAACGTGTGTAAAACTAAAGCAAATTTAAAAAAAAAACTCCTTGGCAACACTGCTGTAACTTTGTCATTGAAAATTGTTTCTCTGCTTACATATAGCCCGGTCGATGTCACACGCCCGATAGCCATCTACCCCAGTGTGATTGGTCTGCTCAGCACACAACACTGTAAAACTGCCATCCATATAAAAGTCAAGGGCTTCACTACCATTATACTTTCATATTAAGGTGGGGGCCACAAAATATCATCTATGGACCATTTATGGCACACCCAGTTGTGTTGGCCAAACTAAAGCTACAGTCTCGCCACTTCCTGTCCATATGTCCACACCCGGGTTTTTGCCTCAACGACCACCGAAACCTGTTGTTCACCACTCAAATCTGGTGAACAACTACAGGAAACGTTTGACCTCTGGAATTGCAAACAAAGGCTACTGTACCAAATATTGACATTGGTTTTCTCAGGTGTTCAAATACTTATTTGCAGCTGTATCACACAAATTATTGAAAAATCATACATTGTGATTTCTGGATTTTCCTTTTTACATTGTCTCTCTCACATTGGACATGCACCTACAATGAAAATTTCAGATCCCTCCATGATTTTTAAGTGGGAGAACTTGCAATATAGCAGGGTGTTCAAATACTTTTTTTCTTCACTATAAGTCGCATTTTTGAGGGAAATTTATTTGATCAAATCCACCACCAAGAACATACGTCATTTAAATGACAATTTAAAATAAAAATGGAATTGAGGCAACAACAGGCTGAACGGTATCCTTACGTTACATGACACAACTGAAAACGTGCCTGGTATTTCAACATAACATATGAAGTTATTCCGAAAACTACAGCATACATAACATACTCAGAGGTTGACCAAATCCATACTTGTCACTCCAACTATCCGGTAACTAAAACCCAATGAAATCTTCATCCTCGGTGTCACTACTAAACAAGTCCACCAATTCCAGAGGTAGATGGCCTCTTCTATGTCGCTTACGTTAGACTCATCGTCAATTGCAGCTACAACTAGCCGATTCCAGCCTTTCTGAATCCCGATAGGATGGTTTTGGTTGTCACGGAAGCCCATACTCTGTTGAGCCATCCAATGACTTCCCGGAAAGTTGCATGGTGGATTCACCCGCAAGCTGTGCTTGCCATTGGTCATCCACTGCTCCCACAGCAGGGTTCGGGAACCTAAGGCTCACAAGCCATACCTAGCTCTTTTGGCTAGCGAAGCCCTCATAACGACATACTGTACATGTGATTTCTGTCGTGCGGGCAATGCAAATGATGCAGAGAAGGTTTATCCTTGTGGGGTTGCCATGGTCCACAGGCTTTGGGTCGAATGCCGATCGTGTTGGAACAATTATGTAATTATGGAAATGCTTTTGACAAAGGTTGCTCAAAGAAAAAAAATATGAGTACCACCAAAGTTTTCAACAAGAATGGACAGGCTTTGTAGAGAGGGAGGGTTCTGCTGTGTGTCTACATTCACAAATGGGGAGTATGCCAAAGCATTCGTCCCCTATGTTGCCAATAAACATTTTAACAACTTCGCATAAAAACAAGATGACCAAACGAAAAAAAGACATGGCTTTGTCGGCAAGAACCGTTCACCATCGCACTATCATGATGGCAAATCAAATTGAATTATGTTCACGATAAAAAGACGGAAGTCTCAACGCCTGCAAGAAGTTTAAAGGGCCACTGACAGGAAAAGCGTGATTTTGAGTATCCAGCCATCCATCCATTATCTACCGCTTTTCTGGGTCAGGTCGTGGGGAAGTAGCTTCAGCAGGGATACCCAGACTTCCCTTTCCCCAGCCACTTCTCCCAGCTTTTCCGGAGGGATCATGAAGCGTTCCCAAGCCAGCCAAGAGACAGTCTCTCCCGTGTGTCCTGGGTTGTCCTCGGTGTCTCTTTCTGGTGGGACATGCCCGGAACACCTCACAAAGGAGGCGTCCGGGAGGGATCCAAATCAAATGCCGCAGCCATCTCATCTGGCTCCCCTCAATGCAGAGGAGTAGCGGGTCGACACTGAGCCCATCCCGGATGTCCGGGCTTCTCATCCTATCTTTGAGGGAGAGCCCCGACACCCTGTGGAGGAAACTCATTTCGGCCCCTTGTTTCCGGATCTTGTTCTTTCGGTCAGGACCCACAGTTCATGCCCATTGATGAGGGTAGGAACGTAGATCAACTGGTAAACTGAGAGCTTCGCCTTTCGACTTAGCTCCCTCTTTCCCACAACGGACCGATACAATACCCGCATCACTGCAGACGCTCATGATCACCGGAAACTAATTCAATGTCCCCCGCCTCCTCTAGGACGTGGGCAAAGTTATTTCGGAGGTGGGAGTTGAAATTCCTTCTGACAGGGGAATTTTCCAGCCGTTCCTAGCAGACCCTCACAATATCTTTGGGCCTGCCATGTTGGGCTGGCATCTTCCCTCCAGGCCTGGCTCCAGAAGGGGGCCCCGGTGACCCTCGTCCAGGCAAGGGATACCAAGACCCAATTTTTTTAGTCATCAGAAGGGTTTTGGAGTCGTGCTTTCTCTGGTCCTTCACCTCTGCAAAGATTCAAAAAACCCAAAGATTTTCTGTTGGGTTTAGGTCTGGAGACTGGCTGGAACACGCCAGAACTTTGATATGCTTCTTACGGAGCCACTCCTTGGTTATCCTGGCTGTGTGCTTCGGGTCATTGTCAGGTTAAAAGACCCAGCCATGACCCATCTTCAATGCTCTGACTGAGGGAAAGAGGTTGTTCCCCAAAATCTCACAATACATGGCCGTGATCAACCTTTCCTTAATACAGTGCAGTCGTCCTGTCCTATGTGCAGAAAAACATACCCAAAGCATGATGCTACCACCCCTATTCTTCACAGTAGACATGGTGCACTTTAAACGCTAATTACATGTTCCCAGCATGCTTTGCGGAACTGAAGGTCCTGAGTGCCACACCAGCATGTCGCAATGCTGGGTTCACATGACTTAACTTTTTATGTTTACGATGGCCAGGAGTCAGGAGGATATAGTCTGTGTCGCTAACCTTTTGTGTATCAGATATGAACCCTGATATCTAGCTCTGAGTGCTTGGCCAGGAATGGAAAGTGAGACTAACACTTTTTCCCCAAGAATGTCGTTCTTTCGACTTTTTGTCATAATTTCGTTTCATTTTGGCTTGATAAGTTTTTATGTTTTGTCGGGCCAACTCACAAGCTTTCGAAAGCCTTTTTCGAAAGGTAGAAACATAGTCCAAAAGGTTTATCTCAGGATTGTGACTGACCCAGACGAGCATCCTCAAGGCAAATAATGCATCTGTGGTACTCTTTCTTGGCATGAAACCATCGTGTTGCTTGCAGATACTTACTTCAGTCCTGAGTCTAGCCTCCACTACTCTTTCCCATAACTTCATTGTGTGGATGATCATCTTTATTCCTCTATAGTTTGAACAGCTCTGAACATCGCCTTTGTTCTTAAAAATGGGGACGAGCACACTTTTCTCCCATTCTTCTGGCATCTACTCTCCTGCTAGTAGTCTGTTGAATAAGTTGGTCAAAAACTCCACACCCACCTCTCCAAATTGCTTCCATACCTCCACTGGTATGACATCAGGACCAACTGTCGTTCCATTTTTCATTCTTTCAGTGCCTTTCTAACTTCCCCCTTGCTAATCATTCCCACTTCCTGGTCATTCATGCTTGTCTCTTCAACTCTACCTTAACTCCCATTCTCTTCATTCATTAACTTCTCAAAGTAATCTTTCCATCTACTTCGCACACTACTGGCACCAGTCAACATATTTCCATTGCTATCCTTAATCACCTTTACTTGCTGCACATCCTTCCCATCTCTATCCATCTGTCTTGCCAACCTGTAGAGAGAATTTTCTCCTTCTTTCATATCTAACCTGGTGTACATGTTGTCATATGCCTCATATATAGCCTTCGTCACCTCAACCATTGCCCTATGTCGCATCTCAATGTATTCCTTCTGCCTCTCCTCACTCATCTCCATGTCCCACTGCTTTTTCACTAATCTCTTTGCTTGGATGATTTCCTGTATTTTAGGGTTCCAGCACCAAGTCTCCTTCTCCCTTTGCTACCAGAAGGCACCCCAAGTACTCTCCTGCCAGCCTCTCTGAGTACCTTGGCAGTAGTATTCCAGTCTTCCGGGAGCTCTTCCTGTCCATCTGGAACCTCTGTCTCACCTCTTTCTGAAAGGCCACACAACATTCTTTCTTCCTAACCTCCACCACCTGATTCTCTGCTCTACCTTTGTCTTCTTAATCTTCCTCCCCGCTACCAGAGTCATCCGACACACCACATCCTTTACTGTTGAGCTACACTCTCTCCCACCACTACCTTACAATCAGTAACCTCCTTCAGATTACATCGTCTGCACAAAATATAATCCACCTGCGTGCTCCTACCTCCACTCTTGTAGATCACTCTGTTCCTGTCTCTTCTGGAAATAAGCGTTCACCACTGTCAATTCCATCCTTTTTTACGAAGTCTACTACCACTGAACCTCAAAGTTCCTTTGCTGAATGCCATACTTACCCATCACTTCTTCATCGCCACTGTTTTCTTTGCCAACATGTCCATTGATATCTGCACCAATCACAACTCTCTCTCTCTGGGATGCTCAGGACTACTTTGTCTAGTTCCTTCCAAAATTTCTCTTTTAGCTCAAGGTCACATCCTACTTGTGGTAATCACACTATACACAGTAACCTCAATTTCAAAATTTCAACCACATCACTCCATCTGATACTATTTTCACCTCTAGGACATTCTTAGCCAGCTCTTTTAAAATAGCCATGACTACACTTCGCTTCCCATCTACCCCATGGTATAAGAATTTAAACCCTGCTCATAAACTTCTAGCCCCACTCCCTTTCCACCTGCTCTCTTGGATGCACAATACATCAACCTTTCTCCTAATTATCATGTCAACTAACTCCTGAGCTTTTCCTGTCATAGTCCCAACATTCAAAGTCCCTACACACAGTTGTAAGGACTGTGCATGCCGCTTCTTCTGCCGACTTAGTCGTTTTCATCCTCTTTTTTTGTCATTGACCTACAATATCTGAATTTCTACCTCCGCCTTGCAGATTAACTGTGCCGGAGGCGGGCGTGGTTAGCCCACGCCACGACCTATCCGTTATGGAAGTCGTTTATGAACACTCTTATATGTTTGGTTGATGTTTGTTGTTGTATTTTATTATTTTGTGAGTGATTAAATTGTGTTAAACGGAATACAACTGATTTGCTATCTTTTGCTGGTTTAAACAACAGGGATTTCATCGTTCTAAATTTACACGGAACACAGGCTGCACCCTGAACTGGTTGCTGGCCAATCACACATAGAGACAGACAACAGTTGCACTCACAATCACACCTTGGGGCAATTTAGAGTGTCCAATTAATGTTGCATGTTTTTGGAATGTGGGAGAAAACCGGAGTGCCCGGAGATGACCCACGCAGGGGCTGGGAGAACATGCAAACTCCACACAGACAGGGCCGGGATTGAACCTTGGTTCCCAGAACTGTGAGGCCAACACTTTTCATTTGCACCACAGTGCCGCAATGTAAATACTAATAATTCTTAAATTAAGTCTTCTTAGATTGGAATTTTCATTCACTAACCCGGGCCACAAGCGAGCTACGGCGGTGGGCCCTGAGCTAACTCTGGAGGCTTTTGTTCGTCCAAAGAGCCATCCGAAAAGTCAACATTATTTACACCCACAGGTTCAAATCTGTATGGAAGTATTCCTCTGTCTTCCCAATCAACTAATATTGCTATTTCTCCATTAGATGAGGATAAATCCGAGAAATCAGCGCTGGCCATAATTGTGTCCCTTCGCAATGGAGCCTTTGTTTGTTGTGCTTATTACGTCAAATCGGCACACGTAGATCATGTGACCCGCCAAAATGGGGACACCCATGAAAATTCGTAATTGCCGATGAAAATATTCTCCAAACACCATTAAATGAGAGAGGATTGACATCACATTTTCAAGATACAGTACATATGACATGACCTTTTGGATACATTGTTAATCCAAACCACCGGAATTCTCCTTTAAGAATGTATAGAATCAAGCTTTAAAAGCAAAACAAGAGAGCAAATATGAGAACTTTATGTACAAATAATCCATCAGCGTTGCCGGTGTAACTGAGGTTTTTATCTTTGAAAAAACATGGTGTCGTCTTTGTTTTTTGCTTCTGCTTCAAAATTCCCCTGTTCAAGGACATAACAATGTCAACACAACTGCTGAACTCGACAGCTTGTACTGTATTGTCGCACACTTCAGAGGTTGTAATGCTTTTGAAATTTTTCAAACGAACCTTTGCTTGCTGAAAAGCCTCATCCTTGAGGGGGTGAATCCCTCATTGCAAATTGAGGTTCATCAACACTTTCTTCAGCCTGTTCATCACACATCACACATTTCACTTCCTTATTTTATTGTAGCGGTTTTACGGATGTTTACCATCATTCTTTATGTAGCGCACCACTGATTCCTTTATGCCATAATGGCGTCACAAAAGCGTAGTGTCTGCCATCTTTGATCATCCATTCATCCCTTTTCTTTGCTGCTTCTCATCATAAGGGTTGTGGGGAGTGCCTGAGCCTATCCAAGCTGTCGACGGGCAGGAGGCAGGGTACATCCTGAACTGGTTGCCAGCCAGTTGCAGGGCACATGGAGACAAACAGTCGCACTCACAATTTAGTGTCCAATTAATGTTTTTGGGATGTGGGAAGAAACCGGAGTGCCCAGAGAAAACCCACGCAGGCACGTGGAGAACATGTAAATTCCACACACGCAGTGCCGGGATTGAACCTGGGTCCTCAGAACTGTGAGGCCAATGCTTTACCAGTTGTGCCACCGTGCCACCCTTCTTTGATCATAAACACAAGTTTTACTTTTTCGACGATCGTCATAATCTTCCTCTTCCTCCTCATCATCGTCACCGGGTCGTTTTTCTGAAATCTGCTTTCCATAAAGTGAACACAGCTCCCTTTTCAAACAATACTCTCATTTCACATCTTCTTCTTCCACTTGGTGCTTTGGAGGAAGCTTTTACATCAGCACAGCGTTTTAGCAGCATTATGAACTAGGGAGGTTATCGTGCACACAGTAAAGAGCATATAAAATGGCGGAGGGGAAGGACAGGGGAGGGAGACTTGCTGTGTGGGGCTTTGATGATGCGCAACTAACCAGCTCACGAGAAATCCACACATGCTCTCATTGGTCAGGGACCATCACACGCCTTGTATCAATGCATCATACCGTAATTTTGGGGGGTGGGTGGGAAAAAAAAAAAGCGATCCACTGAACCCGCAATAGGTGAAGTGCGAAGTAGAGAGGGGGCACCCGCACACCTTGCTCAAGTTCATTACGGTCGTTGCGAGCAAGTTTGCTTGAGTTTATGACTGTTGTAACTTGTATTGTCACAAGGTCCCTCTTCCCATGGGCTGTGGGAGGGGCCATAGGGTTTAGATGCAGTGTGAGCTGTCCGATGGCTGAAGGCAGAGACCTTGGTGATTCGATCCCCGACGACAGAAGCTGGCTCTGGATGTGCAATGTGACCTCTCTTGCAGGGAAGAAGTCCAAGCTGGTGTGTGAGGTCGAGAGGTTCCGACGAGATATTGCCGCCCTTGCCTGAACACATGGCTTAGGCACCGGTACGAGTCCTCTTGAGAGGGTTGACTCTGTTCCACTCTTAAGATGTGCACGGTGAGAGGCGCCAAGCAGTGTGGGGTAGGCTTATTGCACCTAGCTCGGTGCCTGTACTTTGGGGTTCACCCCAGTGGATGAGAGGGTAGCGTCCTTTCGCCTTTGGAAGGGGGGGGGACGGGTCCCAACTATTGTTTGTGCCTATGCACCAGACAACAGTTCAGAGTATCCACACTTTTGTAATCCTTAAAGGGAATGCTGGAGAATGGTGTGTCATGTGACCGCATGTCTTGGACGCTCGGGTGAAGAATGGGGTGGAGCTGTCAACTAATCACCACCTGGTGGTGAGTTGGCGCTAATGGTGAGGGAAGATGCCTGATGTGCCAAGGCTGAAACCGATTGTGATGGTCTGCTGGAAACATCTGGTAGAATCCCCTGTCAGAAGGAGTTTCAACTCCCACTGCTGAAAGAACTTTGCTCATGTTCTGGGGGTGGCGGGGGCCCATGTGTCCAAGTGGACCATATTCCGTGCCTCTATTGCCAAGGTGGCAGACCGAACTGTAGCTGTCAGGAATTCTGTGCCTGTCATGGCGGAAATCTCCCAACCTGTTGGTGTACACTAATGAATGAGGGATGCCGTCAAGCTGAAGAAGGAGTCTTATTGGTCATTTGGCCCGTGCGACCTCTGGGGCAGCGTTTGGGTACTGAGTGGCCAAGCATAAAGCAGCTTTAGTGGTTGCAAAAACTCGGGTATGAGAGGAGTTTAGTGAGGGCAATGAGAAAGATTTCCAGACTGGAAATTCTGGTCCATCATCTGACGTCTCAGGAAGGGGACATCAGTGCACCGTCAACACTGTGTACTGAACCCACTGTCAGAGCCGATTTCCACAAATAAAGGAAAGTGGGAATAGTGTCAAGAAGTGAACCAACTAAAGTTACTCTAAGAATGCGACGCCTTATCCAGGAGGTCACAAAAGAACCTCAAACAACATCTAAAAACCTGCAGGCCTCACTGGCCTCAGTTAATGACTCTACCATAAAAAAGACAATGAGCCAAAAATGGCATACATGGAAGAGTTCCCGCGCAAAAACCCCTGTTGTCAGCAAATATTACAAAGGCTTGTCTCATATTTGCCCCAAAAAACCATCTTAATAATTCTCAAGATTTGGAGAAACATTCTCTGTAGTGACAGGTCAAATATTAAACTTTTTGAAAGTTTTTAATCGAATTACATCTGGCGTAAAAATGGTAGAGCATTTGATGAACAAAACATGATGGCATTGTGATTGTCTTTAGCTGATTTGCTACCTCAGGACCAAGACAACTTAATGTGAATGATGGGGAAAAAAGAATTATGCTGTGGTTTTGGAGTGGCCAAGTCAACACTTGATTTCAGTGAATGCTGCCAAGAGAGGCACAACCCATTATTAGATTCAGCGGGCAATTACTTTTTGTATAGAGGGTCAGAAAGGTTTGGATTTTTTTTTTTTTTTTGGGTGCCAAACCCAAATGTAATGTGAGGGTCTGCTGGGAACAGCTGTCAGAAGGAACTTTGCTAATGCTTCAGGAGAGGCGGGGAACATTGAGTCTGAGTGGACAATGTTCCGCGCCTCCATTGCTGAGGTGTCCAACTAGAGCTGTCGTAGCGGTAATCCATCCATCCATCCATCCTCTACCGCTTCTCCAGTAGCTTCAGCAGGGATACCCAGACTTCCCTTTCCCAGCTACTTCTTCCAGCCCTTATGGAGGCATCCCGAGGTGTTTCCAGGCCAGCTGAGAGACCTACTCTCTCAAGCTTGTCCTGGGCCATCCTTAGGGTGTCTTTCCGGTGGAACATACCCGGAACACCTCACCAGGGAGGTGTCTGGGAGGCATCCGGATCAGATGCTCCAGCCACCTTATCTGGCTCCTCTCAATGCGGAGAAGTAGCGGCTCGACACTGAGCCCCTTCTGGATCACCGAGCTTCTCACCCTATCTCTAACGGAGAGCCTAGACAGACTGTGGAGGAACCTCATTTCGGCCCCTTGTATCCAGGATCTTGTTCTTTCGGTCCCGACCCACATCTCATGCCCTTGGGTGAGGGTAGGAACGTAGATCAACTGGTAAATTGAGAGCTTTGCCTTTCGACTTAGCTCCCTCTTTATCACAACGGACTGATACAAAGTCTGAATCACTTCTCTCAAAGAGCAGAGATGCAAACTGGACACCCTCTACGCCTCAGCTGCACCTAGAGATTCTGTCCATAAAAATTATCAGTGACAAAGGACAGTATTGGCGGACTCCAACTCTCACCGGAAACTAGTCCGACTTATTGCCAGCAGTCGTACAGGGACCGAACAGCCCGCATCAGGGGTTTAGGTTCCCCATAATCCTGAAGAGTACCTTCTCCAAGTCCACAAAGCACATGTAGACTAGTTGGGCGAACTCACATGCACCCTTGAGGATCCTGCTGAGGGTGCAGAACTGGTCCACTGTTACACGGCCGGGACGAAAAACCCATTGGTCCTCCTGAATCTGAGATGTCCACGCGATGTTGCACAGGTGTGTCAACCAGGAGAACCCCACAACATCTCGAGCCTTTAAGAACTCAGGGCAAATCTCATCCACCCCTGGGGGCCCTGCCACCAAGATGCTTTTTAACCACTTCGGTGACCTCAACCCCGGAGATAGAAGAACCCACCTCAAACAACCCAGACTCAGCTTCCTCATGAGAAGGTGTGTTGATGAAATTGAGGAGGTCTTCGAAGTCTTCTCCCCACCGACTCACAACATCCAGAGTTCAGGTCAGCAGTGCCCAATACCCACTATACGTAGAGTTGACGATGCTCTGCTTCCCCCTCCCGAGACGCTGGACGGGGCACCAGAATATCCCCAAAGCCGTCTTTAAGTCATTCTCCATGGCCTCACCGAACTCCTCCCATGCCTGGGTTTTTGCCTCAGTGACCACCAATGCAAGCTGGAACCTATCACCTGCCTCGGAAATCTCACAGGCCAAAAATGCCCAATAGGACTCCTTCTTCAGTATGACAGCATCCCTCACTGTTGGTGTCCACCATCGTGTTCGGGGGTTGCAGCCACGACAGGTACTGGATCGTCCACTCTGACTCAATGTCCACCGCCTCTCCTGAAACGTGAGCAAGGTTCTTTTGGAGGTGGGAGTTGAAATTCTTTCTGACAGGGGAATCTACCAGCTGTTCCCAGCAGACCCTCACAATACGTGACTGCTTCCCCCAGCATTGGAGCCAACTCACCACCAGGTGGTGATCAGTTGACAGCTCCGCCCCTCTCTTCACTCAAGTGTCCAAGAAATGTGGTCACAAGTCCAATGACACAACTACAAGGTCGATCATCTAACTGCGACCTAGAGTGTCCTGGTGCCCTTACGCCTGAACATTGACATCGGAGCACAGAAGTCCAATAACAGAACACCACTCGAGTTCTGAACAGGGGGGCATTCTTCCCAATGACGCCCTTCTTGGTCTCACTGTCATTGCCCACGTGGGCATTGAACTCCCCCCAGCAGAATAATGGAGTCCCAAGAGGGATCACTCTTCAGCCCTCCCTCTTAGGACTCCAGAAAAGGGTGGGTACTCTGAACTGCTGTTTGGTGCATAAGCACAAACAACAGTCAAAACCCATCCCCCTACCTCCAGGTGGAGGGAGGCTACATTCTCATCCACCAGGGTGAACACCAAAGTACAGGCCCCAGGCCGTCCGGCAATAAGTATACCCACACCTGCTCAGTGTCTCTCCAGAGTGGAACAGAGTCCAACCCCTCTCAAGAGGAGTGGTAACAGAGCCCAGGTGGTGTGTAGAGGCGAGTCAGACTATATCTATTCGGAACTTCTCGACCTCACGCACAAATTTGTGCTCCTTCCCTGCCAAAGAGGTGTAATTCCATGTCCCTAGAGGTAGTTTCTGCTACCGGGGATCGGATTGCCAAGGAAGGGGGACTCAGGTTACCCTTTCAGGCTGTGCCTGATCGAGGCCATGGGTGCGGGCCCGGCCACCAGGTGGTTGCCTTTGAGCCTTACCTCCAGGCCTGGCTCCAGAGGGGCGCCCTGGTGACCCACGTCCGCACAAGTGAAACCAAGATCTAACATTTGCACTCGTCATAGGGGTTTTGGAGTCGTACTTTGTCTGGTCCCTCACCTTGGACCTTTTTGCCAAAGGTGACCCTACCAGGGGCGTGAAGCCCCAGAAAACTAAGCTCCTAGGATCATCGGAACACACAAACCCCTCCATTACGATAAGGTGACAGCTCAACGAAGGGGTAGCCGTAATCCACAAACACATTGGTGGACACCAACAGTGAGTGATGCCGTCAGGATGAAGGAGGAGTACCATTGGGCCTGTGGGACTCCCAAGACAGCTGATGGGTACCAGTTGGCCAAGCAGAATGCAGTTTTGGTGGTTGCTAAAGCAAAAACTTGGCAATTGGAGGTCTTCAGTTGGGCCAAGGAGAAAGACTTTCGGATGGCTTCAAGGAAATTCGGGTCCACCATCCGGTGTCTCAGGAGGGGGAAGCAATGCACCATCAACACTATCTATTGCTGCTGACCTCGATTCATAATGTTGTGAATCGGTGGGAAGAATACTTTGAAGACATCCTCAATTCCACCGATATGCCTTCCCATGAAGAAGCAGAGTCTGGATTGTCTGAGGTAGATTTTCCTATTTCTGGGGTTGAGGTGGTTAAAAAGCTCCTCAGTTGCAAGTCCTCAGGAGTGGATGACATTCACTCGAAGTTCCTAAAGATTCTGAATGTTGTGGGGCTGACCTGGTTGACTCCTCTCCAACATCATGTGGACAACAGGGTCAGTGCCTCTGGGTTGGTGGACTGGAGTGGTGGTCCCTACTTTGAAAAAGGAAGGCCTGAGGGTGTGTTTCAACTACAGGGGGATCACACTCCTCAGCCTCCCTGATAAGGTCTATTCAGGGGTGCTGGAGATGAGGGTCCATTGGGAAGTTGAATGCCGGATTCTGGAGGAGGAGCGTGGTTTTTGTCCTGCTTGTGGAACTACACCCTCGACAGGATCCTCAAGGGTACATGTGAGTTTGCTCAACCAGTGTACATGTGTTTTCAACACTTGGAAAAGGCGTTCTACCATATCCCATCAGGGAGTCCTGTTGAGAGTGCTTTGGGAGAATGGGCTTCCAACCCCTTTGACATGGGCTGTTCGGTCCCTGTACAACCGGTGTCAGAGTTTGGGCTGCATTGCCGGGAGTCAGACGGGCTCATTTCAGGTGAGTATTGGACTTTGCCAAAGCTTCCCTTTGTCACTGATTCTGTTCATAACTTATATGGACATTTCTCGACAGTAGAGGCATAAATGGGGTCCGGTTTGATGGCCTCAGTATTGCATCCCTGCTTTTTGTGGCTGATGTGCTTATGTTGACTTCATCATGCCGTGATCTCCAACTCTCACTTGAGCGGTTCACTGCCAAGTGTGCCTATGTTGTCTGACTTGGGCTCTTCTATCTCTAGGGTTGACGTCACCGAGGTGTTTAAGAAGTTCCTCAGTGGCAAGGATTCTTCAGAGTTCCTAAAGGCTCTGGATGTTGTGGAGCTGTCCTTGATGACATGCTTATGCAACATTGTGTGGACATCGGGGACAGTGCGTATAGATTGGTAGAGAGTGCTGATGGTCTCCTTTTTAAGAAGGGGGACAGGAGAGTGTGTTCCAACTATAGGGCTATCATGGTCAATGGGTGGCATGGCCTCTCCAGGTTGGGTATGAGATCTTGCCCAAGTCGAGGAGTTCAAGTATCTTGGGGTCTTGTTCACAAATGAGGGAAGAACGTAGCAGGAGATCGACAAGCGGTTTGGTACAGCATCTACAGTAAGGCGATCTGTGTTTCGGTCCGTTGTGGTAAAGAAAGAGCTAAATCGAATGGCAAAGCTGTCAGTTTATCGGTCGATCTACATCCATAGCCATGGTTAGGAGCTGTGGGTCATGACCGAAAGAACAAGATCCTGGATACAAGAGGCTGAAATGAGTTTCCTCCTCCTGGTGTCTGGACTCTCCTATTGAGATAGGGTGAAAAGCTCGGTCATCTGGGAGGGGCTCATAGTCAAACAGCTTCTCCATCCTTCGCATGGTCTGAATGGGGATTGGCAACATCAAACTTGATGGATTTTATGTGACCGCTTCCTTGACCACTTTGAAAATAAATAAATAAAATTCCTTGATCAGAGCACCCTTACTTTTAACATGCTATAAGAATGGTTTATTAAAATGTATTTTTTTCTTTGACTTAAAAAAAGAGTTTCAGCAAAATTCATGTACCAAGTGCCAAGCGAATGAGCTCCCTTTTATCGTGTTTCCTATTTAGCTCAAAGACACCAAAAACTCAGACTGACACAAGTATTTTTGGGATGCAAAACATAAAAGAAGACAAACCCAAGCCATTGAGAGATGAGTATGAATACGTCTCTGATGAGGGAGAACTGAAGATTGATGAATTCCCAATTAGACGGAAGAAAAATACTGCAAAGAGAGACGTTTCCTGTGAGTATTTTTGTATTTCATTGGCATCTGAATAACTGAATTATTAACCACGTTTTTGAAAATTATGTGAAAATAACACATTCCCATAATTTTTTCGTGTATAATATGTTCTTGACTAGGTTTTGCACCCCTTTAAAGTCAGTCCCAGAAATAAAGTCTTCTACCTACGTTCAATGTGGACCACAACTTTCTATCCATTCATATGTTCATATGCTGAAATGCTTTATTAAAATTTACAAATTATATTTTGGCATGTTTTCTGCCTTAAATTTTATTAATCACACTGAGACTTTTATTTAATCCGAAATAATGTGTTCAATATTGTGTCAGTGGTTCGCCCCAGTCTTGTCATTTTGACACTGCAACTTTGAGGAATACAGTACTTGCCCCTCCAGTGTGTCAGAAAGGTGCTAAATAATTGCGCAATACAGTGAAAAATTGGCATGTCCTTGGTGTCAATGCCACATTCTCTCCTGGTGGAAAATAAAAACAAAAAAATACATGGATACAGAAGAGGGATACACACAAGGTCTATTAACATTAACATAATTAACACTGACATAACACAACAAACACCCATCCATTTTCTTTGCTGCTTATCCTCACGAGGGTCACGGGGAGTGCTGGAGCCTATCCCAGCTGTCAATAATTGACAAAAGTAATCTATCCATCCATTTTATGAGCTGCTTATGCTCATGAGGCTTGCAGGAGTGCTGAAGCCAATCCCAGATGTCATTGGACAGAGGAAGGGTACACCCTGAACTGGTTGTCAGCCAATCGCAGAGCACATGAAACGGACAACAGCACTCACAGGGGCAATTTAGAGTCTCCACTGAATGCATGTTTTTGGGATCCGCAGCCGGGTGGAGAACATGCAAACTCCACTCAAGTAGAGCCTTGATTTGAACCCCAATTCTTAACTATGAGGCCAATACTCTAATAGCTGTGCCACAGTGCCGCCTCTCAAAAGTCAGTAATGTACTGTATATTAAACTGAATACCTTCTAAATTTCTACTGAAAATTTAGAGGTTATGAAAAATCTGTACACTCTGTGATATGCCACTCTCATCTAGAGGTCATGCAAGGGGTACAGTTTCAGTTTCTAATCTACCACCGCTACCTAGAGATTATGAAACAGATGTAGCCTACACTTTTATTACAATATGACAGGGGTAGGTATACCTCCGTATGCCTCCATTTCTGTAGAGTTGTGCTCAAAAGTTTACATACCCTGGCAGAATATGTGAAATAAATGTATTTTTAAATACAGCTGATGACTGAACAACAATCATCATTCATTTCATTATGGCTGTTTTGTTTAATGAAAATGCTTTTCTGAAATACTTGGGCACCAAACTGCAACAAAACTGAAAAATCGCACCCGAATTTGAAGTATTTGAAGTCGTCCACCCTCGCTATCTCTTCTCCCTGTAGCCTCACTCTTCCCCATCCACTTTTCTCATTCACGCACATATATTCTGTTTTACTTCGGCTAATCTTCATTCCTCTCCTTTCCAGTGCATGTCTCCATCTTTCTAATTGTTCCTCTGCATGCTCCCTGCTTTCACTGCAGATCACAATATCATCTGCGAACATCATGGTCCAAGGGGATTCCAGTCTAACCTCGTCTGTCAGCCTATCCATTACTACTGCAAACAGGAAGGGGCTCAGAGCTGATTCCTGATGCAGTCCCACCTCCACCTTAAATTCCTCTGTCACACCTAAGGCACACCTCACCATTGTTCTGCTGCCATAATACATGTCCTGTACTATTTTAACATACTTCTCTGCCACACCAGACTTACGCATGCAGTACCACAGTTCCTCTCTTGGTACTCTGTCATAGGCTTTCTCTAGATCCACAAAGACACAATGTAGCTCCTTCTGACCTTCTCTGTACTTTTCCACAGGCATCCTCAAGGCAAATAATGCATCTGTGGTACTCTTTCTAGGCATGAAACCATACTGTTGCTCGCAGATACTTACTTCTGTCCTGAGTCTAGCCTCCACTACTCTTTCCCATAACTTCATTGTGTGGCTCATCATCTTTATTCAGCTATAGTTCCCACAGCTCTGAACATCCCCTTTGTTCTTAAAAATGGGAACTAGAACACTTTTCCTCCATTCTTCAGGCATCTTTTCGCCCGCTAGTATTCTGTTGAATAAGTTGTTCAAAAACTCCACAACCATCTCTGCAAATTGCTTCCATACCTCTACCGGTATGTCATCAGGACCAACTGCCTTTCCATTTTTCATCCTTTGTAGTGCCTTTCTAACTTCATCCTTATTAATCATTGCCACTTCTTGGTCCTTCCCACTTGCCTCTTCTACTCTTCCTTCTGTCTCATTTTCTTTATTCATCAACTTCTCAAAGTATTCTCTCCATCTATTTAGCACACTACTGGCACCAGTCAACGCATTTCCATCTCTATCCTTAATCACTCTTACCTGCTTCACATCCTTCCCATCTCTATCCCTCTGTCATATGCCTGTTGTTTAGCCTTTGCCGCCTCGACCTTTGGCCGACGTCGCATCTCGATGTACTCCTTTCGCCTCTCCTCAGTCTTCTTAGTGTCCCACCACTTCGCTAATCTCTTTCCTTATATGACTTCCTCTATTTTGGGGTTCCACCACCAAGTCTCCTTTTCCCCTTTCCTACCAGAAGACACACCAAGTACTCTCCTGGATGTCTCTCTGATCACTTTGGCTGTCGTAGTCCAGTCTTCCGAGAGCCTGTCTCACCTCTTTCCGAAAGGCTGCATAACATTCTTCCTTTCTCAATTTCCACCACATGGTTCTCTGCTCTACCTTTGTCTTCTTCATCTTCCTCCCAACCACCAGAGTCATCCTACACACCACCATCCCATGTTGTGGAGCTACGCTCTCCCCTACCACAACTTCACAGTCAGTAACCTCCTTCAGATTACATCGTCTGCACAAAATATAATCCACCTGCATGCTTCTACCTCAATATATGTTCCTCCCTCTTCTGGAAATAAGTGTTCACTACAGCCATCTCCATCCTTTTTGCAAAGTCCACCTCCATCTGTCCCTCAAAGTTTCTTTTCTGCATGCCGTACTTACCCATTCTTTAGATGAACGCTCATATTTGTTTGGCACAGTTTTTGCGCCGGATGCCCTTCCTGATGCAACCCTCTGCATTTATCTGGACTTGGGACCGGCCTACAGATTGCACTGGTTAGTGCCCCCATAGGGCTGCTGTGTTAGAAGCAAAATCATGCATTGTAAAAATGTACAATACATAGATAAGTTTTTCCCGAATTTTGAGATCAATTTTGGGGGTGCGTATTAAACATGAATGCACATTACACACGAGAAATTACAGTACTTGGAACTCTTTTTTTTAATCAAAGTAATTAGCAGTTGTGTGTTTAGCACAGTAGTTGTGATTGTTTTGTGAAAGCAACAACTTGGTAAAAAATAAAAAGTAGTTAAAATCATCTATGCCACAGATCAGTTCTGATAGCAAGCCGCCATGTTTAGACAATGTCTGCACGCGACGTCGAAGGATTTCCCAGCAGACTTAGCATGGTTATAAATATAGTTGCCCAGAATGCTGTGTTCTGTCAGTTAATTATTTTTACAAGAATATAAATAGACCTGGGCGGCACGGTGGCTCAGCTGGTAAAGCGTTGACCTCACAGTCTGAGGACCTCGGTTAATTCCCAGCACTGCCTCTGTGGAGTTTACAGTACATGTTCTCCCTGTGTCTGTGTGGGTTTTCTCTGTGTACTCCAGTTTCCTCCCACATCCCAAATACATGCAACATTAATTGGACACTCTAAATTGCCCCAAGGTGTGATTATGAGTGTGGCTGTTTGACACCCCCCCGCATCACGGAATTAATCTGTTCTGGAAGTTGTTTCGTAACGGGAAACTTTCCTAAGTAGAAACACATTTTACATGTAGATTGCCTAATACGTTCCAAGACTCCGACTCCACCCCACTTGGGCACCAGAAATAAGCATTCAAAGTGTATGTAATGTAAAGAATAATACCAAATTATGTCAATTTACCTTTGGTGTTGAGTGCGTGGCGTCTTCAAAAGCGGAGGCACCTACACAACCAAATTCCACTAAAATTATAAATTCCACAAACCATAAATTCAGATCAAACATTAACATTAACTTTCAATGTTTCCTTAAGTACCAATCCAAGTATGTTTGACTTTGATGGCTTTTAATACACATTAAAACATTTTCCAGATGATTCTTTTGAATAAATTTGGAAATGTCATGGAGTTTTGTCAACACTTTTTTTATTCTGTCTGACGGAATAGTGGATGGATTCCTCCTCCTCTCCGCCGCAAACTGCTCCTGCATTGTTGTGTGTTGCATCACCTCCAGCCTTTAGCTTCTCTGTCGAAAGATCCTGGTGGTACTCCTGAACCAACTCGTCGATGTCTTCAGCCTTTCCCAGGAAAACAATTTCCTTAACTTCAGGTTCAACCTCCACTTCATACCTCTCAAAATCCCGCCGAGCAGCAGCAGCAACAAGAAGCCACATGCACGCATGTCTTTCATATTTCTGTACAATTTCTTGTTTTGTTTTTGATGGACAAAATAGTTCTCTTTTGCTCCTCCATCAATTTCTTGGGGCCCGTGGTGAAAAAAAATTGAAAGATTGATTGAAATGCATCACGGGTAAAGACTGATGTCCCCCCCACCCCACACCAAAAAGAAAAAAAAGATTGACGTTGCTCCGAGCCGATGGAGTGATTTGATGCCAGCAAGATGCTACATGCTAGTCGATAGTTGGAGCTGCTCGAGTGTGCCATACAAACCAAGAGACAGGATGTGCGTCATGGCTAAAGATTAGCATCTCTCTTAGCCAATGCAATGCCAGGAAGATGTTCTGGCGGTGGCCAATGGGAGAGCAGCTCTGTCACACCGCTTTCAAACCAAGATACAGTACAGTACACGTTTACGTTTTTTCCTTTCCAGTTTTTTTCCTTTCATATCCTGAATTTCTTTCATAACTAGAGACAAAAAAAATTCCGGGGAGGCTTTTCATAACCGGAATCTTTCGTTAGAAGAGACATTCGTAAGTAGAGGTACCACTGTATTATTATTTTTAAAATGGCATCAAGATTGTGGATGTGCCTGTTTGTCAAGGAATTGTGCAAGTTTGTAGCACGTGTTTATGACACACTGGAGGAGCAGGTTCTTCCTTAAAATTAGCGTTAACAGAAAAACACTGGTGTCCACCACTGCAACAATATTAAATATTATTTATGAGTAAATTAAGCATCAATTTTATTATATCCTTTAATAAAATGTAAAATTGCCAAGCGACAGACATAAAACTAATTTATACAATTTTCTCCCCCAAAAATATTAACCAGTATCCCTCGTTTTATTTTTAAAGATTTTTTTTAAACTTTTTGAACCTTTGACACCTAAACTTTTGATACCTACAATATGTATTTTGTGTGCTCATTATCCACGAGTAATTATGGTAACTATGTTGCTTTACCAATGTTAAAAATTTGACTTGAAATCAAGATACAAGTTTATTTTTGTTGCATGAGATGCAAGTTTTTTTAGCTGTAGTAGCATGAGGTTTGGCTGATGCAAAGGTTAGGGGTATCAGAGTCTTTGTAGTTTAGGGCCCTAATTTGATGTTTTTCCCTTTGCTTTCATGCAAATCGAACAAGGACTTTGGGAAAATCTTGATTTGATAACTTTTTTTTTAAAAAAAAACATGATTTTAGAATAGATTAGCTGGCAACCAGTTAAGGGTGTACCCTGCCTCCTTCCTGATGATAGTTGGGATTGGCTCCAGCACTCCCACGACCCTTGTAAGTTGAGCGGCTCAGATAATGGATGGATGGATGGATATTTTATAATACATCTGATTTCTTGAGAAAATTTTGCTTCAGTTTGTCATCTACATGTGTGGATAGGAACTGTTCATAGTGATTGTATTTTAAGGCACACAACTTTAAGTCACAGGTATTTGGAACTGAAAAATGTAGCATTGCACTTAGAAATTAAATGAATCAGTTTTCTACGTTCACAAAATTATCCTTCATCCCTACTACCACGTCATATGTATTTTTTAACTTTGAAATTTCCGTAGTGTACACCCAAGCACATCGAGATCAAACTCAGGCCTGAGTGCCAAATCCGGCCTGCAACATAATTTTATGTGGCCACGACAAGCAAATCATGTGCCCCGACTTTAACCTAAAAACTGAAATTGTCTTGAGTAACATCTGAACAATTTGTTTTCATGTCTTCTGATTTCAAAACTTGTTGCTATGTATTAAGACACAATCCGAGATTTATATGGCTTCACACTCATAAGGAAACCATAACACTGAAGTGACTGCAATAAAAATGAGTTTGCCCTCTGGGGTGTATATTTGACACCCCTGCCTTAAATAATACTGTAAGTCAGGTTACTGACTAGATTGATGGCAGTTGGTTAAATGTGACACACAATCAACCCAATGACAGCACCAATGAAAACAAACTTTATAAAGGTCTGATACGCAATTCTAATTATTGTTTTGCAGTTTGGTCAGAAGTCACAGAAACAATTCAGCCAACCAAAAAAACAAGGACCAAGGCCTTGGTGTCAAAGGTATGTAATGACATACGATCGGATCTAGAAATCTGATACGATGTTGGAGGTGGTAGCGGAAATAGCTGAGGTGTAACAGATTTTTTTAAAAAAAGAAGCAATGCAAACTAACTCAAGCTTCTTTTCTGTTGAAAAATGAAAGATCAATATCATAGGAAGAGCCATAAGTCTGATCTGTTTTTTCAGTGGCTGTTCTCATTCAGTTTTAACACCTCTTCCAAACTAGTCTCATTGATAAGACACAATAAGGTACTATTTGACACAAAATTAACCTGTCCCCACCAATGTTAATTTTGTTGACAAAATCTAAAATATGATGTCAAAAAAATAATGTGTGCAGACTCAGCCAATGACAAAGTGTTTTGCCATGTTTGTCAATGAATAAAATTGAGACAGAAACATCTCCCATTCAAGATCCATTCAGAACTAATTTAGATAAATTGAAAAAAGGCAAATGGACTGGAATTCTATAGCACTTTTATCCCCGCCATCGCAGTGCCCAAATCACTTTATAATGCCTCATATTCACCCACTCACACACACATTGATACACCAATGGCCGACTGTCATGAGTGTGATCATTACCCTGCCTTGTACACACTGCTTGCGAATTGTATCATATTAAAAGTATATGACTATACAAACTACCCCTGAGTTTAACGTCCTGTTCCTGAACATCGGTGACCACCAACAGATGTTTTTTTTCTCATTTTGTCCTCATAATGCAGTCGGCGTGATTTGTCTTGTAATCTGATCTGGGCATGATGTGTTGTCTGTCTCAGACCTGTTGTCTGTCCCATGTTTTTTTCCCCCATGGCGGCACGGTGATGCAGCTTTAGAGCGTTGGCCTCACAGTTCTGAGGACTGGGGTTTAAATCCCAGCCCTACCTGTGTGGAGTTTGCAGGTTTTCCACATGCCTGTGTGGGTTTTCTCTGGGTATTCCGGTTTCCTCCCAAAAACATACATTAACTGGAGACTCTACATTGCCCCTAGGTATGGTTGTGAATGTGACTGTTGTCTGTCTCCATGAGCCCTGCAATTCGCTGACAACTTGTTTCCTGCTGATGATAACTGGGATTGGCTACAGCACTCCCACGACCCTTGTGAGGATGAGAGAGAGAGAGAGAGAGAGAAGAGAGAGAGAGAGAGAGAGAGAGAGAGAGAGAGAGTAGAGAGAAGAGATAGAGTCGAGATCTATCTCGCTCTAGCTCTCTCGAGAGCTCTCAGAGATAGCTATCTCAGCTTCTCCTCTCTCTCTACTCTCGCTCTCTCCTCTCTCCTCTCTTCTTCTCTCTCTCTCTCTCTCTCTCTCTCTTCGCTCTCTCTCTCTCTCTCTTCTCCTCTCCTCTCTCTCTCCTCTCTCTCTCTCGCTCTCTCTCTCTCTCTTCTCATCTCCTCCTCTCTTCTCTCTCTCTCTCCATCTCTCTCTCTCTCTCTCTCTCTCTCTTCTCTTACTCTGCCATCCTCTCCTAGCTTCATCTCTCTCTCTTTTTCTCTCTCTCTTATCTCTTTTGTTCTTATCAAAGAAGGGGCACCGGCAAAAGGGAAGTGATGTAACCATTGCATGCCGGACATCACGAGAAGACGTCACACATTTACTTTGTTTGGGACTTTCTGTTCTGCAATAAAAGTTGGTTTATTGTTATTGTTTAACTGGACAGGACAAATTTTTGTCTTAAGTATGCAGAGTATAAATGCTATACTGTTGATTCTGGTACCCACACGTCAGCTCCAGCAGAAGTCTCCGAGTGATGAATGGTAACTACAAAGTAATGTAATAGAGTCTGTGTTTTATAATTTCCATTATAAATTTATAATACTCTATATATTTATATGGTTTTAGAATTAAATATTTAACTAAATACCTCTGTCTCAAATATGCAAAGTACAAATACTGTTTACATATTTCAGACCAGTGATCCCCAAACTGCATTCCGCGGGCTGGTTACACACATTTGGTCTGGGCCCCCCTGAACAATACCAGAGAGTATTTTGATTTATCAATTTGTATTTGTCTTCTTCTTTTTCTTTCGGCTTGTCCCGTTAGGGGTCACCACAGCGTGTCATCTCAGATGAACGCTCATATTTCTTTGGCACAGTTTTTACGCCAGATGCCCTTCCTGATGCAACCCCTCTTGGGGAGTGGGGGCCCCAGTGAGAAACGAACTCAAGACCCCTGGTTTACTACATCAATGCTCTAACCACTGAGCTATGTGGACCCTTTAATCAATTTTTAGTAAGTAACTATTTCACAAACACATATAACGTGGCATTTGTTCCACCCTTCTGCGGTATGTGCCCTTATCTGGCAAACTCCAGGAAAAAAAATCCTAAATCCACCCCTCTCAAAGAGAACGGAATCATGGCGAAAAGGTCAGGTAAGAGAAAATTTGATTCAAAATGCAGGGTATTGAACTCAAAGTGGACAAACGATTATTTATTTGTTCAATGCAAAGAAAAGGCTGTCTGTCTCATCTGTGAAGAGGTGGTGGTGGTATTCAAAGAATACAATCTGTGGAGACACTATGAATCCCGTCACAAAGACAAGTACAATAGCTTGAGAGCAAACAAAGTGTCAAAGCTAAAAAGTGGAATGTTAGCTCAGCAACAGTTGTATGCCAAGGACAGCTCAACCAGTCATCTGTTCGGGGTAGCTTTCAGGCTGCTAAACTGATAGCAAGCAGCGGTAAACCTTTCACTGATGGAGAGTTTGTCAAGAAATGCATCAATGCTGTTGCAGAGCAGTCCCGAGAAGGAAGACGTCTTTAATACCGTGAGTCTATCGGTGAGTACAATCACCAGAATTATTGAAGAAATTGCGGGTAATGCCCAGCTGCAGCAGAAGACAAAAGAATTTGAATTTTTTTTCATTAGCGCTGGATGAGAGCAGGGACATGCAAGACACAGCTAATTTTTATTCATGCGCAAACTTTGAGATGTGCAAGGAGCTGGCAGTCCTCCAAAGTCTCAAAGGGACCATAACGGGGGAGGATATTATCGGCAAAGTGCACCAAACTATGGAAGAGTTACACCTGTACTGGTCAAAGCTGGCCAGAATCACAACTGACGGAGCTCCGGGTATGGTGGGGGCGTTTCGGGGTCTAAGAGGGCGCATGAACTGGGAGATGGAAAAACGGGGTTTGACCACCTCGCTACAAATCCACTACCTAATTCACCAGCAAGCACTGTGCTGCAAAGTATTGACGTGGGATTCTCTCATGAAGGTTGTGGTGTCATGGATAAACTTTATCGTAGCAAAGGGACTTACACACAGGTAGTTCCAAGAGTTCCTATCTGAACTGGGATCTGTACACGGTGATGTTCTGTACTAGGCAGAGGTCCAATGGTTGAGTTTTTAATTTAATTTTAATGGCATTTAATGGTTGGTAGAGATTTGAGGCAACTATATGAGCTGCGAAATTAACACATTCCTTCATTCACAACACAAAACGGTGCCATAGCTGATCAACCCAGAATGGAAATGGTGCCGTGCATTTTTAACAGACAAAGAAATACTGAACAGCTTTAAGTTGCAGCTACAAGGCCAGGGGAAACTCATTTGCGACATGTATTCCCACATAAAAGCATTTGATGTGAAACTTCAGCTGCTTTGTGGACAAATGAAAAAACACAGCTTGAGTTATCTCTCTGCTACACAAAACCTCTGCAGAAAACCCAGCGTCCTGTTTCCAGCTGAAAAGTGTGTGGAAGCACTGGAAATGCTGAAGGTGGAGTTCGGGGTACGATTCCGTGAACTACGTTCATGCGAAATCCGTCTTTTTCAGAACCCTTTTGCTTCCGACATTGATGATGCCCAGCCTTTTTATCAGTTTGAGTTGGCCGAGTTACAGAACTGTGATGTTCTGAAAGACCCATTCAAGCCCAGCAGTCTCATTGACTTGTATGCCATCCTCCCAGACGACACATACCCAAACATCAGAAAACACGCATTGAGGATGTCCACACTTTTTGGCAGCATGTATATCTGCGAGCAAACCTTTTCACACATGAAATTGCTGAAAAGCCCAATGACATCACGATTGACAGATGAACATCTGCATCAGTTTGGGACAGGCAGTGACTAAAATGGAACCTGACATTCAACTTCTCACGAGCCAGATGCAGGCCCACAGTTCACATTTTTGAACATACAAAGGAAAGCTCATGTTTCTGACTTAAATGAGTCATTCTGAGCATATATAAATATAATCGAAATAAAATCTGCTGGGATAAAATCCATCACTACAACCATACTCTGAGTAGTACTGGTTGTGATGTGTAGGTGCTGTATCACTGGGTTCAGTTTCTCACCTTGCTTGCTTTGTGGTTTTCACAGGGAAGAGCTGCAACCAGCGATGTCTGCAAGCCTACTGGAATCTACAAGGGAGGGATTATAAGGAAAGAACACAATAACTTTGAGAGCTCATATCATATTGAACAAAAGATTCTGCTCGAACAAACAACCTAAAATTGAACCTGTTTAGATTGTGCACGGCACAACAGAAAGTTCGTTTCTTTTTCCTGTAGGAACTTACAGGCTTATTTGATTATTATTTATTTCATAAATAGTGTAATTTATATCCTGGCTTTTTTTCTGGGAAGAACCCAGGGAGTGTTATTTAGTTATTTCATTAATAGTGTTATTTATTTCCTGACTTGTTCTGTGAAAAAATCCAGCAAAGCTTATTTGATTTTGTGTGGGTTTCTGGAAAACAATAAATGTTTACATTTAGCTACTTCTGCAGTCACACTTTTTCTTTTATAAACTGACCCTGGGCCCCCATCAGAGAAGCGGAAAATTTCGAGGCCTTCACAGGAAAAAGTTTAGGAACCACTGTTTTAAACACACCCACATAAACAAACATCTCTCGCTATTTCGCAGTTTTCCACTTTTCATTGGAGGTTCTTGTCCCAATTAACTGCGAAAAATTAACTATGTAAAAATAATCTACCATTTGGGTTCGGATATACTATGCACGATTGAAACACAGAGTAAATGTGTTTTGTGGAATCGATCAATGACATCATTGATCAGATCAGTTAATTTTAACATTAAAGCCGATCAGCCAATCAGCATAAAATGGCAAGTATTGGTCGATTCCAATCTGGCCGATAAAACCTGCGCAAAGTCTAATTAAAACATGTCAATCAATAACCAATTACCACCACAATGTTTGACCGTTGCTATGATGTTCTGTTTCTGAAATGCTTTACTTGATGTATAGCAGATATGAGGCGAGACAGACATTCAAAAAAAGCTCAGCTTATATCTCATCAGTCCATATAATGTTCTCCCAAGTCTTGAGAATTTTTTAATTTTTTTGCATGAAAAGAACATGGCCCTAACTGAGGCGAGAGAGGCCTGCTGTTCTTTAGAAGTTGTCCTCTGAGTTCCTTTTTTTTTTCCCTCCTGTTCAGCTATTAAGTGAGGCAGAATGGAAAATCTGCATCCTTTTTATGACAGAACAGTTTTACTCTAACCGTAGAATTTTTAGCTTCCTCCCTTTAAAGCTTTTCTGAGTATTATAATTGAATTTTAATGAGAATCAGTCGATAAGTCGAACAGAGTTTCTAGAGGGGGAAGACAAAGTCAAAGCACTAATTGTAAACAGGGTTATAAAATCATTAAATATTTACAACAAGGAAAGCTTAAATGTATATGTTACATGAGGCTGTAGCACTATACCCTGTGAGGGAAGCCCAGGAGAAGTATGCAGGACAAGGAATTTGAACTCAGCTATACAACTGAAGTGTGGTGGGACTAAGTGAATAATAGAAGGGTATAGAATGAGAATTTAAGTGGGGGGAGGGTACACAAGCAATTTGGATTTTCGAGTTATTTTTTTGCAACAAACGATTGGTCCCAGACCCAGTGAAAGGGTCTCGGGAATGTATGCTTTCAGACATACAAGTGAACTGACACCGTTTTACATACAAAGACTGACAGAAATGTGCCGTGGAGGGTGCGGACCCCAACCAATCAATTCAAGGGATCCACTGGAGAGCAACCTACTGGACGAGACACCTCTGTGGGACCCAGGGTTGTCCGCCAGCACCCCACCCACCACATGCACACACACACACACACACACACACACACGCCACCCTGGGAGAACCAGATGCCCCCCACAACACGCAGGGCTCTCAATGGGCCCACTCCCTGATCAGCCTGAGGATGTCCCGTACTTGTTGACTCTGAGACCAACTTTGGTTCCTCTCTCCCGATGTTCAGTCCCAGTAGTTTTATTTGTTTTGTTTTTTTGCCGACCCATCCTTCCAGCCCCAAGTGCCTTCGCCCTGTGCGTCCAAGTCTTCTTCCTCTGAATCTTTCTGGGGTACCATCTATCCGGGCCAGCTGCGTAGCAGCCAGAGGAGACGCCCAAGTAGGGTGCTGCCTTGTGCCTCCCGCACCTCACTGACCAAGCCACTGTTGACGTCCGTCCACGCCTTCCTGGCAACCAAGCCACATCAGATTTCCGCCCACGCCTTGCAAGCAAGCAACCCATAGCCGACTATCGCTTCCGCCCCAGCAATGACCAAGCCACAGCCGATGTCCATCCATGCCTCGTCGGCGACCGAGCCTCCGTAGACGATTGCTCACACCGCATCGACGAATAATATAAACAATCAAATCCCTGCTTTCACTGGAGATCACTATATCTGCGAACATCATAGTCCAAGGGGATTCCAGTCTAACCTCATCTGTCAGCCTATCCATTACTACCGCAAACAGGAAGGGGCTCAGCGCAGATCCCTGATGGAGTCCCACCTCTACCTTAAATTCTTCTGACACGCCAACACCACACCTTATCGCTTTTCTGCTGCCCTAATTCATGTCCTGTACTATTCGAACATATTTCTCCGGCACACCAGACTTGTGCATGGAGTACTACAATTCCTCTCTTGGTACTCTGTCATAGGCTTTCTCTAGGTCTACAAAGACACATTGTAGCTCCTTCTGACCTTCTCTGTAGTTTTCCACGAGCATCCTCAAGGCAAATAATGCATCTGTGGTACTCTTTTTGCGTGCTCCTAGCCCCACTCTTGTAGGTCACTCTATGTTCCTGTCTCTTTTGGAAATAAGTGTTCTCCACTGCCAATTCCATCCTTTTTGCAAAGTCCACCAGCATCTGACAATCAAAGTTCCTTTGGTGAATGCCCATCACTTCTTCGTCACGCCTGTTTCCTTTGCCAAGATGTCCATTGAAAACTGTACCAATCACTTCTCTCTCTCTCTCTCTCTCTCTCTCTCTCTCTCTCTCTCTCTCTCTCTCTCCTCTCTCTCTCTCTCTCTCTCTCCTCTCTCTCTCTTTCTCTCTCTCGCTCTCTCTGGGATGCTCAGGACAATTTCATCTAGTTCTTTCCAAAATTTCTTTTTCAACTCAAGGTCACATCCTACTTGTGGGGCATAGCCGCTAATCACATTATACACAGTAACCTCAATTTCAAATTTCAGCCTCAGCCAGCTCTTCCTTTAAAATAACCCCTATTCCATTTCTCTTCCCATCTACATCATTGTAAAAGAATTTAAACCCTGCTCCTAAGCTTCTAGCCTTACTCTCTTTCTTCTTGCTCTCTTTGATGCACAATACATCAACCTTTCTCCTAATCATCATGTCAACTAACTCTGGAGCTTTTCCCGTCATAGTCCCAACATTAAAAGTCCCTACACACAGCTTAGAAAGCAAGCTTAGAAATGTTTGAAACATTTTATCTCAACGTACCACACTTGTATGCTTTATCATCGTGGCATTGTTGACGAAAAATACCAATCATTGGTGACGCATTTTCGTGACATGTAAGAAAGTCTTGTGTTTCCTGGTTCCAAATCAGTTGCCAAAGGTAAACGTCTTGAAAAAAAGTTACTGGACAAAAAATAGCATGTTACAGACTCCAGACAACTGTTTGTATACCTCAATTAACTGCTGTCATGCTGCTTTCTCCCGGAGGTAGATATATCCATCCAGACATGGCCACCGCATTAATCCTCCACATTTAACATGGCTGCCTCATAGACATGGGAGGCATGTCTTTTGTAATTCGACCTATTTTTCAGTGTGTGTATCTGTGACCTGGTAATTTGTCGGTCCCATTCTTTGCCTGCATTGTTCCACATGGCCAGTAAACAGCAGCAAATTCTAAATGAACAGACTCTCAAAATCACTTTAAGTAATAAAGGAAACTGTTTATATACCACATTGTTGCATTGTAAAAAAAATACATATAACTCTAAGGCTGGCGCTTGATGCTGTAGTATAGAAATTACTTGTACCGGTCTTATGTTTCTCTGACAATATGCAGTGCCATGAATCAAATTTGCAGATCTATAACATGAAGACTTCAAATCATCAAACCAATTTCAGTTTCACTCAGAGACACCACAAGGAAATACAAAATGCATTTTTCAAATGACAATTCAATTTATTGAGGCACAAAATAAAATACAAACCTTTCAGTCCCTCTTTGAAAAAGTAATTTCCCCTTGAACTTAATCACAGGTTGTGTCACCCTTGGCAGCAATAACTGAAATTGAGCGTTTGCAATATTTGGTGAAGTTTTTCACATCGCTCTGGAGGAATTTTGTGCTACTCTTAAGAATTGAGAACTTTATGAGGAGGCACAGTGGTGCAGCTGTAAGGCGTTGGCTTCACAGTGTGCCAGTGTAAGCAACAACATACTTTGAGGAGATACGGTGGCGCAGGTATAAAGCGTTGGCCTCAAAATTATGAGGACCCGAGTTCAATCCCGACCTTCCTGTATGCAGTTTGCATGTTCTCTCTGAATCTACGTGCGTGTACCCACCCTCCTGCCTGTTGACATCTGGGATAGGCTCCAGCACTCCCGTGAACCTCGTGCGGATAAGCGGCTAAAAAAAATGGATGGATGGATGGATGGATGGATATATATGTGTAATCACTTCAGGGAAGTCCCAATTTTTTTTTTTGCATTTTATATTTCAGATATAAATAAGTTCTAGTCCTACACCATACTCAGAAAATAAGCTTGCATTGTTAATAAACTTTGGACATAGCCCATAGCATTCATATGGCTCACATAGCATTCACATAGCATCCCAATAGCAATAGCATCCCTCTGGATCTACTCGTGGTCCTTTCATCAAACTGTCATGGATCATAAGTAAATTGATATGTAACACGTTAACGTCCAAACAACAAACTTGGTATCTATCTGAGGAAGTTATGCAGACATGTTGATCGTGATCCCAGTTCATTCTGATACGTTCCATTTTTGTTCAACCTTTGCAAACTCACGACAACACTAGCATTCCACCACAGTTGGCATTAGGTCACAAAGAGAAAACAAACACTTTCGAAACGAGCCTGTCTGGAAGATCTCTGAGGTCCATATCATATTTTGTGATTGTTGTGCTCCTTCGTCTACCTCAAACGCATCGGCTTGAATGTTGTACATTGTTATTTTTGTTTTGTTTGTAATTATTTTTCAAAAAATCAACAAAATGCCAGATAGTGGACATTCTCTGTTCGGTGAAACGTATCCACGAGCAATGGAGGGTCAAAACAGGAAGCACAGCAGATGCGGCAAATGCTGATTGGCTGTCAGTTTTCCAGATGGGGTCATTGAAATGTCTGAGCGAGAGAGGAATTTTGATAATACTTTTACAACTTAGAGAGGTTTGTAGTTGAAATCTGTGGATAATTTTGGTATTAAAAGAAACATTGAGCCCACATCTCGTAAGTTTTAATGTGTGCTCACATTCCTATTTTTTTTCAAGAGATTCCTAAATCTGGATTTTGACTTTGACTTGGCCACTCCAAAATCTTACTTTTGTACTCTTTTAACCCTTAAGAGATGGACTTGCTGGTGTGTTTCAGATCGTTGTCCTGCTACATGATCCAAGAGCATTTGAGTTTGAGGACATGAACAGATGGCCGGACATTCTTCTTTAGCATTTTTTCTGGTACACAGCGGAATTCATTCTTCCATCAATCCCAGCAAGTTGTCCAGGTCCTGAAGAAGCAAAGCAGCCACAGGCTATCATACGTCACTGCTGGCATAATGTTCTTTTTATTAAATGCTGTGCCATTTTAAGTCCGATTTAACGGGCCGCACATCTTATAAAAAGTTTAATTTTTGACTCACCAGTCCACAGAATGTTTATCCAAAAGTCTTCAGGATCATAAAAATGTTTTTCGGCAAATGTGAGACCAGCCTTTGTACTCTTTGATAACAGCAGGGTGTTTTGCCTGCGAACTCTCCCATGGATGTCATTTTTTGGCCAGTGTCTTATCGTACACTTAACTTAACTGAAGCCAGCAAGGCCTACAGGTCTTTCAATGGTCTTTGAGGTTCTTTTGTGACCTCTTGGAAGAGTCGTCGTCTCACTCTTGGAGTAATTTTAGTTGGTCGTCCACTCCTGGGAAGGTTTGCCACTGTTCCCAGTTTTTTTCCATTTGTGAATAATGGTTCTGACAGTGGTTTGCTGGAGCAGCCTTGAAATGGCTTTGTAACGTTTTCCAGACTGATGGATTTCAAACACTATTTCTTCTTGAATGTTTTTGGATCGTACCATGATGCATTGGTTCTTCAGATCTTTTAACCTACTTTATGTTCTTTGACATTCCATTTAAGTGATTTCTTGATTCAACAAGTATGGCGGTAATCAGCTTTGGGTGTGGCTTGTAAAATTAAACTCACCTTTAACAAATTTGTGATTTAACAAGGGGAGCAATTAGTTTTTCACAAAGGGTCTGGAATTTTTTTTCATCCCTTGCACTGGTCCCCAACCTTTTTATCATTGCGGAGCAATCAATCCCTGACAATTTTCCCGCGGATGTAGATTGTTTGTATTGAATATCAAATGTAATAACCATGATTATCAATAATATAATAATGAAATAAACATAATACACATACTACATACTTTATCTGCCAATTTGAAGACCATTGTCATTTTCCCCTGAAGTGACAGATTGAATTCATTCAGGCGGCAGTAAGACAGTTTTGCGACCCATTCCTTGTCAGGAAATGTGCTGCCAGTGGCGACTTCTTTTCTGAGAGAATTCTGTGCAGTGGCTCTCTTAATTCAAACACTCTTGCGAGAGATTTCCCTCTGGATAACCATTTTACATACCTGTCAACTTGTATGGTTTGCCGTAGTTCATATGGATTTTGTGGTGAATCTTACGTATACGGCCGTATATCACAAATCATACGGTTTCTAAAATTTCCATTTTTTTTTCAACAGGTAGTTCCTTTTGCTTTTGCCCAGAATCTACTCTATTGTGGGGAAAACCCGAAGTTGGGGAATTCCAAATGTAGCCCGCATCAAAGATTGTTGTCGCAGCAGGCATGATGTTTAGCGCAGCGGCAAATGTTGATTTAGATTAGCGAAATAGTTTCATTTCTGGTAACTTTCCAGTAAATCACGTGTTTCCTAGTTGAAAAGAGCAGAGTATTCATTGCATAGTACGGTAGTCTACAAGAAAGTTCTTCAAGGAAACAAGTATATTATTCATATTACGCAATTGGAGAACCACCAAGGAAGAAAAGTAAAATGAAGCACAGTGAAAAGTTTCTTCAGGAATGGAAATCGCAGTTTGATGGTGCGATAATGCCTGGCAAGACTGAAGAATATGCGCATTGCACAATTTGCAAAAGTGAAGTAAAGGTTGTTGCATATGGAGTTCATGATAAACAAAAACATTTGAAGTCAAATTTGCATCAAGGGAAATACTCGGGAATCACAAAAGCAGCCAAGTATGATGCAATTCACGAAGGCTAACATGACTAGTGCTCCAAAGGATATCCTTAGTGGGGAATTGCATCTGACAAACTTTATCGTGCAGATAACATATCATTGTCCGTTTCGGATCATCTTTGTGAACTCCTTCCCAAGGTCTGTCCCGATAGCAAGATTGCAACAAAAATAACATGTAGAAGAACAAAGACTACACAAATTGTAAAGAAATGCCTTGCACCCGAGGCAACAAATCACATTATTGAACATTGCCGAAAAAAGCCATTTTCAATGTTAAATGACCAGAAAACTGAAAAGAGACTTGTCCTTGTGCGGATATTTAACATGGATGAAGGAGTAACAACCTGAATGCTTGATATGCCCATCTGCAACAGTGGTACAGCAAAAGAGATCTTCAACAAGCTGGATGACGTGCTTCGGTAAGAAAAGTTTTATTCAATTTTATATTTGAAATTTTCATTGTATCGTTATTACCTGAGTGCTGAATTGCTATATTTCTGTGGGGTTTTTTTTCTTTTTTTTTTTTTTCAATATTAAGTAACCAACCTTATCATTTTATATGTTTCACAGACTTGGAGATACCTTGGCAAAATTGTGTGGGATTTGGCTCCGAAAATTGCAACGTGATGATCGCCAAAAGAAACTCTGTTAACAAGGATCATTGAAAATCAGCCAGGGTGCTTCAATCTGGGCTGGATCTGCCACCTTGCCAATCTGTGTGCTGGTGCAGGAATTAAAGATTTAGCTGTCAAAGTTGTGAACTACTCATTGACATTTTTTACAATTTTGAACACAGCACAAAGAGGAAAGAAACCTACAAAGAATTCCAAGAAATTAAAGACGTCAAAAAACCTTCAAATATTAAAACACTGTCCAACTCGTTGGCTCTCACTTGAAAAATCAGTGAAAAGAACACTAAATCAGATGCCAGCATTAGTGAGCTACTTTGAGAGCCATCCCGAAACAGAGAAAGCAGGCAGAGTCAAAAGGATACATGAACAATTGTCCTCACCTCTCACAAAATTAACTCTGCAATTCTTGGAGTTCATTCTGCCCTTCCTGAACGATTTCAACATATTTCAATCAGGAGAAACAAAGATTGGTATGATGGCAGATGAAATGGACAGGCTGTTGGGGAAACTAATGGTTAAATGTGTCAAAATGTGCCATGTTTGAGGTCAGAGTTTACAACAAATTAAATTTCAGGACCGAAGCCAACCAATTGATTGCTGTTGGTATGAAAACAAGACTGACACTTTGTCAGCTGGAGGAAGATGGGTGAGACCCTCAAGTCAAAGACATTCTTTCAAAGTGTCCGATGTTTCTATGATGCAGTGTTGAAAAAAAATGATCACGAAGTTTCCCTGGGAAAACCAAACCATCAAGGACTTTAGAGTGTTGGATCCAAGAAAAAGACATGATCTCAACCACACTGTGATAACAAGATTGGTCGAAAAATTTGTCGGAGACCATGACCCAGAAGAACTCAAGGATGAATTTGAGTTTAAACTTTTGAATGATGAGGACATTAAATGTACAAATGATGATGGCACAGCAAAGGCAGTGGCTCAAATTTGGTCAGGAATCATGAAAATGAAAACACCCATGGGCAAACCAATGTTCCATCATCTCAATAAAGTGATGTAAGCAGTGCTTTGCTTACCTCACAGCAATGCAGACTGTGAAAAGATCTTCACTGTAGTGAGAAAAGTTCACACGGAGTTCAGAAAATCGCTTGCTAGAAACACTGAAAGCATGAATGCAATGCAAAGTCAATATGGATGGATGCTGTAATTTTGAGTTGAAGGGTCAGCATTTAGTTGAAGAAAGTTTTACATGAATACAATTCTTAACACAGTAAATGCCAAATGCCACTAAATAGACTTTGATAATTAGACATTAACTTCAGATATTATCATTATGGAGATCTACAATAAAAATCATTGAAAAACTTTGTGTTTTTTCCCCTCAGTTATTTTAACATATAATTTGCTTCGGTATGTTATGAGGATTTTTTTGGTTTTTATAAGCATTTTCTGGGTAGTTTATACAGGTTGGCGCTGCAAAAACTTGACAGGTATGATCTTATTTCCGTGTATAAGATAAACCATGTGTGCTCCGCGTCCATATCCTCACAAAGAGCTTAAAAAAAGCGCGAGTTGAGGGCGTGTGCTTTGATGTGGTTAATAACGTTCTTTTTCTTGGAAGTTGTCGGCTCTTCTTCTGTCTCTTCTATGCCTTTTCCCCTTTGAAAAGAAAGTTTCCAAAGACATGTTTTTACTCATTTTGCTCGCTTTCGGGGGTAATTTTTGGCGCTCAAGTGGTCATTTTTCAAAATAAAAGATTTTTTTAGACTCGGATAATGAATACAACAGAACTAATTATTTCTTCGGTGGCCCGGTACGGTGGTTGGGGACCACTACCTGAATAAATTGAATTGCCAATTGAAAACTGCATATTGTATTTACTTGGGTTGTATCTAAGTGATATTAAAATTGCTTTGTTGATTGGAAACCTTAGTGGTAGATACCCAAAAACAAAACTTTTTCACAGCGCTGTACACTTCCAATATATTCTAAATATAATTTAAATGTAGATACCAATGCACTTAAAGCACGTTGTTTTCTCAGACAAACCCAATGACTTCTTGACCAAACTACTGGAACCTCAAGTGTATATTTCTTGATTATTGAATGAGAAAATCCAGATGAAACAGTCGCTGAATCAATTTCTTTCAAGTAGGGAAGCTCTACACATGAAGAACTTTACTCACTTTTAAAATGTAAAACCGATTCAAATTTAAAGAAATGGCCAGTTAATATTACTACAAATGATAATAACATATCCTCCTTCCTTTTTAGAGGATAAATGTATTAATCTGACCCCAGAGAGTTTTGGAAATTTTAAAGTTCGAGTTCTTTAACATCCTAAAGGCAGTCTAGCAAGAGTGTTTCACAATTTGAGAAATTGAGACATCAAATGCAGCTGTAACCTCTTGAAAAAATTAATGAAGAAAATGTTTTCTTTTAAATTTTGTTGCATGTTATTTTATAAATTAAAAGCAATGTTTAAAAACTATTGCTGTAAGACTGTTTTTAAACTTTTGTAAATTCTCAATGCAAAGGGGCAGTACCACATTGGCTAGGGCCTGGTTTGGACAAATCTTTGAGTATGTCTTTCCCAGTGGTGTGCATAAACTATAGATAATCCTAAATAAAGAAAACTGAATAAGTTATCACATTAGTGTTGGTCTTGGGAAGCAGAAAGTTCAGTATTGGGTTGAAAAAAAAAATGCATTCATCCCTTGTGCTTTTTGTAAACACTCATACCTGCTTCTCATAATTATTGGTATTTGGTTTATTTTTTTCTAGAATCAGAGTGCTGATTCTTCAGATGAAGAAACTCTCCACATAGACACAGACATAAAGCCTGAGGATAAATGTCACAACTTCAACACAATAATTAATAAAAAAAGTGCCAGTGCGGCAGGTATACTTGACTTGCTGCAGGCCAGCAAACAAGTGGGTGGAATTGACTACAGCACCAACAGGTAGGCAGACAATAGTTGATTTTTGTTGTTTCTGCTTGTTGCTTCCTGATGCTTCACTTGTCTTTGTATGGCTGTGCAAGTTTTACTCCCAAGTCGAATCAGAATTTTTAACTACATTTTAGATAGAACTTTCCCAACAACTGAAGCTGTACAAAACCATTTCAAAATGAATAATAAAACAATACATATCCTCATTCCGGACTCAGATTGTCTCCAGATTTATTTGTTGGTCAATCAACATTTTGGTTGCGAATGACTATCAGTAGCCTCCAGGTATGTGATCTGGACATGTCTGACTACAAGGACACTTCCTTGGAGTTACCAACCTTGTCTCCCCTCAGCCAAGTCAAAAGAGTCATCAGCTTCTAGAACAGAGATGGGCAAACTACGGTCCGCGGGCCACATCTGGCCCCTTGGTCTTTTTAGTCCACCCTGCCGAAGAGAGAATTAAGGTATGATGTGAATGATTGCATTCGTTCCATTTTCACTTGTAATGACAGACATTCAACACTAGGTGGCACAAAAGGTGCGGTGTCTTGATTTAACTGAGTACGAGCAATTTTCTGTTATGGTCTTCTTCTACTGGTCAGATCAGAACCCATCTACAACAGTGTAAAAGAAAAGAAAAGTAGGCAGTGAGTGACGGGTGTTTAAGGAAAACGCCTAAATACTTTTTCAATGAAGTCCGGTCCAGGGAGAATTTATGGATAACGGAGGAGCTTTTGGATATGGAATCACTGAAAGGAAAAATATGTGGCGACGATTTATTTTGCAGCATGTCAGCGGTCATATAGAAGCACAAGTTATTTGGAGTACGCTCGCCAACGTTACCACTGATGGATCACCAAATCTGAAAATCGGAAAAAATGTTGGGTTGCTCAAGAAAACTCAGGACAGGGTGCAAGAGGACAACCCTGAGCAAGAGGTGATTTTCCTTCATTGCATAATTCACCAAGAAGCACTGTGTAAATCTATGTTGCAGCTTGACAACATAGTGAAGCCAGTTGTGAAACTTAACTTTATTCGAGCAAGGGGACTTCACCATCATCAATTTATTTATTTTCTTGAAGAAACTGATGCTCACAACACTGACGTACTTTGCCATTCTGATGTCTGTTGTTTAAGTTTATGTTAACGTGTGTGGGAGCTCAAACAGGAGAGATTTCATTTTTTAAGCTACTTGAGAATAACGACACATTTTCTGAGCTGAGTGACACAGATTGGCTTTGCGATTTAGCTTTTATTGTGGACACAGTGACACATATGAACAAGCTGAATATTAAACTACAAGGGAAAAAACTGTTTTGTCAAGAAATGTAAGGAAACGTCCGAGCCTTCAAAACCAAGTTGTTTTTATTTTTTAAGCAAATGTCAGATTACTCATTTACTCATTTCCCCACACTGGTTACCTTAAAAGAGGCCTCACGGCGTGTCAAAAAATGAAGAATCACTGGATGACCTGCATGAAGAATTCTGCCGTCAGTTTTGTGATTTTGGAAAAATTCACAGGGCACTTCAGCTGGTGTCATGTCCCTTCTCACACAACCCAGAAATGGTGCTGCAGGAGTTGCAGTTGGAACTGATTGATCTCCAATGTGACATGGTGTCAAAGGACCAGTTCAACTCCCTGAAACCGGATTAGTTTTATGCTTCATTAAGTGCAGCCAAATTTCATTGGACATCCGAAAGATGGCACAGAGAATGCTGGTGTTGTTTGGCTCGACATATGTTTGAAAACAGACTTTTAGTGTGATGAACACCAACAAAGCACCCCGTAGATCCCAGATGAGTGATGAACACCTCAGATCTGTTCTGAGAATTACAACAACGGAATTACTACCAGACTTTGATGCATGGGCTAAAATGGGTGATCACCAACACTGTTCTAATTAAAAGATATGTTAATACTTCAATGCTATTTTCTGGGTATGCTTGATACAGTATGTACTGTTAAAAAAATATTTTTTTTATATGTATCGTATCATCTGCTGACCCGGCCCATCTGTCTTAAAAGTCGATGTGGCCCTCGACCAAAAAGTTTGCCCATCCCTATTCTAGAACCTCAAAACCCATACACGCTGGCCATTGACCTCCAACATCCCTCCCCAGCCTCCCCCAAACACCAATTTTGTGAATCTATGATTGTAACCTCACATACACTGTCCAGTGGTCCACCACTGAGCTGCCGAAAATGAAGATAGGCAAATAGCGCAGCAAGGTGGCACTACTACAGTGAGTGCACGAGTAATAATAAGGCCAGACAGAAATGTGACTCTAAACTCCAGTAATTGAAATGAAATATTTTTGAATATTAATATAAATTGGTTGGGTGAAATTGTGGCGGTGTGGTTACATGATACAAAATTGTGGAATGATGTCCGACTAGTTAGCACATCTTACTCACAGTTCTGAGGACCGGGTTTCATATCTCAGCCCCACCTCTCTGGAGTTTACATGTTCTCCCCATGCCTGCATGGGTTTTCTATGGGTACTCTGGTTCCCTTACATGTCCCCAAAAACATGCATGGCAGGTTTAGGTAGACTAAATTGCCTTACTTCTTCTTTTCCTTTCGGCTTATCCCGTTAAGCATCGCCACACTATGTCATCTCTCTTGTGACAGGCAACAGCATAACAGGTCTCGGGCAATTTGAAAAATCTGCTCTGGTTTGGCCGGAAATATGGCACCGTAAAAACGGCGACGTCACATGCACAATGTCTATACACAGGATTTAATTATTGGGTGATATGGTCTGAATTGTCTGTGTGGTTTCGGTCTGGCCCGGTTGCCGAGCTTGATGTTACTGTAAACCTTGTCCAGTGTGTCGGATACTCTAGTTGCACACTTTACATGCTGATGTAGTTTTGGAAGCAGAGATTTTAACTCCTTCTTTTCCTTTCGGCTGGTCCCGTTAGGAGACGCCACAGCGTGTCATCTTTTTCTATTGAAGCCTATCTCCTGCATCTTCCTCTCTAACACCAACTACCCTCATGGCTTCCCTCACTACATTCATCAACCTTCTCTTTGGTCTTTCTCTCGCTCTTTTGCCTGGCAGCTCCATCCTCATCACTCTTCTACCAAATATACTCACTCTTGCCTCTGGACATGTCCAAACCATCGAACTTTGCTCTCTCAAACCTTGTTTCCAAAACATCCAACTTTGGTTATCCCTCTAATGAGCTCATTGCTGCTCCTATCCAACCTGCTCATAGACAGAGAACTTCAACATCTTCATTGCTGCCACCTCCAGATCTCCTTTGTGTTGTCTCTTCAATGCCACCGTTTGTAATCCGTACATCATAGCTGGCCTCACCACTGTTTTATAAACTTTGGCCTTCGTCATACCAGACTCTTCTGTCCCATAACACACCTTCCACCAACTGTTCCAACCGGCTTGGACCCATTTCTTCACTTCCTTACCACACTCAACATTACTCTGGATTGTTGACAGCCAGGATTTAAAGTCATCCTCTCTCGCTATACCTGGAGCTTCACTCTTCACTCTTCCCACTCCACCCCACTCATTTACGCACATATTCTGTTTTTCTTGGCAAATCTTCATTCCTCTCCTTTCCAATCCATGCCTTCATCTTTCTAATTGTTCCTCCACCTGCTCCCTGCTTTCACTGCAAATCACAATGCTATCTGCAAACATCATGGTCCAAGGGGATTCCAGTCTAACCTCATCTCTCAGGCTAACCTTTCCCACTCCAAGCAGGAAGGGGCTCAGGCTGATCCTTGATGCAGTCCCGCTTCCACCTTAAATTCCTCTGTCACACGTACGGCACAACTCACCACTGTTCTGGTGCTCTCATGCATATCCTGTACTATTCAAACATATTTCTCCACCCCACAAGACTTACACATGCAGTACAACAGTTCCTCTCTTGGTACTCTCATAGGCTTTCTCTACATCCACAAAGACACAATGTCAATCCTTCTGACCTCCTCTGTACTTTTCCACTCGCATCCTCAAGGAAAATAATGCATCTGTGGTACTTTTTCTAGGTGTGAAACCATACTGTTACTCGCAGTACTTACTTCTGTCCTGATTCTAGCCTCCACTACTCTTTCCCATCACTTCATTGTGTGGCTCATCAACTTCATTCTTCTTTAGTTCCCACAACACAGAAAATCACCTTTGTTCTTAAAAATGGGAAGTACCACACTTTTCCTCGATTGTTCAGGCATCTTCTTGCCCACTAGTATTCTGTTGAATTAGTTGGACAAAAGCTCCATAGCCATCTCTCCATATTGCTTCCATAACTCTACAGGTATGTCATCATGATGCAAAATTATAACAGTTCTTAGTGACAAAAGTTGTGGTGTTTGCATGGAATTAAAAGACTTTCAAATGTTTGTCATTTTCTCATCCCCGTCAATTTTATCTAGAGTTTAGTTTTTTCTGTTCTCTCATATCTGTGTTGTTGTGTATTTCTATTCACATACTTACAGTCAGCCACCCGCATCTCCAAGCACACAGGAGGCCATTCAGGGCATGCTGTCCATGGCTAACCTCTCATCGTCAGACAACTTCCAACAATCGTGGAGCAGTAATAGTCAGTCTAAGAACATCTGGCATGTGCACAGCTCACTAGCCAGTAAGAAGACCATGAGAGGAGTTGGCATTGGTCACAGCAGCAACAGCAGGCAGTTCACCAAATATCTCTTGAAGAAAGCCCGGAAGAACAGCAGTATTGAGAGTCTTGATTATGATGACCAGGATCACATGGATGCATGCTTTAAAGACTCAGACTATGGTGAGAATCAAAATACACATGCCTTTCTTTTTTTAGTTTGATACAAATGAACATGGACAGCTGTGGCCAAATGTTTTGGCAGTGACTCATATTTTTCTTTTTCACTTTCAAAAATATGCACTAAATATTGACCGTAATTTTCAGAACAGGCTTTTTTTTAACTCATAAATTTAACTGTTCACTGCAACAACACTCAAAGTACATCGTATATATGAAAACTGGACCACTTACTGTATTTCAGTGAAAGTGTTTGAATCACTGTAAGGATGTCTTCCTTCTACCACTGAAGCATCAACCACAAAGCAGAAATAAATGCTCTAATTTACAAAAGTAAAAATATATTTCTTGTTTGACTGTTCTATCCAATGACTCTAACATAGCATGTTGCATTTTTATCAGTTTATCCTTCACTGGAGTCTGAGGGGGATAATCCCGTTTTCAAATCCAGATCAAAAAAAAGGAAAAACAATGATGACATTCCGTACAGCCCAACAGGTTATTACAGTTGGTTTATAACATTCTACTCCATTTCTGTTTTACAGTTGAAAAACTTTTATTTTCATCTCCTTGCAGCTCGTGTAGGACCCTCAGTTCCTCGACAGGAAAGGCCTGCGAGAGAAGGAGCACGTGTAGCATCCATAGAAACAGGCTTGGCCGCTGCAGCAGCAAAACTCTCTCATCAGGTGTGTAAATTCAGGGGGATTCGGTGTTTCAAATTCTCATCAAATCAAGTAATCGGTAAACCAATGTTATAGGAGGAGCAACAAAAAATTAAAAAGAAGAAAATCATCAACAAAAAAACAACAGTGATCGAGGAGCCACTCCAAATCTCTCAAGATAGTAGCTTATCAGATCACAATCTGGACTCTCAAGATGTCAGCCTCATCGAACACGAGTTGATCAGTGAAACAGACAAGTTGCAAGGAGTGCCACAGGCCATGGCACCAGGAGTGTTCCTCAGCCAAAGAAGACCATCAATTTCTTCTCCTAATAGTAACTCAACTGGCACCAATAGTAACTCCATGACAAGAGGGGATCGTGGAGTTTCTGCTGATGCTAAAAGTGAGTCTCCTTGAAAAAATGTATATTCCATGCATATTCATACTCTTCTTGCCCAGATGATCATCCAAAATTCTGCTGCCACGTTTATTCCTAAATCCAAAAGGCAATTTTCTCTGGGGAACCACGAAATAGAGTCATCCATCTGTCTCGTCATCCATCCATTCATTCATTCATTGATTCATTCATTCTCTGAGCCACTTATACTCACTTGCCGGAGCCTCGCTCTCCTGATTTTGGGCAAGAGGCAGGGTACATCTTGGTCACCAGAAAATCACAGGGCACATATAAATGAACAATTCATACTCACATTCAGACCGACGGGTCAATTTAGAGTCTTCAATTTAGCCATGTGTGTTTTTGGAATGTGGGAGGAAACCAGAGTATTCGGGGGGACCCAGAGATGCGGGGACGCAGGATAGCACGAGGACAACATGGAAACTTCACATGGGAAGAATATACATATAAACACACAAATTCATACGCATAGACTGAACTTGTGATGTAATTATGAAATGAACTGTCAATTTCTATGTCAGTTAGTGTAAGCCATTTAAGCACATATGTGTATTCAGGAAACATCACATTGTATTCACGTTATGTAGAACACAATTTAGGCAGGAGAGGAAAAACCTGAGAAAAAACAAGGGTACCGTGGACGAAGGTCTTGGGTGACATTTGTCACATCTCAGAGAAAACTTGCACCCCAAACCCTACTGTCCTTCAGCTGTGCTACCCTCATAGAAAAGTGTAGTTTGGGGGAGTGGAGAGAGTACTACTTCTTTGTAGTCAAGGTTAACCCCCACGTGCTGTTTTGAAAATGTCCTGGAGTTCTCCTCCAAGTCGGGGGTGTCGCTGCGGCTGGTATTGACTCTTCAAATCAATGAACAATGCAGCAACAATGGTGACCATGGGGGCGTGCCTCCTAGAGCAAATGGACCTATATGACCAGATGACACGTGCATTTAATTATATAAGCATTTTCAAAGACACTCAAGTCTGTGCAGTCAAAGCAGCTTTGAAGATCTAATTTTGGTTTGTTAGTCCACTTTTTAACTGATTTTTCAAAAGGCTTCTCACATTTAAGTGCTTGCCTGTATGTAGGTATTAATTACAGCAAGCAGAGATAAGATCAGCCAATGGGTGCACGGGGGATTGCACGATATGCATTTTTAATGCAAGTGTAACAATGGTCTAGAGTGTTACTTGCTTCCGTTGGACATTTCACGTGCTGCTTATATTTAGGGAGTTTGTTTTTAAGTGTAGCTATGTTAAATTTTCCTAGAATATTCAGCGGTGAATCTTGGTGTTTTTTTTCTCAATCTCGTTTATCTGCTCAGTGAGTGTTAGCAGTGCTGCGTTCATGCTAGCTTGAGCCGGAATATAAAAACCAACAAGAATGGAAGAATTTTATACCAGGGTGGCACCAACTGCCGGAGACAAATTGCTTGTGTGTTGTTACACACGGCCAATAAAGCTGATTCTGATTCTGAATCTGGAATTGCCGACGGCGAGAGGCACCAAGCAGGTGTGGGTATACTTATTGCCCCCCGGCTCAGAGCCTGTATGTTGGGTTCACCTTGGTGGATGAGAGGGTAGCCCCCCTCCGCCTTTGGGTGAGGAGATGGCTCCTGACTGTTGTTTGTGGATGCACCAAACAGTAGTTCAGAGTCCCCACACCTTTTGTGGTCTTTAGAGGGAGTGCTAGAGCACACTCCCTCTGGGGACTCCTTTATTCTGCTGGGGAATTTGAATGCTAAAGTGGGCAATGACAGTGAGATCTGAAAGGGCATGATTGTGGAAACCCCCCCCCCATTCCCTGTTCAGAACCCAAGTGTTGTTTGGTGACTGGACTTCTGTGCTCATCACGGATTGTCCATAACGAGCGCCATGTTCAGGCATAAAGATGTCCATATGTACACTTGGCACCAGGATACCCTAAGTCACAGTTCAATGATAGACTTGATGATGATCTCACTGGACTTGCGGCCGGATGTCTTGGTTACCGGGGTGAAGAGAGGGGTAGATCTGTACTCTAATCACCACCTGGTGGTGAGTTAGCTCCGATGGTGGGGGAAGATAATGGTCCGACGTGGCAGGCCAAAATGTTTTGTGAGCATCTGCTGAGAATGGCTGGCAGATTCCCCTGTCAGAAGCAGTTTCAACTCCCACCTGTGAAATTGCTCATGTTCTGTGGGAGGAGGGGACATTGATTCCAAGTGGATGATGCAGCTTTGCTGGTCACTGAGGCAAATAGTGAGGAGTTCGGTGAGGCCTTGGAGAACGACTTCAAGATGGCTTCGAGGAAATTCTAGCCCACCATCTGGCATCTCGGGGTTTGCACCCTCAACACTGTATATCATCAGGATGGCGCAATGGTGACCTAACTCGGGGCATTGTGAGTTGGTGGGAAGCCCTTCTCATCTCTCTACATCGACACGCCTGCCCATGAGGAAACAGATTCTGGGTTCTCTGAGGGGAGCTCTTTTATCTCTGTAGTTGAGGTAACCGAGGTGATTAAAGAGCTTCTCACTGGCAGGGCCGTGATGACATTCACCCAGAGTTCCTAAAGGATGTTCCTGGATGTTGTGGGGCTGTCTTGTTTGACACACCTCTGCAACATCGCGTGGACATCGGGGAGAATGCTTCTTGAATGGCAGACTGGGGTGGTGGTTCCCTTTTGTGGAAGGGGGGTGGTGTTCCTACTAGCAGGGGGATCACACTTTACAGCCTCCCTGGTAGCGTTTATTGTGGGGTGCTGGAGAGGAGGGTCCATTGGGAAGTCGAATCTCAGATTCAGGAGGACTAATGTGGTCTTCATCCTGGCCGTGGAACAGTAGACCGGCTCTACACACTTGGCAGGATCCTCAAGGGTGCATGGGAGTTCACCCAACCTGTCTACATGTGCTTTGTGGACTTGGAGAAGGCATTCAACCGCTGCCCTCGGGGAGTCCTCTGGGGGGGTTCTTCGGGAGTATGGGGTACCGTACCCCCTGATAGAGGCTGTTCGGTCCCTGTACGACTGGTCTCAGAGTTTTGTCCGCATTGCCGGCAGTAAGTAGGACTCGTTTCAGGTGAGAGTTGGACTCCACCAAGGCTGCCTTTTGTCATTGATTTTGTTCATAACTTTTATGAACAGAGTTTCTAGGTGTGGCCAATGCATAGAGGGTGTCTGGTTGAGCATTGCATCTCTGATCTTTGCAGATGATGTGGTTCTGTTGACTTCATCAAGCCGTGATCGCCAATGCTCACTGGAGGAGTTTACAGCAGTGTGAAGCGGCTGGGAAGAGAATCAGCACCTCCAAATCTTAGACCATGATCCTCAGTCGGAAAAGGGCGGCGTGCCCTCCCGGGTTCGGGGATAAGATCTCTCCTCAGTGAAGGAGTTCAAGTATCTTCAGGTCTTGTTCACGAGTGAGGGAAGAATGGAGCAGGAGATCGACAGTCTGACTCTGCATCGGTCTGTTGTGCTAATGAGGGAGCCAAGTTGAAAGGCAAAGCTCTCAATTTACCAGTCGATCTACGCTCCTATCCTCACCTATGGTCATAAGCTCTGGGTCATGACCGAAAGAACAAGATGCAAGCGTCTAAAACAGTTTCCTTCTCAGGTGTCCGGGCTCTTCCTCAGAGATAGGGTGAGAAGCTCGGTCATTTGCTATCGTCTCAATCCTCTGCACTGAGAAGAGCCAGATGAGGTGGCTGGGGCATCTGATACGGATGCCTCCCGGACACCTCCATGGTGAGGTATTCCAGGAACGTCCCACCGGAAAGAGACCCTGGCAATGCCTTGGCTGTAGTGGCTGGGGAAAGGGAAGTCTGGACATCCGTGCTAAAGCTCCTAACCCCACGACCCAAGATGGAAAATAGATGATGAAGTACATGGGCCTGAGGAACTAAAGGACATTGCTGTCTTAGGTGATGGAAAAAAATTATCGACGAGCAGGTTTAATGCAAAGGCTAAAACATCATTGCCAAGCAGCTTGTTATTCCTGTGACTACATTTCCACATATTATTCAGAAACTCAAGATCCATGGGACTGTAGCCAGCCACCATGGACAGCATTCATGGCATTTTTGATTTTTGAGGGGAAACTATCTAAAAGTTAATCAATTGTCTCAGCATTCAGTTTGTGGTGATGTGTATTTTCCCCTTGTGTCTGGGCAGGAAGCGGAGGAAGCACTCTCTGAGACTTTAAGGTGGACTTTGTCCAAATTTCTTAATGTCAATAAACCCTCCAATCTGAAGTCATGTTATTATTACATATGTTTTGGACATTAATTGAAAAAAAAATTGAAAATGAACATTTTTTAAATCCATGCATTATCTAGGTATGTGCCAACTTTCACCCAGACCCGGAAGAAATGTCCTTGATCCCGCCCTGTGATGTTGTCGTTGCCTAGCATTACAGACCATTCGCTCTAGCTAGGCCGAGATGCCGACGTGTTGTGCACCAAACTGCAACAAAACTGGGAAAACACACCCGGATTTGTTATTCTTTAATCTCCCGTGGGGTCAACCTGACAGGATAAAGCTGTGGTTGTCACGCTTGTTCATCAGCCGGGGAAATATGCATGGATTTAACCATTACTGGTTATTAACCACCTTGTCCCGGTACTGTATAAGCAACAACATACTTTATGAGGAGGCACAGTGGTGCAGCTGTAAGGTGTTGGCCTCACAGTGTGCCGGTGTAAGCAACAAGATACTTTATGAGGAGGCACGGTGACACAGGTGTAAAACGTTGGCCTCACAGTTATGAGGACCCGGGTTCAATCCCGGACCTCCCTGTGTGGAGTTTGCATGTTCTCTCTGTGTCTGCGTTTGTGTACCCTGCCTCCTTCCTGTTGACAACTGGGATAGGCTCCAGCACTCCCGTGACCCTCGTGCAGATAAGTGGCTAAAAAATGGATGGATGGATATATATGTGTAATCACTTTAGGGAAGTCCCAATTTTTTTTTTTTGCATTTTATATTCCAGATATAAATAAGTCCTCGTCCTACACCATACTCAGAAAATAAGCTCGCATTTTTAAGAAACTTTGGACATAGCCCTATAGCATTCATATACCTCACGTAGCATTCATGTAACATTCCAAGACCGCTAAAAATGTGTACTCACCGATTTTCCACTGGATGTACAAGTGGTCCTTTCATCAAACTGTCATGGATCATAAGTAAATTGATATGTAACACGTCTTTGTCCAAACAAACAACTTCATATTTGAGGAATTTATGCGGACATGTTGATTGTGATCCAAGTTTCTTCCGATACGCTCCATTTTTTGTTCAACCTTTTCAAACTCATGACAACACAGGCATTCCGCCACAGGTGGCATTCTGTCACAAAGAGAACACGAACACTAGTCTTTCAAAACGAGCCTGTCTGGAAGATCTCCGAGGTCCATATCATATTTTGTGATTGTTGTGCTCCTTTGTCATCTTCACGCCCCCTGTCCAAGATGTCAACTTCCGCCTGTGTGTATTCTGACTCAAACGCATAGGCTTGAACATTGTACATTTTTTTTTTGTCTTGTTTTTTTGTAATTATTTTTCACCAAAATCGTCCACAAAATGCCAGATAGTGGCCATAAAATTCCTTTGAAGTAGACCCTTAGGAGTTTCTTTTGAAACAGAATGATTCATTGAGTTTGTCTATCTCACTTTCTAAGATCAGAGCTTAATTCTCATCATTTGGGTTTTATCTAATTTACTTCTTTTCCTTTCGGCTTGTCCCGTTAGGGGTCACCACAGCATGTTATCTTAGATTAACGCATATTTGTTTGGCACAGTTTTTACGCCAGATGTTGTTCCTGACACAACCTCTCTGCATTTTAGCCTGGGAGAGAAGCTTACAGCACCTGGTATTCCAAAGCTGTCTCCCATCCATGTACTAACTAGGGCCAAACCCGCTTTGCTGTGAGTGGTCTTACTTTCCATTCCTGGCCAACTCAGAGCTAGAAATCAGGGTAGATATCAAATAAAAGAAAAGGTTAACGACACAGGCTACATTGTCCTGACTCCTGGCCGTCGTAAGCACAAAAGATTGTCATGTGAACATGATTAAGAAATATCATGATCGGGTTGGAATCAAACCAGTCAGTTGTGTTGCTACAACACTCTCCTCTCAGTTACTGATTGTACTGTTGTTGCATGCGTAAGTCTGGTGTGACTGAGAAATATATTAGAATAGTACAGGGAATGTATGAGGGCAGCAGAACAGTGGTGAGGTGTGCCGGAGGTGTGACAGAAGAATTTAAGGTGGAGCTGGGACTGCATCAGGGCTCAGCTCTGAGCCCTTTTATGTTTGCTGTGGTAATGGATAGTCTGACAGATGAAGTTAGACTGGAATCCCTTTGGACCATAATGTTTACAGATGACATTGTGATATGAAGTGAAAGCAGGGAGCAGGTGGAGGAACAATTAGAAACATGGAGGCATGCCTGGAAAGGAGAGGAATGAAGATGAACTGAAGTAAAACAGAATATATGTGCATGATTAGAGTGGTGGAGGGGGAAGAGTGAGGCTCAAGAGAGAAGAAATAGCGAGGGTGAATGACTTCAAATACTTGGGGTCAGCAATCCAGAGCAATGGTGAGTGTGGTAAAGAAGTGTAGAAACAGTTCCAAGCAGGTTGGAGTAGCTGGCAGAAGGGTTCTGTGACAGAAGAGTCTCTTCTAGAATGAATGACAAAGTTTACTAAACAGTGGTGAGGCCAGCCATGATGTATGGATTAGAGATGATGGCACTGAAGAGACAACAGGAAGCAGAGCTGGAGGTGGCAGAAATTAAGATATTGATGTTCTCTCTAGGAGTGAGCAGATTGGATAGGATTAGAAATGAGCTCATTCGAGGGAAAACCAAAGTTGGCTGTTTTGGAGACGAGGATTGAGAGAGCAGACTTCGATGGTTTGGACATGTCCAGAGGCGAGAGAGTGAGTTTATTGGTAGTAGGGTGTTGGGGATGGAGCTACCAGACAAAAGAGCAAGAGGAAGATCAAAGAGAAGATTGATGGATGTTGTGAGGGAAGACATGAAAGCAGTTAGTTTTAGAGAGGAAGATGCAGGAGATTGGCTTCGATATAAAAAGATGACATGCTGTGGTGACCCACTAACAGGACCAGCCGAAAAGAAGAAGAAGTCACAGCTGCAAGCTGCGTTGCGTAGGAGCACCAGCAAAGTACAGTCCCCGTCAACCTTTGTTCCCCCTGTTTGTCCCCAGAAAGTCTGTGGGCATTGAATACTTGGGTGCAATAAACCAATAAATGCAGATTTGTAATCGGGCCTCCGAGGAGGTGGCTAACTTTAAAACTCTCAAATGGCCGTAGAGTTACTTTAAGTAGACTTTAAAAGTTGTTTTTTTTTTTTTAATAGGACTACTCAGGGACTTTGTCTATCTCACTTTCTAACGTCAGAACTTAAGTCTCATCACTCAGTTTTTATCTAATGCAATGCTAAAATACACTACATTGCTTCAGTTGTTTGTTAGTGATTTATTCCTTTTGCTGGTAGGCTTTCTTTGTTCCACACAAGCGCACATGCTGACTGTGAGTAAAATGGCTGCCCATAGTCTCTGACAAGCCGTTTGAAGAGTTGTGTGATTGCGATTTCCCTGCCCCCTGCAGGTCTGGAGGGGGACAGTTGCTCTTCCTGTTAGTTGACTTGACACCTCCCAATTGACATCTCGGTTCTTGAACCCAGAGAGGTGGCATGAGTCCTGGATGCTCATTGTCTTTTTCTTTGTTGATGGTTGATGATTACTTTTGTTGTTCTACAGGGATTAGAACAATTATGCGGCGTCCATCTCTGTGCAGAATTGTTGAGGTGATTTTTGCGGTGGTTTTCTTTGCAGACCCTCTCTGATCAGATTTTACAGTAGAGACGGGGTAGCTGGGGAAGGTCTTGATATGTACATCTCTGCCCTTTTTGTCAGGGTTGACACTGACGACTCGGCCAAGTTTAAACTGACCCCTCAAGGCATTTTTTGGTCGGCCAGCCAGACGATGTCTCCTGTGGCTACGTTTCTGTTTGTTATGTGCCACTTACATATGATGAATAGATTATGCCCCGCCAATTGATTCCACTTCCTCCAGAAACGGTCAACTTCAGTTTGAATGGCTCTTAGCCTCTTGTATGGGTATCCTTGAAAGTCAAAGCTTCCCACATCTCCCCTGTGTCCTGTTCTTCCTAGCAGAAGAGGGCTGATGTAGTCTACACAGTCCTCACGGCTTTGAGTTCTGGCACCTATGGGTCTCTCGTTGGCTAGGTTACAGCCATGCAGAGGAAGGTTTGGAACTCACTCCATGTGAAGCACCCATCTCCTCCCAGGTTGTGCTGAGCGCATTTCACTCTGCGTACAGCAGCCTCTGCAGCTCCATTCCTGTGAGGGGAATCAGCAGGGTGAAGTTTCCAGCTCTATTCTGTTCCATGCTTGGAGGCACGTGTCTGGGGTTGTGCTGGTTCTAGCCTCTTGGAAAGCTCTCCCGACTAGAATGGCAACCTTCTGTTTAGCAGGAGTGACCAGACCTATTGGGTCATAGAGGCTTGGCTTAGCAGTTGTCTTCTAGTCAGTGGCTTGGGAGATTTTTTTTTCTCACCTCTTCTTACAGAAGGTTTTGACCCACTCTCATTTTCTTCCTCCTCTCTGAGAAGTTGACTGAGGTCATTGAGTACAGTTTGTCACTTTCGACAAGGTCGCCGACTCCCAGGGCTTTGTCATCTTCTTCTCTCCTTTGATTTGGCATAATGAGTTCATGGGCTCTTTTGGTTCCTGCAGGTGTCTTGACCCTCAATCTGAGGTGATATTTTTTTGTCTTTACTTTCAGGGCCATTCCTCCAACCCCATGGACAACTACTGTGATTTTTTTTTTTTCACTTCTGAGGTCCATAAAATTAGTGGCAGTATTTTCATTTATGTAGCTTTTCCTAATAGACATTAAGGTTGTCTGAACTTTTGGAAAAATCTGTACTTCAAAAAAATACACAAAAATGGTCAGAAATAGCCATATCCTTAACGTCAGTTGATAGAATCTCAACATCCTCCGAGAAGACCATGTCTAAGATGTGATCTTGAGGGTGGGTTGTATTCTTAATATGTTGAGAGAGGTCAAATGTGTCTAGTATGGCAAATAGTTCTTTGGATTTTGTTTCCATGTTGTAAATAAACAGTTTATGGCCAATGTTCCTCAATGTACAATTGCAAAGAATTTGGGGATTTCATCTATGGTCCAAAATAATTATCAAAAGGTTTAGAGACTCTGGAGAAATTACTGCAAGTAAGCAGCAAGGACATTGAAAGCCCGTGACCTTTGATCCCTCAGACGACACTGCATTCAAAACCAACATTGACACACTCTTACGCATCTGTGAGTCTTATAAGGAATAGTTCTTATTAAGTGAATGTTTCTTATTCTTTGTTCTTGTTAGTTTGTTTGTTCTTTGTTACGAATTTTTTACCAGGGAAGCACCGACTGCCGGAGACAAATTCCTTGTGTGTTCTTATACACTTGGCCAATAGAGCTGATTCTGATTCTGGTTAATATGTAAACGATATCACCACATGGGCTTCAGAAACACTTCACAAAACAAATATCAGTAAATTCAGTTTGGCACTTCATCCGTAAATCCAACTTAAAACTACTATTCAAAGAAAAAGGCATATATCAACAACACCCGCTGGGTTCTTTGGGCCTGCGCTTCTCTAGGATGGACGAATGAAAATTGGAAAAATGTTCTGTGGTCTGACGATTCCACATTTAAAATTTTGGGGGAAACTGTGGATGTTGTGTTCTCCAGGCCAAAGAGGAAAAGAACTATCATCTGTCTGTGAAAGCAAGCATCTGTGATGATATGGGGTTGTGTTAGTCCCAATGGCATGCGTAACTTAAATAAATGTGAAGGCATCATTTCTGCTGCTCATACTGGTTTTAGAGAAACATATGCTGCGATCCAGACATATCTTTTTCGTGGACTCCCGTGCTTATTTCAGCAAGACAATGCCAAACCACATTCTGCATGTACAGCAGTGTGGCTTTGTTGTCAAAGAGTGCAGGTATTAAACTGAATTGCTTGCAGTCCAGACTTGTGTGCCACTGAAAATGTGTGCCGGATTTTGTGTAAAGTGTAAAATACCACAACGGAACAGGTGAAGTTATAAATCAAGCAGGAATGGTTAAAGTATTCCACCTACAAAAGCTTCAGCAATTCGTGTCCAGTTTCCAAACATTTATTGAATGTTGTTATCAGAAAAGGTAACATCTGAATGAATGATAAACGAATGAATGCCTTTTATTGTCATCATACAAATGACTGAATGAACAAAATAGGAAAGCCTCTCCTGCTTCAGTGCATAGATAGGAAATTAAATAAAAATTGATACAAATGAATAAAAACAGGAATACAAATCAATAAAATACATATGTGAAATGAAAAGCATAAAAAGTATTGCTCAAGATATTGAAATCAGCGTGCCTTTGCATTAATAGCATGGCAAGAGGAAAGATGGTGATTGTTCTCAGAAAAAACTGTTCCTCTGTTTCTTAGTGTTTGCTTTTGCACATCTGTACAGCCTTCCAGATGGCAAGTACTCCAACAGTTGTTAACTGGTGTGTGTAGTGTAATAATGTTCTGAGCTCTGCTGAGGCATTGAGAGGAATAAATGTCTGCCATGCAGGGATGACAGCAGCTGATCTTGTCTGCTGCTTTGATTGTCCTCTGAAGCCTTGCTCTGTCTGCCAGCATAGCTCTGGGATTGTTCCAGGTGACTCAACACAGTGGTATGCCGATGGCGGCGTCTGTTGAGCTATTCACTCGGTATTGTCATGAGCCAGGCTGGACCTCGGCTAAGAGGGGCATGGCCACTGCCCTGGCCAGTGACACCTGTCACCGCTTTCAGCTGTTTAACATTGGAACTGTAATTAGATGATGTATTTAAGTTGGAGTTTTGTCACCGGCATTTGCCAGATCATTGCTTAAAGTCTCGTTCCCGCACTCTCGCTATCCTGTTCCTGATCTCCTGTGTACCGATCCCTGCTTGCCCGCTGACCGGCCTTCTACACCTGACATCCGCTGCTCCCGTTGACTGCCTGATCCCCGACCTTGGAACAGATAAACACTTTTACCGAAATGCCTCTGCGCCTCCAGAGTCCTGTAGTACAGTAGTACAGTCTTCAGGTTGGCCATCACGCTGTTGTTGCACCAGTCATCATGCACGTACACACAGAGTCTGCTTTTGATGGAGTTTTTAGTCCGCTCTCAGCGGTGCAGGGTGCAGCCTGCTAGCTGCACTCTAGCATAGGGAATGTTTGCGTGAAGCCAGGTCTCCATTATGATGATGCAGCAGTCACAAACACAACAAGACTTGCAATTCCACCTCGTCCATTTGGTTGGTGATGGATATGGCGTTGGTGAGATAGAGGGTTGGAAAAGGTGGCCGGTGCCGTTTGTTCTTTAGCCTGAGCAGGCGGCCAGATCGACATTTCCGCTTTTGCTTCCTCTCTGTCCTCCATTTGCGCTGAATTGCTGGCCCGACAACAATCCACGGTGAGTCAGACAGTCTTGCTAGCATGTCTGAAATGTTGTTTTTACTGTGAAAGTAATTCAAGACTGCTGTTCTGTGTAAGAATCTGAAGTCCAAAAGTTCCCGGCTTGTGTAACAATGTACTGCTGAAGCATACGTGAGCAAAGTCGCCCAAAAAACAAAGACAAAATATGAAAAGTAACACTGATAGGGGGAGCTATAAGCTGCTGTATCTGTGTACACCGCCATCATGCTGTCAAGTGAATGAGTGGCAGGAGGTCACTTAAATATGACCCTGTCGCAGCTTTGTTGGAATGTGTTGCAGCTATAAAATTCTAAATTAATGGTTATTTGCTAAAAACAGAGTATCAGTTTAAACATGAAATAGATTCTTTGTAGTGTATTCAATTTAATATAGGTTGAACATTGGATTCTATTTTTAATTGTTTAACTTAACATCCCAACTTCATTGAAATAGGGGTTGTAAAATTCCTGAACCTGTAACATACTAACTTTTAGCCAATAATATAATTTTAAAGAATGTTACAAAAAAAGCAAATGAACTAATTAAGCCCATAAAGTAATGATATACTCTCATCACTTGTTTTTTCTAAATTTTGGGATCAAATTCTGGAAATACATCCTCTCCACATCTCTCTCTGTCTCTCTTGCACTCTCACACTATACGGTATTTGTCTTTTTTTTTAAGTGATGGTGACCATGATCTCTCATCTTTTTTGCAGCTCCTAAACCTTTCAAGCTGTCGCCAAATGGAATTTATAGGTTCAGGACTTTTTTGTTGTTTTGACCAGTTATTACATTATGGGCATATTACTGAAATTTCCAGGGTATAGTCATTGAATGTGTGGAAAAAACAGGTGTTAAACATTTAAGGATCAAGGTAACTGACTTTGCGAATGCTAGATGTGCATTTGTCCTTGAAAAACAGAGAAAATGGGTTGTTGGAGACATTGTTCTGAACAAGGTTCTTTGAAAAATGAATAAAAGAGGGAGACCTATAAAGAAGTGGAGAAAATCATAGGCTGATCAGCTAAAATGATAAACGATTTAAAATGTCAGCTTTGTCAGACATCCTGCAAACACTGAATTCAAGCCACAGCACACAGTGAAGACAGTGAAGCATGGTGGTGCAAGCATCATGGTATGGGAATGTCACTTATACTTTCGTGTTGGTCCTTTTCATCCCATACCATAGCTCATGGATCAGTTTAAGTACATTAGAATACTGCAAGAAGTCATGTTGCCTTATGCTAAAGAGGAAATGCCATTGAAACGGGTGTTTCAACAAGAGAATGACCGTAAACACACAAGAAGCAGGCAAAATCCTGATTCCCGACAAACGGAGTTGAAGTAATGGAGAGGCCAGCACAATCCCATCGAAAATCTGTGGACTGACGAAAAAATTGCTGTTGTGTATAATTTTCCTGGGTTGTAATACCTCAGTTTGCAAAGAAAGATGTCAACACTGCTATTTTTTAACATTATATTTCTTGACTTTTTGTAAAATATTATCAAATTCAATTTTTTTCCAATTTTTTGTCTTGAAATAGAATGTACAGTGTTCAGTGTACATTTGTGTTCAGTAAGTATAATTTATTTGAGCAATTTTGAAGTTTACTCACCTTTTTACACATACTGTTATTATGAATACAACTGTTTATCCTTGGGGTGGCTCGTTGGCACAGCTGTAAAGCGTTTTCATGTTCTCCCTGTGCCTGTGTGGGTTTTCTCCAGGCACTTCAGTTTCCTCCCACATCCCAAAAACATGTAGCATTAATTGGACACTCTAAATTGCCCCAAGCTGTTATTGTGAGTGTGACTGTTGTCTGTCTCCATGTGCCCTGCCTTTGGCTGGCAACCAGTTCAAGGTGTACCCTGCCTCTTGCCCAATGACTGCTGGGATAGGCTCCAGAACTCCCACGACCCTTATGAGGATAAGCGGCAAAGGAAATGGATGTTTATCCTTAGTTAAACAATGGATTTCGAGGGGACCTGCTAATTACTTTAGCAACCACCAGGGATGTTCATGTGGAAGTCTCACAACTGGGCGGCCTTGAAGAATACAGTTTATCGAGGCATGGGGAGTCACTGTGTCACCTCAGTTTGGAGGGAGCGTTACCGGTACATTTTAAAAATGAATATTTTATCAGTTATGGGACTTTACAAAATTATGGGCTACTATCACATTAGGGCTTCAACACATGCTTGTACTTTTTAATTTTTATTTATTTTTTTTTTTTTACCTCACCACTGCAAATTGTGGGATGACTAACTGATTTTCAATATTCTAGTGAGAATGACAAAATTGAATTGTCTTCTCGGTCTGTCTATGAGCTCATCTAAAAGTTCTGCCTCCTATTATTCTTTTAAATATCCGGTAAAACAACTAAATCATTGTCCTCTAGTGGGCACAACACACAGTTTCAGGTTTAACAGAGCCTAACCATTTGGTGCTTTTTAGGTTCGAGGGAAAGACATTTAAATTAAAATTCAAAATTTTATAGGGACCTAGTGCGGTTAAGGTAGACTCACAAAATATGAGCTCTTAGTAATAGTACTAGTTTTTCAGCTAGTAGCAAGAAATTCTGACTCCTAATAGGTCTGAAAGTGAGTCTGGATGGTTGTTTCTCTGTGTCAGCCTTGTTTGACTCACGAGCTGTCAAATACATGCATTTGCCTATCATGCATATGCCACAGGATAGGCGACCTTGGAAATACTGCATGGTAATGTTTATGTTTTGGGGGCAACAGCCAGCATTTAATAATTCATTAGTCATTGTTGTTGTTCATCACTATGTCACAGTGTAGTGTGAAAAATGTAACCACAGTCATGAAAATACGAGCTCTGGTTAGTTTCTGATAGGTAATGACCATGATATTATAAGTTATTGCTGGTGATTTAACACATTTCAAATAAGCAATCCACCTGTACACAGGGAAGTTTGTCTTATCGATTGTCTCATCTTGCTCTCTTTACAGCTAAGCGGCTAAAGAAAGGCATGGCTACAGCAAAACAGAGACTTGGGAAGATTTTAAAGATCCATCGAAATGGAAAACTCCTCCTCTAACATGCAGCAAACTGCAGGACTGGGATGTTGTTGAACTGAGTTCCACCCTCTTGTTTTACATGATTAAAGTTAACAGCAACAAAAAACATCAGATCGGAAAGAAGAAATCATGGATTTTTCAATTTCAAAACTAATATCGCACATACATTACTGCCTCTTCTCATACTTTATAACTTTGAGATATTGATGTGTACATACCTACTATACATATTTTTAATAAAACGTCTCCCTTTACATCAGTTTTCAGGAGTTGCTAAAATATGAAGCAGAAGTCCATTGCAGGTGTTCAAAAAATTTCTCAAATTTTCGATTCTAAGTATTCACTTACATGTATCCTCGGTTTTGGGAATTTTCACAAAATTTCCCTTTGGATGCTGGGTACTATTGCACACACATTATTGGAGCAACATTATTTTATTTGTTAGCTTCCACACAAGACTTACCACAGAACAGAGTTGTTTAAGTCATCCTGAGAAAATACTATTTTGTTAAGTAAGTTTCCAAGTCCATATCAGAATCATTGGTTATTTTTTTTTGTACTGAGTCAGTAGAAACTAGGATTTTATGAAATTAAAAAGCACAAAGTGAATGTGAGTAGCAACAACATATTTATCTAAGCTAATGGGAAATCTAGGACATCTGGACAAACTTGTTGGTACATCTCTGTTGATAAAATAACAAAACCCCACAATCATCACAAAAATAACTCGAGACTGACTAAAGAAATAAAAATTAACTAAAAATTAACCGATGATTTCGGTTACTGTGTATGAGACTTGTAGTATGTTTCACCAAATATTTGGCATGCCACTCATGAACAAAGTTGTCCAACCTTCTCAGGTTTGAAGTATGCCCTCTCAAAACTTGCAATTGTTATTTCTAGTATATCCCGGGCAACTGCACTGAGACTACCCGATCTCAGAAGCTCAGCATGGTTGGTCCTGGCTAGTAGTTGGATGGGAACCCACGTAGTAATACCAATTGCTGGAGTTGGGCAGTTGATTAAGGCACTGCTCATGTAAAGCTATTTATTATACAAACAACACTTGGGACCTAATGTGCCTCATTGCACTAGGAGCTCTGTAAAAAAAAACGAAAAAAAAACTGTATATTAGCATTCTTCACAGGACTGTGAAAAGTCCTTGGTTCTGGGGAATTCCATGGATTTTCCACTTTGAAAAATCATTTATGTACATTGTGTAAATTTCCCCCAAAATATTCTGGATCTTAACATATTAGTAGTTTGTAATCAGGATTGTCATTTACAACAATGATGACCATATTACAGCAAGCAAGAAATCCTTCTCCATTGATATTTTATCGGTGGAATCTTTCCACACATTTAAATTCATTGTATGCTATCAAGTTTTTGCATTAATAAGTTTAAAGAGAAGAGAGGGAGGACAGCAAGCTTGATAAGGATTATGGGATCAAGGATCAAGGAATTGGTGCTTGCTGAATTTAAAAGTCAGAATTGAAAACCTTCACAAAAATATTAGAAAGATTAAAGAATCAGGGAAAGCATACTGCATCTTGTTTCATCAGGATGTGAAGTATGAATCTGGGAGGGAGAATATGATTCGATCACCTCAACAGAAAAAAAGCATTCAATTAACCCTGGTTAAAATGAACCAGTAATATTGTGGATTACAAAGTAATTTGCAATCACATTTCCATGAATTTGCTATGTACTTACTAATGTAGTTAATGTTAGTTGTTTGACTTAATCTACAAGTCTTGAATCTTATATGTATAATTTCATAAACAGGTATGTGTGCTTGTGTGTGTGACAGGGAGCCCCCCCACTTCGGTTTTACATTTTCCATTTCACAGCCCTGGTTTTGGAACACTCCATTAGACTTTTTTTTTTTTATTATTTTTTTTTTATCCTGACATGAGACCTGTGACGAAGCTTTGTGACAATAGGCAGCACATTCCTCTCCCTCTGCCTTTCTCATCTTTAGATTCCTTTTCATTCAATATATAGTGGTGTGAAAAAGGATTGGCCCACTTCTCAAATTTATATATTCTTGCATTATTGCAAATAAAACCCATACAAACAAAAGACTGTTTCCAAGTGGTGATTTTATTTCTTAAAGGTATATTGTATTTTATAAGGGCGTCACGGTGGCTTAGCTGGTAAAGCGTTGGTCTCATAGTTCTGAGGACCTGGGTTGGATCACAGCCCCGCCTGTATGGAGTTTTCATTTTCCCCCTGTGCCTGTGTGGGTTTTCTCCTGGCACTCTGGTTTCCTCCCACATCCCAAAAACATGCAACATTAATTGGACACTCCAAATTTCCCCGAGGTGTGATTGTGAGTGTGGGTGTTTGTCTCTATGTGCCCTGCGATTAGCTGGCAACCTGTTCAGGGTGTACGCCGCCTCCTGCCCGTTGACAGGTGGGATGGGCTCCAGCACTCACCGCGACCATTGTGAGGATGAGCGGCTAAGAAAATGGACGGATGGGTATTTTATAACATTTTTAGATGATTACTAGCCCAAATCGATGTCTTGTTTTGTATACTGTATATGTTATCATTGATTTATTACATCTGCTAATAATTTGATACATTCTCGTAAGAGAAGAATTTTATGAGTGGTTGCCCAGAAGGGGAGCACCATGACAGCCTGCTGTCTTGAAACCAAAATTGCTAGTCTTCTCAACAAGTCTGTCAACACTGTTAAATTAGCCTAAAGTTAACATTTTTATTTTTTTTTTCTTGAGAAGGGAGCCAAGTCTATTTCACGGTACTAAAGAGTCAAGACACGTTTAACAAAGCACCCCCAGAACTCCCTTTTCTCTGAACACAAGGCACAGCCCAAATTGTTCATACCTACAGTGAAGAAAATAAGTATTTGAACACCCTGCTATTATTGCAACTTCTCCCACTTTGAAACCATTGAGGGGCGTTTAAAAACATTTCTGATACCTCGCTCAGGAGTTCGGTATCAAATTTTAATAGGTTCGTCGGAGATAGGCACTCAGAAATGAAGACAAGACACACTTCTGGCTACCAACAATTGGCACTTTATTGGTCCCACACAGAAATGGTAACACAAGCACAAGCACAAATCACGTGTTATGAAGCTAAGTAATATCCAACCAGCTCTTAGAAGAATATCCAGCTCTTACCGTGCGCCAATAGGAGGGAGAGCCAACACTCCAGGTAGAGCAGCTTCAATACCGGCTGGGCGTCCGTACGCAACCCGCAGCAGACTCTACCGAGAGTATCCAAAGTCCTCCTTTTATACTCTAAGCGTGTGCGGAAGGAGGGGTGAGTGGCCAATTCATCCCACCTGACGCCACACTATTCTTTGTTACCAACAGATGGCGTTGCACGACCTCATATGTTATGTTGAAACATCCTTTTATGATTTCGCTGGCTATACAGAGCTATTGGGAACATCTTTTAGGTTATACAAAGCTATTGCGAACATATACGAAGCTATTGCGAAACATATACGAAGCTATTGCGAAACATCTTTTAATTATGGAAAAACAACACAATAAAATTATTCTTACTTCATTCCACTCTTGATGTTTTTCCATCATTCAAAATGTAAGCAATTGATTATAGGCGATTATATATTTCCTTCTCTACCTCAAGCCGGATGCGTCGCACATAATAGCAAGTTCCCATATTGCATAGCGTAAGCACACAAATAATCATTAACTCGATCAAGGGTGGCAAGAAAGTAGTAGGCGCAGTGGAGGACATTCCTGTGAAGATGTCCCACCAATGATGAGCTGAAGCCTGTTGTACTAATTTAGCGGCATGCACTACTTCCCCTTTTACTACCATAGTTGACACCATGAGACTGGAAATGTTAGACGCATGTGACTTGATGAGTTTTTGGATGTCTGTAGAACTCTCCAATGCGCATTTGAATCGTTCCAGAGACACTGACCAGGGGGAGCGTAGTACCTCCCACTGGACCGCAGTCAACCTGCGGGACTCCGAATAGTTAGTCAAACGATACGTCATGTTTCCCCAGCGCCATATGTGTACATCTTGAAGGCATCCTACAAAAGGAACCGAAGGTACTTGTGAGTTATTTTGTGTTGTAGCCACACAGAGAGTATGCGGTCCAACCTGCCACATCATCTCTCTGGCTGGCTCCCTAGTCCAATCACAAAGTACAACCTCTGAGTCGGTTAGGCACGGATTCGAGTACGCATGTTGTAATCTGCAAGCCAACCCTTGGTCTGTTAAATCACATAAGTCTGATTAAAAGGTTTTGTTGGTTTTTGGTTCAAACCATTCTCCGTCCATGTGTAAAAACCAATATCCACTTGTCGTTATAACAGGCAAAACCTGATATTTACAAACCACCTTTGTTGTCGTCACGTTGTACTGGGTCCAATACCCCGTACATTTATTTTTGTTACATTTGGTATGTTCGGGATGTAATGTCAACCACAAAGAGTCGGAAATGTTCCAAACCTTCCGCCACTCTTGATAATTTCCCGACGTAACTATCCTTAGAAACGACTCCTTTTGAGCCGCAGCGTGTAGAGTTTGAATACTACATACTGTCCCGCTACTCTGTTCTGTCAAGTTCTGAAGCACTTTCTCTGCTTCGTCCCATAATTTGATATCCCAATTAAACACTGTTTTCCAAAGTTCTGCATTTTCTTTTTGTCCCACCAGACCTTTAGGAAGCCAAACCCCTATTTGATGCAAGGCCCTGGCAGAGTGTTCTCCAGTATTGGACAACATGGTCCTAGTTACCTCATTATCAGCAGTATTTGCCAATCCCAATACGGTTCCCGTTCCCCCCAACAAAGTATCATACCATGCCCTTTTTATTCTATTACATATCGGAATCGGGGGAAAGTGAATTGTCCAGTATATCTTGGTTTCAACCACTGCTTGAGCTAGGTGTGTACAGGTGTCAAGAATGGGAATCAAGTGTGTTTGAGTTATTTTTGGCGTCATTGTTTCTTTAGAAATGACCGTGATATGATACCCCCACCTCATATCACCATCATCCCCAACCTCCCCGATGATGAAATCCTCTTCTGCAATTGCCGTCCAAGTCGTTCCTCGATGATCAGCATGACACCCCCAATATCTCCATGTGTCCGGATCCCACATCCACATGACGCAGGAAGCGGAGACTGTCACCTTACTCCCCCGTATCACTTCGATGGTGGACTTACAAATCATTATGGGAAGATCACAGGTGATGTTGACTGAAAATCTATAGTTCCTTTCCTCGATGAACTGGCTTGTCTCGCATGCATGACCTTCGGTCATTCCCCAGGAGAGTCGGACCATGGCACCAACGGCAAGGAGGCAGATGACCCAGTCATTTCCAATTCCTCGGCGCCGGATGTCCTCCATCTCTGCGTCCTCCCGTCGAGGGTCGTCCAATCAACAGCTCCCACTTCAACTAGCACCCACCAAGCTGCAACAGATATGGTTACCACTATTGACAAAAGAAAACATGATTAGTATTCTCGCATGTAACATTTGTTCACGGGTACGTTCACCCATTTTTCCTCTCCTTGATATAAAACACTGACTGTGGCATCAGACCCCTGAGCTATAATTTCCGCAGCTCGAGGAGGTCCTGATTGCATTTTCCCCAAAGATATGGGAAACGGTGTCATTTTTACCTTTCCCACCAATATTGTCCGCACATCAATTCCTGTTCCAAATTGAAATTTACCTATTCTCAAATACAAAGTCATTCCAGCCAGGATGTCCATTCCAATTATCCACTCTGGGATGGGGGTGACGACCACTTCAAATTTCCATATTGGCATTTTCCCAATTTTCAATGGAAGAATTACTGCTTTTCCATTTACAATTTGTCCCCCCAATCCTCGCAGTGGAACATTTTCACCCTTCATTTTATCAGGGTTTCCGTGTCCAATTGAACATGGGGTCTGATGTCCCCAACTGACCATCGATTGATAATTTTGTTCTGGCTGGTTGACTGAGTTTGTCCTCCATCCTAGCTGAGGAGGTCAAAGGTACGTGACCTCTTGTCCTTATTTTTCCCCTTACTCTTGGGTTTCGCTCGGCCCTTTCTCACAGCAGCCACATAGCTGGGGCCTCTTGTGTCTACTAGCATGTCGTCGCTTGAGTCTGTATCTTCCTCTTCTTCATCCTCAAATGCATCCAAGGGAGGGGCTGTTGGTTGAGCTGCCGGCGTCATCATTCCCTTTATGATGGTGGCCAGCTGAGCAATTTCTGATTTTCCCTTTGATCCCCTGCTCAAGCAATTTACCTTCAATCCCCTTTGTTTGCATCTTGCAGCCAAGGCACTTGTGGGTAGCCCGTCAATTTCTTCTGCCGGTACTCCCGCTACAATGAGTGCTTTCCACATTTCCCGCCTACTACTCCCGGCTTCGGGCGGTTTCGCGCGCGGTCGTTTGCCATCTGTTTCGGACCTGTAATTCTCAGGGCAAGGCTGATGTACTGTGTCTCCCCAATCTCCCAAAGTCGCCAACTCCAACAAGCGCGTTTTTACGTCACTGAAGCTGTTATCGACGGCTCCTAACAAAATGGTAAGTATCGCAGACCTGTAGTGGGGGGGTGCGTCTCGAATCATTGCATCACGCACCACCTTTGGCACTGCTGTTTCATCAATAAAAGCATGACCCGCTCGCGATATCGACTCGCGCGTACACAATCTCCCCATGCCGACAACGCCAAAAATGTTTAAAAACATTTCTGATACCTCGCTCAGGAGTTCGGTATCAAATTTTAATAGGTTCGTCGGAGATAGGCACTCAGAAATGAAGACAAGACACACTTCTGGCTACCAACAATTGGCACTTTATTGGTCCCACACAGAAATGGTAGCACAAGCACAAATCACGTGGTATGAAGCTAAGTAATATCCAACCAGCTCTTAGAAGAATATCCAGCTCTTACCGTGCGCCAATAGGAGGGAGAGCCAACACTCCAGGTAGAGCAGCTTCAATACCGGCTGGGCGTCCGTACGCAACCCGCAGCAGACTCTACCGAGAGTATCCAAAGTCCTCCTTTTATACTCTAAGCGTGTGCGGAAGGAGGGGTGAGTGGCCAATTCATCCCACCTGACGCCACACTATTCTTTGTTACCAACAGATGGCGTTGCACGACCTCATATGTTATGTTGAAACATCCTTTTATGATTTCGCTGGTTATACAGAGCTATTGCGAACATCTTTTAGGTTATACAAAGCTATTGCGAACATATACGAAGCTATTGCGAAACTTATACGAAGCTATTGCGAAACATATACGAAGCTATTGTGAAACATCTTTTAAATTATGGAAAAACAACACAATAAAATTATTCTTACTTCAAGGGGTCTGAAATTTTCATCGTAGGTACATGTCCACTGTGAGAGCGATAATCTCAAAAGAAAAATGCAGAGATCACAATGTATGTTTTTTTTAAATGATTTATTTGTGTGATAGAACTGCAAATAAGTATTTGAACACCTGAGAAAACCAATGTTAATATTTGCTATAGTAGCCTTTCTTTTCAATTACTGAGGTCAAACGTTTCCTTTAGTAGTTCACCAGGTTTGCACACACTGCAGGAGGTATTTTAGCGCACTCCTCCATAGCTTCTCTGGATTAGACATGTTTCTGGGCTGTCACTGAGAAACACGGAATTTCAGCTCCCTCCAAAGATTTTCTATTGGGTTTAGGTCTGGAGGCCACACCAGAAACTTCTTATGGACCCACTCTTTGGTTTTCCTGGCTGTGTTCTTTGGATAATTGTCATTTTGAAAGACCCAGCCACGACCCATCTTTAATGCTCTGACTGAGGGAAAGAGGTTGTTCCCCAAAATCTCACAATACACGGCCGGGGTCATCCTCTCCTTAATACAGTGCAGTCATCCTCTCCCATGTGCAGAAAAATACCCCCAAAGCATGATGCTACCACCTCCATGCTTCACAGTAGGGATGGTGTTCTTGGTATGGAACTCATCATTCGTCTTCTGGTAACGGTTAGTGAAACTATGACCAAAAGGTTCCATTTTGGTCTCATCTGACCACAAAAATTTCTCACATGACTCCTCTGTATCATCCAAATGGTTATTGGCAAACTTAAGACGGGCCTTGATATGTGGTGATTTAAGCAGGGGAACCGTCCGTGCCATGCATGATTTCAAACAATAACATCTTAGTGTATTACCCACAGTCACTTTTGAAACTGTGGTCCCAGCTCATTTCAGGTCATAAAACAATTCCTGCTGTATAGTCCTGAGCTGATTCCTCAACTTTCTTAGGATCATTGAGACCCCACAAGGTGATATCTTGCATGGGGCTCCACTCCGATTGAGATTGACCGTCATGTTTGGCTTCTTTCATTTTCTAATAATTGCTCTTAACAGTGGCCCTTTTTTTTTTTTTTTGCCAAGCTGGTTATCAATTTCTCTGTCGTCCTTTCCTGCCGTGTGGAGTTATATAATTTTGTCTCTGGGGTCTTTGGACAGCTCTTTGGTCTTGGCCATGTTACAAGTTTGAGTCCTACTGATTATATGGGGTGGACAGTTAACGACCTCACACAGGTGCATCTGATTCAGGATAATACATGGAGTGGAGGTGTACTTTTAAAGACGAACTAACAGTTCTTTGAGGCTCAGAATTCTGATGGACAGGTGTTCAAATACTTATTTGCAGCTGTATCATACAAATAAATCGTTAAAATCATATATTGTGATTTCTGAATTTTTCCTTTTAGATTATCTCTCTCACAGTGGACATACGATGAAAATTTCAGACCCCTCCATGATTTCTAAGTGGGAGAACTTGCAATATTAGCAGGGTGTTCAAATACTTATTTTCTACACTGTATATGTTGAAAAATTTACAATTTCTCAAAAAGAAATCTGTCCATTTCTTCACTTCCTTACCACACTCATCATTGTTCTGGATTCTTGGCGCCAAGTATTTGAAGTCATCCACCCTCGGAATCTGTAGCCTCACTCTTCCCCTTCAGTGCCTCTCATTCATGCAGATTTATTCTGGTTTATGTGGGCTAATCTAATTACTGGGGTGCAACTGGTTAGAGCATTGGCCTGACAGCTCTGAGGGCATCGGTTCAAATCCTGGCCCCGCCTGCGTGGAGTTTGCATGTTCTCCCCACGCCTGCGTGGGCTGTTTTCGGGCACTCCAGTTTCCTCCCACATCCCAAAAATAAGTATTAAATGGAGACTCTAACTTTCCCCAAGGTGTGAGTGTGAGGGCGAATGGTTGTCTATTTCGTGTGCCCTGCAATTATCCGGCGACCAGTTCTGGATGTACACCACCTCCTGCCCGAAAATGACTGGGATAGGCTCCAGCACTGCTCATGAGGATACGTGGTTCGGATAATGGATGGGATATCTTAAAAGACTTAACTTGGACTTCAACATCAATGACACATAACTTCACTTGGACTTCCACTGACTTGAAAAAAAACTTGCTCCTTTGATTAAAGCACTGACAAACCAAGACTTTGTAGCTTTCTCTTTTCATAGCTATACAGATGAATTCCAAAAAAAAAGAATATCATGGAAAACATTTATTTCCATAATTTCATTCAAAAACATGAATTTTCTTAGGTTATAGGTTCATGGCCCACAATTTACACAGTTCCAAGTAATTATTCATTGATTTTTACAGAATTTGCGGTTCCAATGCATAAAATCCTTAAAATCAGGAGTTTAAAAAATTAGCATACTGTGAAGAAATGTTGACTTTACAGGCCATAAATGTTTTAAAATGATTGTCCCACACTAACCGTCTACAAAACTGAAAGCATCTGCACAGGTTACCCCAGGTGTCATAATAAGGTGTAAATAACTTCAGTTTGGCTCAGTCGGTTCAGTATGGGGAAGACTGTATAATTAAAAACTGGCCAAGTGCATCATTGCTCCCTTCCATAGGATAGGTAACCCACAAAAATCACGTGAAGTTGGCTGGCTGTTCACAAAATGGTGTGTCAAAGCAGATCACATCTGGTTAGATGAGCCTCAACTGCCAGGTATCTTAGGTCACGCCACTACGGAGCCTGACCCACTGTTGGAAGCGTCTCAACTGCGCCAAAGAGAAGAAGGACTGGACTGTTGGCCAGTGGTTCAAGGTCTTCTTTTCCAATTAAAGTAAAGTGTGCTTTTCATTCAATAAATTAAAGTCCAAGGGTTTGAACCAAGGTGGGTAAAAAACAGAACTCAAGTTGCTTGAGGTCCAGTGTGAAATACCCACAGTCAGTCATGATTTGCGGTGCAATATCCAGTGTAGGTGTTGGTCAACTGCTTTCTTAAATCTAAGGTCACTTCAACAGTTTACCATCATGTTTTACAGGACTTCATGATTCGTTCTGCTGACGATCTGTATGGAGATGCATTTCATTTTTCAGCAGGACTTGAAGGTTGTCCATACCCCCAGAAGCACCAAAATCTAGTTTGATGCCCAAGCTATCACAGTGTTTGAGTCTCCAGCCAACTCGCTAGAACTGAAACCCACTAAAATCTATGGGGTATTAACAAGTGGCACCAGACACACAAACGAAGAACAGCTGAGACAACTATCAAAGCAATCTGGGGCTAATAACTCCCAGGCAATGCACAGGCTTTTGTCTGAATACCACGGCATATCGAGGCAGCGATGAAAACAAAAGGGACAAGCAAACAAGTATTGAAGATAAACATGTTTTGAAAGTACAGTGGTACCTCGGTTTTCGAACGTCTTGGTTTTCGTACAAATCGGTTTTGGAACAAAGATTTAGAGATTTTTTTGTCTGTGGTTTCGAACGAAAATCGGTATTCGAACACCCCGACCAGCTAACCCATGACGATTTGTTATTGTGCTTTCGAACGCACCCCCGAAAAAAACTGAAATGACGTAACGTGCGCGGCGCAACCAGTTGACTCACACACTCCTCTGCTCGCGGACGTTTTCCAGTTCTGTAGTGACTTTTATTCTTCAAATTGAGCAACATTAACCCCCGATCATGGCCCCGAAGAAGGCAAGTGGAACTGCTGGTGATGAAAAAGGAAAGTGCTGCGTAAAACTGTCGACTTCAAGAAGGATTTGATAGCAGAGCACGAATCTGGTGTGCGTGTTTCTGAGTTGTCGAAGAAGTATGGCATGGCAAAAATGACGATCAGCACCATTCTGAAACACAAAGATGCAAGGAAGGAAGCAAGTGATGTTGCTAAAGGAGCAACTGTGTTGACCAAGCAGAGACCATAGATGTTGGAGGATGTCAAAAACGTGCTTCTTATTTTCATGAACGAGCAGCAGTTAGCTGGGGATACTGTTGGCGAGGAAGGGAGGAGTTTCATCTGATGTTGCTGAAGGCAGAAAGGGATGTTTCAAGTGCCGATATTAAAGCTATCTGCGCTAAATGGAACGGCATCCATAATTTTGTAGAACTCCATCATCCTAACAAAGCAGAATGTTGCAGAGCACTGAAAGTTTCAATTACGTTGTTATGAGCCACTTCAGGAAGGTGCTCAAGAGATGGGAGAAACAGTTAACTAGATTCTTTCTTTGTTAAAAAGGGGTAAATCACCCCCACTGAAGACATTTGAAACAGTTGTTTTGCATTGCTTTTTCTTTTGTTACATTAACCCTACCTCTAGTTGCGTGTTAATTTTTTTTTACGTTACGTACTTTCTGTGCAAATAAAAAAACTATTTGTCCCCCCCCCCTCATTATTGCTTGTTAAGTTATTCTGCACTTTTGTTCATAAAAAAAAAGGTTTACAAGGCTGGGGGCTGAGTCACAACAGATACGGCAATGCACTCCCAGCCTAGCATACTCTACTAGGCTAAAGCATACATTTTAAGCAAAAAAAAAAAATATATTAAATGATTTTAATTTTATAAAGTATTTAAACTATGCATGTATTCCTCCTATGCAGTTTATTATCAGGAAAAGGTAACAAAAAAATGCTTTTTTTAGGCTTGGAATAGAATTTCTTTTTCCTTTCATTGTAAGGGGAAAACGTGCTTTGGTCTTCAAACGTTTTGGTTCTCAACCAGCCTTCTGGAACGGATTGTGTTTAAGAACCAAGGCACCACTGTACTATATTTTGATTGATGTATGAGTTGATGGTGGCACAGTGGAACAGTTGTAGAGTGTTGGCCTCACTCTTCTGATGCCCTGAGTTCAAATCACAGCCCTGCCTGTGTGGGTTTTCTCCGGGAACTCGGGTTTCCTCTCACATCTCAAAGACTGTTTGTCTCCATGTGCCCTAGGATTAGCTGGCAACCAGTTCAAGGTGTATCCCACCTCCTGTTCAATGTTACCTGGGATATGCTCCAGAGCTACCCGGACCCGAGTGAGGACAAGCAGCTCAGAAAATGGATGGATGGATCGATGTGAGTTTATACAAAAACTGAGTAGTACAGTTGTGTTAAAAATAATAGCAGTCCAATGTGGCTAAACAGATTAATACAAGTTTTCTGGATATTTTTTATTGCTACATGAAAAACAAGTTACTAATAGGTGCAGTAGATTCTCAGAAAACCAACAAGACCCAGCATTCATCATATAAACACTCTTAAGGCTGTGCAATTGGGGAATTTGTTGAAATGGTTGTGTGAAAGCATTGTGGCATTCAATCAGAACTCAATCAATGAATTTTGAAAAACAGGTGTGAATCAGGTGGGCCTTCACTGTTGATATGTCCTCGTGTAGCACTATAAATTTGCATTACATTGTAACATTTTTATTAAGACCATTGTAATTCCTTTTTGTTGTTGTTGTTGTGATGGGATTAATTGTGTTGCTTGGGAATTAACTGAATCAATTTTACCTTTTACTTTCATATATCCTTACATGGACAAAGCCGGAGGAGCTAATTGTATTTTGGTACCCTTTAAACAGGAGATGGATATTTGATTTAAAATCATCTGAAAGAAAAAAGTCGTAGTGTGTCTCAGACCAGTGACACGTTCTAGTTCTTGGCTTTCAAAATTAATTTATGAAAACCTTGGGAAGTGTTTGTGTCTCAGTGAAGTCATTGTTTTTGGCTTTTTATACATGTCATGAGGTTTTTTTTAGATTTATTTTATGAATTTGTGAATTTATGTTTGGAAGGTTACAAGTGGATTAATCTGTACACACATCAGAATCCAAAACAAAATATATTTTACCTCCACCATGTCTTGCTATTTAATTACTATGGAATAATGTATCTTATAAACATCAATGCTTTGAATCTCATTTTATTCTGGTCAATGTGTTATTTGTGGCATCGCAGCAATGTTTCTGTCTTAAATGTACTGTACAACACATCCACCAATCACAAATTGATGCTGTCGGACTAATTTCCTTCCTCCAGGGATGAGAATTTTCTGCCGATCGGCGGATTTCCGACTTTTTCAGACCAAAATGACCATTCTCGAGATAAGCGCAAATCCGTTGAACAAAATTTCGGGGGGAGTAGGGGTAAGGTATCGTGCACCTGCCTCTCGGTGGTGGGCTCCGAGCTGCAAGTTCAACTTAGTGCTAGCACAAGCACGACTATCATATGCCATTCTAACTTGTTCGGTAGTGTAAATATTTGCATTTTGCGACATAATCATTAAAACTCGTTGCGGCAGATAACTCGATTGGACAACAGAGTTATATAGTATAAGGATCCAATCGTGTTAGTGGTTAATCGAGTTTCACCATTGCCATGTACATGTGTTCTCGGTTCTCAGAAATCGCAGTGTAACTTGTTAGTTAGCCAAGTGATAGTGTGAACTGAGCGAAGGTGTGTTCATAGTTTTACGATGGCGAAAGTGTTAGAAAAAAAGGAGGAAGATCGAGCGAGGGCAATTGACAAGGATGCTGGAATCAAAAACTGTTTCAGATAGGCATGGCTTGAAAAAAGTGTAACCGTGCAGATAGGACCGAAAACGGTATCAACATGTCTAACCGAACACAAACAAAAAGTGGACATTCCCGGCAAAGTGCTGTGCACTCTGTGTTTCGATAGGAGCTCAACCCCCACCCACCCCCATCAACAGACATTTTCAGTGTTTTTCCAAATTGGTCATTCTCATCCCTGTTCCTCTGATTTTAATTTGTACAAGATGTGTTGCTTTGTTGTGGTTGATCGATTTATGTCTGACCTATTAAATGCTTCCACAGTCTCAACACACAGAATGGTATTTGTTGTAGTAGCCTTCCCTTACTGTTAGTTTCAGTAGTATTTTTTTCAACGTGAATATATATTTTTTGTAGTTAGGTCATTCTGATTGAGATCGTTTTACCCTTTTTCATGGTGTTGGAACATGGTTAATTCTAAGCAAAGAGCAATGAAATCCCTTTTCAATTCATTTACTTTTACAATGCAGTTACTGTGGAAACCATATTTGTAATATGTTCCTCTCCCGCATGCAATGTAAAATGAATACTATTCTTGCTTCATGTTCATTCAAATCCCGCCATACAGCACAGGTCTGATATCACCCTAGTCTTATATTCATTAATTTATTCATTCATCTTCTACCGCTTAGCTGAGGTTGGGTCTCAGGGGCAGTTGCTTTAACAGGGACACCCAGACTTCCTTACCCCAGGCACTTCATCTAGCTCTTCCGGGGAGATCCTGAGCCATTCCCAGACCAGCCAAGAGATGTCTTGGGTCGTCCACAGGTTCTCTTACGTGTAGGACTTGCAGGGAACACCTCACAAGGGAGGCCCCCGGGAGGCATCCAAATCAGACGCCCAAGCCACCTCATTGGGCTCCTATCATTGCGGAGGAGCAGTGGCTCGACTGTGAGCCCCTCCTGGATTACCCCAACACCCCGCAGAAGAATCTCATTTCAGCCGCTTGGATCCGGGATCTTCTTCTTTTGGTCATAACCCATAGCTCATGGACATAGGTGAGGGTAGGAATAGAAATCTGTCAGAAAATTCAGAGCTTCACCTTTAGATTTAGGTCATCACTGCAGACACTGGACTGGGGTCAATATACCACTCAATTCTTTAAAGACCCTTTCTGGGACTGGTGTGTGGCCCGCCGGCTGGTATTCAACGGTTGACGCAATCCAGAGACAAATGGAAGACAAGAGTGTGAGTCCAAATTGGTTCAAAAAGAGTGAAACCTTTCAAAGAGTAAATGACAGGGAGTCATTAAAAACCCTTGTGAATACTAGTTAATGGCAAGTAACTTGAGGGACGGCGGAGTCCGATAAATTCCGCAAGAAGTAGGGTGATGGAGCCCTTGTAGCGCACTTAAATTCTGCGTGTAAATAGCTTTGCACCATATTCCCCAAGTACCTCCAGGGTGACGGAGCCCTGTAGCGCACTTTAAAATCTGTGTGTAAATACCGTCTTAATAAATTCCATAAACACCCCTAACCCGCGTGTGAAAGGAGAATATGACTACGTATAGTCCCAAATGAAAACTTAACATGCCACTATGGAAAATAAAGGCAACAATTCCCCACTTGAAAGAGTTATAGAACAAATCCACTTAGAACTCCCAGAACAAAGCCACTTAGAACTCCTTAGGAGTTGTTGACTGGTCCAAATTGACTAAAATAGGGGAAATATTGTGAGTAAAAACTTAGGGACACACTGGAGTGTAAAGTTTGGGAGTATGTCGGAAAAATTAAATCAGACACAAAACTAATATATGAATGGATATCTAACACAATTTCACTGGTCAGTTAAATAGCTAGAAAATAGCAACCTTGCAAGAGTCTATCATAAGAAAAGACAAAAAATTCAAAGATAAGAAAAAGCATGCTCTGATGACACTGAATATTGGATGAAAATAGCCTTAGAAAGGAGAAAGTTGAGAGAAAGAAAATTAAATGTTTCATAGAAACGATGATGACTAGAAAGAACTGACATCATGACAACAAAGGAAATTTGAAAATTAAGAACAGAGAGGTGAGTGCATGCTCCTATCTACCCCCAACCGCCTCTTTCACAGGATGACATGGCATCACAAAATAATGACCAACTGAGACAGACTGGACTTGGACAAAACTTTAAGGGGAGTGTGCCGACTGCACCTCAGGACATACAAAATAAAAGACCACCTTGCGTGCCTGACCATGACACTTTAATTCTCTCAGACCAGATGCAATTGTATTCACTCTAATAGATATAAGTAATGCATTTTTCTCAACCCCAGTGGGTAAAAAATGCCAAATTTGGTATGCATTTACATTTGGAGTCTAAATTTCAACTTCATGGTTTATTTAAATGATGTACTGATAGCTTCCACTGATAAGGTACTCCTTTAAAGCATCTGGCTGAGGACGGGCACAAAGCAACAAGAAATTTGCCAAGAACAGGTTAAACATTTAACAAGCTCTAAAGCCACAATCAAATGGACAAATTATGTCATTTTTGGGACTGACAAATTAATGCTGAATTTGGGTACCAAATTAGCCAAATTAACAGCTCCATTACACAAAATGATGCAGTGAGGAAGACCTAAAAATTACATTGTTGAAATGGAGGGCTGAAGCTAAAAAAGAATTTTGCAACAATAAGCAAGCATTTGTGAAAAGCACAGTCTTGGTTTTGCCAAATTGTGATGGAAATTTTCTTATCAAATGATCAATTTCAAAGGGCACTTTGTGATTTCATAGAAATAAGTGCACTAACTGTTTTGTTCCACCTTCTGCTAAACATGTCATTTCTATACCAATAGAAAGATGTACAGCTCTTAATCCAGCAAATACTGCCATTTCCGGAAGATGGAACAAAACATGATTGTCAAGAATTGGCAAAGGGAAAAAAAAAAGCAAAAACCAGATGTGACTTGAAAGACCAGCCATTAGAAATAGGGAATGTTGTGTTCTTATTTGGGAAAACATAATCAGAATATGCTGTAGCCTCAAAAGAGACAATTTTAAAAGCAAAGAAATTGCCACCACTTTATTCTGCAAAAACAGCGGAACTAGTAACACTAACTGAGCCATGTAAACTAATGAAAGAAAAATGTAACAATTTATTCAGACTGCCAATATGCATTTGCAATGGTTCACATTTTTGCACAATACTGGAAAAAACAGATGATTTTATCCACAGGCAATGTATGCAAAATTGTTAGTTCAGTTACTAAATGCAACACAACTGCAAACAATACTGTTGCTGTATCTAAATGTGTCACATTGGGAAATGATTTCGCTGATAGAATAATAAAAGAAGCTGCATCGGGAAAAACTCAAATTATGATGTTGACACAACTACAAATCTAGAATTTGATACATTACAGGAAATTCAGCAACAGAGTCCATAAACGGAACAGGATGCATGGAAAAAAAGAGGGCAATACAAGAAAACCCATCTATGTACAGTGAAGAAAATAAGTATTTGAACACCCTTCTATAATGCAAGTACTCCCACTTGGAAATCATGGAGGGGTCTGAAATTTTCATCGTAGGTACATGTCCACTGTGAGAGAGACTATCTAAAAAGAAAAACCCAGAAATCACAATGTATGATTTTTTTTCACGATTTATTTGTATGATACAGCTGCAAATAAGTATTTGAACACCTGAGAACACCAATGTTAATATTTGTTTGCAGTTACAGAGGTCAAACGTTTCCTGTCGTTGTTCACCAGGTTTGCACACACAGTAGGAGGGATTTTAGTCCATTCCTCCACACAGATCTTCTCGAGATCAGACAGGTTTCTGGGCTGTTGCTGAGAAAAACAGAGTTTCAACTCCCTCCAAAGATTTTCTATTGGGTTTAGATCTGGAGACTGGCTAGGCCACGCCAGAACCTTGATATGCTTCTAACGGAGACACTCCTTGGTTTGTGCTTGCTATGTGGTTTGAGTCAATGTCATGTTGAAAGACCCAGCCTGTCCATGTGCAGAAAAACACCCCCGAAGCATGATGCTACCACCCCCATGCTTCACAGTAGGGATGGTGTTCTTGGGATGAAACTCATCATTCGTCTTCCTCCAAATACAGATAGTCGAATTATGACCAAAAAGTTCCAGTTTGGTCTCATCTGACCACAAAACTTTGTCCCATGACTCCTCTGTATCATCCAAACGGTAATTGGCAAACTTAAGACGGGCCTTGATATGTGCTGGTTTAAGCAGGAGAACCTTCCGTATCATGCATGATTTCAAACCATGGCGTGTTACTGTGTTACCAACAGTCACCTTGGAAACGGTGGTCCCAGCTCTTTTCAGGTCATTGACCAAGTCCTGTCCTGTAGTCCTGGGCTGATTCCCCATCTTCCTAAGGATCATTAAGACCCCACGAGGGGATATCTCACATGGGGCTCCACTCCAATTGAGATTGACCTTCATGTTTAGCTTCTTCCATTTTCCAATGACTGCTCCAACAGTGGACCTTTTTTTCACCAAGCTGCTTGGCAATTTCTCTGTAGCCCTTTCCAGCTGTGTGGAGTTGTGTATGCAGTTAACGACCTTACAGAGGTGCATCTGATTCAGGATAATACATGGAGTGGAGGTGGACTTTTAAGGGCGCACTAACAGGTCTTTCTTTGAGGGTCAGAATTCTAGCTGCTAGACAGGTGTTCAAATACTTATTTGCAGCTGTATAACACAAATAAATCATACATTGTGATTTCTGGATTTTTCTTTTTCGATTATCTCTCTCACAGTGGATGTGCACCTACGATGAAATTTTCAGACCCCTCTATGATTTCTAAGTGGGAGAACTTGCATTATAGCAGATTGTTCAAATACTTATTTTCTTCATTGTATGACAAAACAATAAACCAGTTGTACCAAATGAACCTGTCTAAATTGAGCCATGAGCTCACGCATGTCCCAACAAAAGGGATGATGAGAGGACAGGGGGACAGGTAAACATTATACACAAAAATATCAATAAAATAAACTTTCTCCGAATTGTCCAGATGGTCCTTGTTGAATTAAATCAAAGTTTGAGATTTATCAATCAAAATATATGTCTATCACAGTTTTGCTGCAATGAAGGAAATTCTTCTGCTTGCAACACTTTGTTCAGCACTTATATAGTTATTGTACATAATTGTTTGTTTACCTATCGTAAAGTTCCAACAACATGCAGACACAGTCACACAAGCATGTTTTTTCTCGCCCCCACGCTTTAGTTTTGTCACCGTTGGTAGGGACCTCATAAATCTAATAAAAAGAGAGCTTTCAACAAAGACTGCTGTCGAACGTATTCCAGAATTGTACCTTGCAGTTCTTCTTCGTTCTCCTTGAGCTCAAGCAACAGAAAAGAGGTCTTTTCTCCTTTTTACTTGGTATTTAATGAATGTTAAATTGGATTTACCTGATACAAAGTGAAAAAAAAAGTATTGCTTGGTCACAATAGAAAACATTCTTAAAATGGATAGGACTCTTTCCAACAGAGCATGCCGACGTATCGATGTCAGCAGGACACCACATTGGTGGAACCAGGAGACTGGATCCTGGTGAGAAGCATAAAGAAGCACTGGTATTTGCCCAAGTGGGAATGTCTATTTCCGGTTTTGTTGAGAACACTCACAGCTGTAAAATAGGTTGGCTTGGATTCATTTGGCATATTCCAAAAATGTTGTTTCAGTCTCGGCTCCAACTGGGGAGGTGAGCTAAAAGGATGGCAACAAGCTGGGTGGAGATTTATAGTATCTCAAACTAGTTGACAGCCAGTGAAGAAATTTAAAGACACCAAACCTATAGGGACACCTAGATGAAATGCCTACCCTAAAGTGGTTAGGTCTTGAAATGGGATGCTGTGGAGTGGTCGTAACCCTAGTAACATTCTTCCAGCTTTTGAGATATCTGTGGGGTGTCAGAATATTGTCCTGCCATGAAAAACCCATGACAATCCAAAACCTAAATGATCCACAATTTGGTTCTCATGCATGCAATGATGATCCAAATTTTAATTTATCAACATCTCATGGTCAAGTCGGACAGATAGGGGAGCAAGGAGCAGTGCTTAGTCAAATTCAGTGGTATATGATGAATAATCTGATGCACACGAGATGGGACACTTTGGTGACTGATGAAAGTAATGAATGAACATCTTGGGGCACGTCTGAATTCATTAAACACTAGCAACAGACTATACAGTTTTATAAAACGACCCCCTCTTATGAAGGAGTAAATCCATGTTGGGGCTTTTACCTTTGGACCTATGTCTCAGGTCACTTAGATTTTTTTGCAAAGGCACAGAGGTAAGTAACCACTAGCACCCTTTCGCCTTGAACAAAACTGAAAAAGAGTTAGGGTGATCCAAAATCCATAGGTTGAGGAGTGGTTTCATGTAACAACAGTGATTTTCGGGACAGAATAATTGGCTTCTTTTGGTGGAACAAGCAGCAACAGCTTTATCAAAAGATTGCGTGGTTTGCATGGGTCCCAGACAACTTTTCCAGATTATACAGGCGCTATTACCAGATGATTGCACCTTGAAAGTAATGAGTAAAACAGTACCTGATAATAAATGCAAAAATTGTGATACTGTATATCCAGTGACGTTTTTTGAAAATGAAAACCATTGTTTTCTGATGACGTAGCACCAAGTATTTCACTTGTGTCCATTTGCCAGGAACCGGAAACAAATTGGAAAATTTATCAGCAATGATGTATAAAATGATTTTGGTGATTAGGAATTCATTGATGCCATTGTCACCATTGCACTTTATCCATCCTATGTCTGTTATTGAATCAACTTCTACTGTACAGGCAATTTCACTTGAAGAGCAACTGAATGGCAAAAATAAAACGATCTAACATACATCTGCGCATTAGTGTTCCCGTGGTGTTCCAAGTGAGTGTAAATTGACTGACCAAATGGCAGCTGGATTTGAATCCTTCCTGTGTTGGTGGTGTGCAACCAACAAGAATGTAGACAGAATAAACTACATCCACTACAATGTCCAAAATTGGGAAATGTTTTCGAGGCTGGAGCATGAACAACTTGGAGCCATTTATCTAATGGCATTTCAAAATCAAATAGCCATGGACATGCTCCTGGCTGAAAAATGTGCTGTCTGCGCTCTCTTTGAGGAGCGATGTTGCATCTTCATCCTGAACCGTATGGCTGCTGACGGTAACCTGACCAGGCTATAGAAGGCCTTGGGCTCCTCGACAGTAAAATGAATGAGCACTCTGGTGTTGACACCTCCATGTGGGAGAAATGGATGAGTGTATTCGGCAAATATAAAGCACTTGTCTCATCATAATTTCTATTGTGGTTTTTGCAGCTATTTTGACTTTGTGTGGTTGTTTCTGTAGTCTCTGTCTGCGCTCTTGTCTAAACTGAATTATTTCCACAGCAATCTCACACATGTGTCATAACCAGGACTTGTGGGCGGACCCAAATGCACGACTCGGGTGACAGGCAAGTAGTAAGGCGAAAGTCTTTATTTGTTCCAGAGTCAGTAACCGGGGAGTCAGTCAGCACAAACAGCAGGAACAGTAGCAACAGGCTTACAGTGTAGGTCAGAAGACAGGCCTTGGTCTGTACACAGGGTTTGGCGTCAGGAATGCGGAAGTTCGGGAACGAGGCATGCGAGGCGACGATCTGGCGAAGACCAGTCGTCCCCTGGATCCTATAAGTACAGGGGTTAATCAGCGGGGATGAGGTGCAGGTGTGCGCTTCCTGATTAGCACCGGTCTGCTGGGACCCGCCCAGCCAGGGTTGGAACGGCAGGGCCATGACAGTACCCCCCACCACTTAACGGCCGGCTCCAGACGGCCCAGGGGCTTCAGGATGGGCCGCGTGGAAGTCTCTGATGAGGTTGGGGTCAACAATAAAGCGGGAGGGGATCCAGGAATGCTCCTCCGGGCCATACCCCTCCCAACCCACCAGGTACTGGACCCCCCTGCCTCTGCGATGAAAAGACAGCAGACTGAGCACAGAGTACACAGGACCACCGTCTACCATGCAGGGAGGCGGAGGAGGCTTGACCGGAGGAACCAGTGGTGACGGACGGGTTGGGCGGAGCCTGCTCACATGGAAGGTGGGGTGGACCCTGATCGACCTGGAGAGCTTTAATGGGACGGCGACAGGGTTGATGACCTTGCTGACGGGGAACGGAACAACGAACCTGGCACCAAACTTCCGCGATTCCGTCCGCAGCAGAAGATCCTTTATGGACAACCACACGCGTTGTCCCACCTTGAACGCCGGTGCCCTTCTCCTCTTGAGATCCGCTGTGGACTTGTAGAAGCTGCCCACGCGCACCAGCATCTTGCGAGTTACTTCCCAGGTCGCTTGCAGCGTCTCACCACCCCCAGAACGGATGGCACCGTGGAAACAGAGAGGGAGGATAACTGTGCACTACATGGAAAGGAGCCATACCTGTGAAGGTGGAGGTCAGGGAGTTGTGAGCATACTCCACCCATCCGAGGTGCTGGCTCCATGTGCTGTGGTCACATGACGCCAAGCAGCGCAGGACGGTCTTCAGGTCTTGGTTAATCCTCTCCGTCTGGCCGTTGGACTCCAGGTGATGGCCTGACGTCAGGCTCGCCATAGTCCCGATGAGGGTGCAGAACTCCTTCCAAAAATTGGAAACTAACTATGGTCCCCTGTCCGAGACGATGTCCACCGGCAGCCCGTGGTAGCAGACGACCTTGTCCGGCAGCAGCTGGGGCATTTGCTTGGTGGACGGGATGTTCGGGGCCAGCACAAAATGGACCATCTTTGAGAGACGGTCGACGACAGAGAGCACCACCGTTTTCCCCTGGGAAGGAGGTAGACCAGTGATGAAATCCACAGAGATATGTGACCAGGGACGAGACGGAATGGGCAGTGGCCACAACTCCCCCATTGGTCGCAGGCGGGAAGTCTTGTTGGCCATGCGTAGGCGTTGACGTAATCCCTCACGTCCCTACCCAGGTTTGCCCACCAGAACCGCTGCTCGACGACAGAGCATGTCTTGGTCATGCCCGGGTAGCAAACAGTCTTGTTGGTGTGAGCCCAGTTGATGACGTCCCCCTGTAGTGAGGGGACAACGAACAAACGGCCGGGAGGACATCCGGCTGGACCCGGACTGTCCCTCAAGGCCTCTTTCACACGTTCACTAGGCGCATGGGTGAATCCTTCCATCCTTCGCGCACCTCTGGGAGAGGACCGCTCCAATTCCAGAATCTAAAGCGTCCACCTCGACCACAAACTGATGTTCCAGGTCCAGCATTATGAGGATCAGTGCGGTGCTAAAACTTTTCTTGAGCCTGTCGAAGGCATCCTGACAGATCCTGGTCCACTCGAGGGTGTTGTGGGGAGACGTGAGAGCGTGCAGAGGGGCAGCAATGGAGCTGAAGTTCTGGATGAACTTACGATAGAAATTGGCGAACCCAATAAACCTCTGCACATCCTTCCAACATGAGGGAGTGGGCCATTGAAGAACCGCGTCGATCTTACCGGGATCCATACGAGTCTGTCCCTCTGCCGGGATAAACCCCAGCAATTAAACGGAAGCTCGGTGGAACTCGCACTTCTCCACATTCACGTACAGCTGATGTTGCAGCATCTGTTGCAGCACCACTTTGACATGTTTGACGTGGGAGGTCAAGTCCGAGGAGAAAATCAGGATGTCGTTGAGGTATACAAAAACGTTTTTATTCAGTTTCTCCCGGAGCATGTCATTAATAAAGGTCTGGAATACAGCTGGTGCGTTCGTCAACCCAAACGGCATCACTAAGTACTCGTAATGGCCCGTGGGGGTATTGAATGTTGTCTTCCATTCATCCCCCTCCCAGATACGCACTCTGTAAATCCAGCTTAGTGAAGATCCCCTGAAGTAGTTCGAAAGCGGTCGCGATCAGGGGAAGAGGATACCTATTCTTTACAGTGATGTCGTTGAGCCCTCTATAGGCGATGCAGGGCCGTAGTGATGTGTCCTTCTTCTTCATGAAAAAGAAGCCTAATCCAGTCGGTGAGGAAGACGGTCGGATGAGCCCTGCCGCCAATGACTCCTCGACGTATCTTTTCATGGCCTGGTGCTCCGGTCCTGTGAAAGAAAACAGCCTCCCTCGAGGGCGTGAGGTGCCGGGCAGGAGCTCAATGGTACAATCGTATGGGCGGTGTGGCGGTCTGATCTAGCTTTTTCCTCTGAAAAGACCTCCTTAAGGTCCAGATAACAGGAAGGCACCGCGGGTAGCTCCAGTACGGTACCTGGCTCTTCTATTTCAACAGCCGCAACTTGAATCCTCCCCTCCTCATGAGTCCCGAAACACCCCTTGCCCCAATTTTCACCCCACGCCCTGATTTGGCCCATGGTCCAGTCGATATGCGGGTTGTGCTCCTTGAACCACGGAGTACCCAGGATGATATCGCTGCTCGCCAAGTTGATCACGTGGAAGCTAATTATCGCCGTGTGAGCATCCGGAAACGCCATTCTTAACGTTTGCGTGCGGAGCGTCACCTGACAGAGGAATTTACCATTTGCCACGTAAGCGTTGCGGAACCGCTGCCTCTGAAAGGTTGCCGCGCAACGCCTCGAGCACGCAGGGGTTGATCAAATCCGCGTCAGAACCTGAGTCGATGAACGCTGTGACGATACACGCACGGCCCTCTGTGCTTAGGGTGACTTGGAGTAGCGCCCCATTCGACTCCGCAGCGGTATATCGTACACTCACCGGGGTAGTGATCTTGAGGCCGGGACGCTTCGATTTGGCTGGGCAGTGGGCTATTAGGTGGCCCAAGCGGCCACAGTAGAAACAGCGTCCTTCCAGTCGACGTCGCCAGCGCTCCTCTGCCCGGCCCGTTGAGACCTGCGTGAGCTCCATCCCGGGTGTGAGTGCAGGTGGCAGGGAAGCTAGTGGAACGGACGCCCCTGTCTCTCCTCCGACCAGCGTGTCCATTTGTCCCTGGACAGTTAGTTTCTGGTTGATTTTGAGCGCCAGCGCGATGAGTGCATCCAAGATCCACGGCGATGAGGAGGCTGCGGATCTGCGGGGAGAGCCCCTGGAAAAAGGCGTCGAGGAGGGCGTCCTTGTTCCATCAGCTCTGGGCTGCCCGGAAGCGGAATTCAATGGCGTAGTCGGACATGCGGCACTGTCCCTGGCGTAACGTCATCAGCGACGCTGCTGCCTTGTGTTCTGGCGCGGCGTACTGGAAGACCTGCGTCATGGCGCAGACGAAGGCAGTCCAGGAGTGACATGTTTCCAAGTTGTGACTCCACTCCGCTGTGCCCCACGCCTCCGCTCTCCCCGTCATGTGCGAGATGACGAAGGCGATCCAAGAGCGGTCCGTCGGGAAGGCGAATGACTGTAGCTCAAAGTGGAGGTCACACTGAGCGAGGAAGGGTCTGACGATCCCTGAGTTGCCAGAGAAACGTTCGGGTTGAGAGAGAGGTGTTTCTCCAGTATGCTGAATCTTTGCAGCGGGCGGGGTTGGCGGAGTGAACTGGACCCGGGTAGCAGCCGGAATGGCCGCCGCCGAAGTGGCAGTAGCAGCGCTAGCCTGAGAGGATAGCCACGGCTCCAGCTGGGCACAGATCTCGAGGAGCCTTTGGTTTGTTACCGAGAGGGCAGCCTCCTGCTCAGCCAGACATCTGCCCTGGAATTGTAACGAGCGGCGGATGGCTTCGAAGTCTTGGCCAGATCGTTCTGTCATAACCAGGACTTGTGGGTGGACCCAAATGCATGACTCGGGCGACAGGAAAGTAGTAAGGAGAAAGTCTTTATTCATTCCAGAGTCGGTAACCGGGGAGTCAGTCAGCACAAACAGCACGGACAGTAGCGACAGGGTTACAGGGTAGGTCGGGAGACAGGCCTTGGTCGGTACACGGGGTCGGTGTCAGGAATGTGGAAGTGCGGGAACGAGGCATGCGAGGCGACGATCTGCCGAAGACCAGTCATCCCCTGGGTCCTATAAGTGCAGGGGTTAATCAGCGGGGATGAGGCGCAGGTGTGCGCCTCCTAATTAGCACCTGTCTGCTAGGACCCGCCCAGCCAGGGCTGGAACGACAGGTCCATGACACCATGGAGAACAAAATAGCGCAGGTGTATCCTTTGGTGGGGACAAATCACAAGGGAGTATTCCAGCTGACTTGCCTGATCTGTTTCCAGATCCCGGCTGTTATGGCGATGCATAAACAACAATTTTTCCTCTGAATGTATCACAAAGTAGTCAAACATCTAGTGAAGTTTCTATTTTGGTTGATGTGAGAATTTAAGCAAATATTAGATAAACAGGAGGGAAATATTAGATTAATTGGATATAAAGTTATCTCATATTTGCTCTCTTGGTTGTTTTTAATGCTTCTTTGCTTAATGTGACACAATCATGAGGCCCATTGGGTGCCATGGAAACTTTTGCTATGATGTACTTAAACAATGTGATGGAATCAAGTTACATTGGGTGCCGTGGAAACACCAGACAGTGAGGTGCCGTGGAAACACCAGAGAATGATGCAGAAGACAACATAAAGACTGATGATCTCGAGAGGACGATGAAGACATCGCAAAGACTCAGATTGGCTATTTTTGTCACAGTTGCTTTGTTCGTCACATTCGCTCTGCTGTGATGTGTGCCGCACTAAATAAAAATGAGGATTCATGGAGATGTGGGCAGAATGGGAAGAGACACATCCCACTTTATCCTCGCCAGCAAGAAGTTCCTCTCGTCTTCCTTCCTTGAGAAATTGTACTTTAAATGTCCTAGGTTGCCTGAGCCTGGGTATCACCGGATGCTATATCACCGGACATGTCACTGATCGTGTCCCTGAAGAAGCTGTCCCTGACTAAGTAAAAGGCTGCGTAAACCTGACACCCACAGTAGCTGAATTCCCACCGATGTCCTGTAGGTTAACGGTGCCAGGGCAGGTGTTGTTAACCCGGGCCACGACCAATCCGGTATGGTGTTCTTTAGATGAACGCTCATATGTGTTTGGCAAAGTTTTAAGACAGATGCCCTTCCTAACGCAACCCTCTGCATTTATCTGGGCTTTAGAACGGCCTACAGATTGCACTGGTTTGTGCTACCATAAGGCTTTTTAGGGCACTCTGTATAATCTTAACATAATGTGGGCATGGTGATGCACTCTACCTGCTCTAAATGCCAGAAGACTACATCTTTGCACAACTGTGACTCTTATCAGCAATGGTTTCCCATTAATTTAATAGTTCGTCGTTCTTGTTAGTTTGTTGTTATTCTCAGTACTCAACATGAATGCCAAACCAGGGCGGCACCGACTTCCGGAGACAATTTCTTTCTGCATTTTTTCATATCGGCCATTAAATCTGATTCTGATTTTGATTCTTCTGAGAAAAACTTGGACAAGACACAAGTGGTTGGAGCGAGCAGATTGGTCAACACAAGGGAAGAAGGACAAGATGAACGGGTGGACACAACTGACAAAATGAATACAAAAGATATGGAAAACAGTATATTGCGAGCCTGCTGACATCCTGTGTCTCCATCTGGTACAGGAGTTGCACTGAGTCAGACAGAGCAAGGCAGGACAAAGATTTTTGGCTTCCCTCTCCCCTTCGTCGCATAAATTTAATCCTCAGTGCCTGAGCAGAGCTCTGAACATTATTAAGAACACTTCTACCCCGGTTCTAAACTGGTTGAGTTTCTGCCATCTGGAAAGCGGTACAGATGCACAAAAGGAAGGACCAACAGACTGAGAAACTGTTTTTGTCTGAGAGCAATCACCACCCTGAAAAGTTATTTTCCCCCGAACCAGGCTATTCATCAATAAGGGAAGGCACGCTGATTTCAACATCTTGTGCAATACATTTCAGTTTCCATACTGTATCTATTTTTATGTATTTATTTTTACATTGCACATTTGTATCCATGGGAAAAGGAGAGGCTGTCCCATCTCATTGTATCATGTTCTCTGACAATAAATGACATTCTCTTCTATTGGCACGATCCATTGTTGTTCTCGTTGCCCAGGTAACAGGTGTGTCCAGGCAGGTTCCCTGGTGAAACTTTTTCTGGTCCCTCCTCGCTGCATGATTAATTTGACATGATAAAGCCTTTCCATCCATCCATCCATCCATCCATCCATCCATCCATCCATCCATCCATCCATCCATCCATCCATCCATCCATCCATCCATCCATCCATCTTTCTGAGCCGCTTATTCTCACAAGTGTTGCAGGAGTGCTGGACTAGGGTCCCAGCTATCTTTGAGTGTAAAAGATGGGATAGAGTTGTACCATAATAAAAGTCTTATAAGATACATCAAGATTTTATGGCAGCAGTGTAGCATAGTGTGATTGTGGTAAACAGAATTTATAGAGCATTAGTTAATGAGCAATAAACACTTATCATTTAGATTTTCTTTATTGATAATTTTGTTTCCACATATTTTTATATTCTACTGTATTTGTTTATAATCTCACAAAATTTAAAAATGGTAAGTGTAATTTAACTTTGCAGCAGAAAGCAGATTAATTGCATACCATTAATTTCAATGTAAAAAGTACTTCTGCTAAAAAAGTTTTGAGCTAGAAGAAGAGTCATGGGATGACTTAAGTTCATAACCCGAGGTTCGACCGTATTTGAGAATTAAATAAAAATTTCAATGAAAACAAGATTTGGGGACACAAGCATCTTGTAACCTTCAGCCCTGCATTGCGACAGGTGTGGTTTGAAGTTGAAGAAGGGTTTCTTGCTCCACTTGAAACACATAAGAAGAATAGTGCTTAAGTCTTGGGTGTAGAAACTACGGCTCTTGGGGTAATTTGTGGCCCGTTGTCCATTTTTTTGGAGCCGTTGTATGATGATTAAAATAACATTAGACATGGGCTGCAAACCTTATTTTTATGGCCAACGTGTTTTGGCATTCTTCTTTTTTTCCTTTCAGCTTGCCCCGTTAGGTGTTACCACAGCGTGTCATCATTTTCCATCTAAGCCTATCTCCTGCATATTCCTCTCTAACACCAAGTGTCCTCATGTCTTCCCTCACAACATCCATCAACCTTCTCTTTGGTCTTCCTCTCGCTCTTTTGTCTGGCAACTCCATCCTCAGTACCCTTCTACCACTATACTCACTCTCTTGCCTCTGGGCATGTCCAAATCATCGAAGTCTTCTCTCTCTAGCCTTGTCTCCAACGCATCCAACTTTGGCTGTCCCTCAAATTAGCTCATTTCAAATCCTATCCAACCTGCTCACTCCTAGAGAGAACCTAAACATCTTGTAGTCTATCGCACGATTCATAACTTTAAACTGCTCCCTTTGCACAATTGTCATTGCACTGGTCCGCGAACGGGTAAAGGCACTCTATACAAGCTTAACACAATGTGGGACGTTGACACACTCCTACCTGTTCTAAATGAAGAAAACCTCTTGCACATCTGTGACTCTTATACAGTAAGTAAAAGTTCATACAAACAAAAATGTATCTTGTTCTATGTTCTTGTTACTTTGTTGTTCTTTGTTCTGAATATCGTACAAGGATAGCACCGATTGCCGGAGAAAAACTCGTTTATTTGTATACACTTGACCAACAAAGATGATTCTGATTCTGATTCATTTCTGCCACCTCCAGTTCTGCTTCCTTTTGTCTCTTCAGTTCCACCCTCTCTAATCCATACATCATGGCTGGCACTTCCAAAACATTATTCGCCAACTCTTCCTTTAAAATAACCCCTACTCCATTTCTCTTCACATCTACTCCATGGTACGATAATTGAAATCCTGCTCCTAAACTTCTTGCCTTACTCCCTTTCCACATCCTCTCTTGGATGCACAATATATCAACCTTTCTCCTAATCATCATGTCAACCAACTCCTGAGCTTTTACTGTCATAGTCCCAACATTCAAAGTCACGACACTCAGTTGTAGGCTCTGTAGATTCCTCTTTTTCTTCTGCCGATGAATCCAGTTTCCTCCTCTTCCGTCAGGGTCCTGCCGGTCCAGCCCTGGCTCCAGATCATTGCAACTCATGCCCCATTCATGCACTCCCGTATTGTTGATTGTGAACCCTAGTGTACCGACCTCCGCTTGTCCTCCGACCGACCCCGTAAGCTTGACGTCTTTGATATTCCTGTCTTCTCTGATCAATCTCCCGGTACTTACCTCTGCCTGCCCGAGTGAACCTGAGTGAAGAGAATTAAGGTCTGAGAAAGTAAGATGGACAAACTCCTTGAATAAGTCCACTTCAAATGAATTCTGTGGCCATTTAGTGCTTACACAGTCATCCACTTCACGGATGACCACTTGGGATTATCACCTGGGGTTCTGCAAATCTGCATTCATTTGTTAACCACACCCAAGTATGCAAGGCTCACAGACATCCCGGTGCCAGGAAGGGGGAAGGATTGAAGCTCCCCAGGCAGACAGGGAAGGGTGGAGCCACTGTCTGCCCCCAGGGGACCAGGGGAAACAATTTAAGATATGGAGAAAGGAAGAGGTGGGACTTGTTTTTTTTTTTGAGGGGTTAAATGAAGATAACAGATGACCAGACAGATTGCTTGCAGCTGTGACACCTCTTGATAAAACAATTAGCCCAAACTTAAGTCTCTCAGAGTGCTACCTGAACTCAAGGGGAAAAAACACTTCAGAAGCATACATAAAAATGATTGCAAAATGAAATGCATCAGTCCTAGTGTTGGAATATTTCAGCTTCAAACCAAACGAGCAAAGTTAGCCCACAATATGCCAAATTAGTTTTGTCCTTGCAGTGAACAATGAGTGCCTCATGAGACATTTTGATTGACAAAGGACAGACAAACCGAACATTGCGCTCACACCATGTGTAGTTTTTAGCCTCATCACAAAAAAAAATTATTGCCTGTTAAAATTAAAGTTAAAAATTCAGTATTTCAAGAAATGCAGCAAGTGTTTGGCAGAGTTTGACACACCTGTGAGAAAATACCTCTACATCTTATAGGCACTCCAACAAATTTACGAGACTGAAGATGCCATATTGGGTGGCTGTGGCTCAGTAGTGTGAGCGAGTTGTCCAGTGACCGAAGGGCAGATGCTCGGGTGAAGTGTCCTGGGGCACTGAAGAAGAATTCGCTCCCAGCAGCCGTCCATTGGTCTATGACTATGTACAGTATCAGTGGTTGACTGTGAGGTTTTGTAAAGTAGTTTGGGCACTCTAATTGTGTAAAGTGCTATTCTGTATACTGGAAGTGCAGTTCATTTACAATATTAAAAGAAATCAAAGCAGTGTGTGTTGCATTTCCAAGATTATCTATCATGATCTAACATGAGACCAGCCTTAGACAAAAATTAATATTATTATTTTACAGTTACATGCAACAATTTCTTGCCTTTTGTATCACAATACAAAGACAATATGGATTAAGACATGTGAGAAATTTTGTTGAATCCAACTTTCAAATCTTAACAATGTTCTTAATCCTTATCCAAGTTTCAATTTTCACAGTTTAATCAGTAAGGGAAGTATGGTGTTAATTAGTTACAATAAAATAAACTCATCCTTTGCAACTCCAACCATCACCCATCTTTTACATCATAACATTATCATTACATCTTTGGTTGTGAACAGTTTAGTACTCTTGAAACTGCAGTTAATTATTTAAAAATCCCAGTGTAAGGACAGATTTACCTTAAATATACCTCTTCATATTTCTTTTTTATTTCCGAAAAACAATGACACTAAATAATGTATCCATCAAACTCGTTGACATTAGGCAGAATGTAGCCAGTATATAGGTCAAAAAGGGACACCAAAAAAGAGGATTTTTTTTTCAGTTTCTACGATTGCTCAGGAAGGTAAGGTAAAGGTCATATGAAAATGAGATAAAGATGAAAGGAAAGGTCAAAATTCATTTAAATAGAAAACGTTTCCTTGGTTTAATAACTGACAAGAGGGGTCACGGAAAGAAGTAACTTTGCAACCTGAGATTAGACTGTATTTCAAAAGGAACAAAAAATTAATTGAAAAAAAGAATGAGGCAGCTGGAAAGTGTTGGCCTCACAGTTCGGTGAGGTGTGTGGCCATGGCCATTGCCCTGGGCTGTGTTGCATGTTGGACCCTAATTGACCAAGCACTTAAGTGGATAATGTGTCATCGGTATTTGCTAGTTTGTTGCTTATCCTTTACTCCATCCTTGAATACTCTGGTACTGTGCATAAGTTAGCAAATTTAGTGGAGAGCAATCCTTTGTCAGCGAGCCTGTGCCTCTTTAGTTTGATCACATCTTGTCCATGTTTCTCAGTTTACTTGAGAGTCATCAGACCTTGTGCACGTTTTTAGATCTTGCCCATTGCCTAGCGTTTTTGTGGTTCCACCTATTTTGGAGTGCCTTTTCGAATTTCACCTCCCTTTGGACTAAAACCACTCTTAATATCATGTCCTTGCCTCGGAATCCTGCATTTGGGTCCGCCCCAGAGCAGCTTGCTTATGACATAAGAGGGTTGCAGGAGTGCTGGAGCCAATACCAGCAGTCATCAGGCAGGAGGCGGGGTACACCCTGAACTTATTACCAGCCAATCATAGGCCACGTAGAGACAAGAGAAAACCCACACAGGCACGGAAAGAACATGCAAACTCCACAGAGGGTGCGGCCGGGATTTGAACCTTGGTCCTCAGAACTGTGAGGCCAAAGCTCTACTGCTTCGTCAACGTGCCGCCACAGTTATCCTAAACACAAATAAATGCAGAGGGTTGCGCCAGCAAGGGCATTCGTCTTAAAACTTTGTCAAACAAATATAAACGATCCACTAAAGAATCCCAAACCAGATTGGTCGTGGCCCGGCTTAACAATGACGGCCCACAGCACCATTAAGCTGAAGGGCGCCGGTTGAAATTCAGCTACTGTAGGTCGAAGATGATGGAGAGGTGGAAAGCAGGTTCTTCGGAAGTAGAATAGGAACGTGCAGACCCTACCACTGAGAGTGGGGACTCTGAATATTGGAACTGTAACCGGAAAGGTTCAAGTGTTGGTTGACAAGATAATCGCGGGAAAGGATGATATATTGTGCATCCATAAGAGTAGGTGGAAAGGCAGTAAGGCTAGAAGTTTAGTGGCAGGGTTTAAATAATTTTACCATGGTGTAGAAAGGAAGCAAAACAGAGAAGGTAAAAAGAGTATCAGATCGAGTGATGAGGCAGAAACTTGGGGGGAACAAGCGGGTTATGTATATCAACAGGAAGTGGAGAGGCTGGAGTGGTGTGGTTTGATGTGGCCAACAAAATCTGGACCTGAATTCAATCAACTTTAGAAGGTATCCTTCAACACAACTGCCCCTCACGCTGTCCAACTGTCTTATGTCAATTGCTGAAACCTTCAGTTTCCTGGGAAATATAGTGTCACTGGACCTGAAGTTGGGGACAGACATGAACACCATCCTCAAAAAAGCCCAGCAAAGGATGTACTTCCTGCAGCTTTTAAGGAAGCACAGCCTACCACAAGATCAACTGAGACAGTTCTACTCAGCAGTCATTAAATCGGTACGATGTACCTACATTACAGTCTGGTTTGGTGCTACCACAAAAAAAAAAAAAAAAAAAAAAAAACCCAAAACATCCAACTGCAACGGATAATCAAACTGCTGAACGCCAAAGTGACAGATGACAGATGTGACATATGAGATTAAACTGGAATCTGCTTGGACCATGATGTTTGTAGATGACATTGTGATCTGCAATGAACGCAGGAAGCAGGCGGAAGAACAGATAGAAATGTGGAGGCATGCGTCGGAAAGGAGAGGAATGAAGATTTACCGGTGTAAGGCAGAATATTATGCATGAATGAAAGGGAAGGTGGTGGAAGAGTAAGACTTCAGAGAGAAGAGATACTGAGGGTGGAGCACTTCAAGTACTTGGGGTCAACAAACTATAGCAATGATGAGTGTGGTACGGAAGTGAAGAAATAGGTCCTAGCCTGTTAGAACAGCTGGCGGATGTGTCAAGTTTGTTCTGTGACAGAAGAGTCTCTGCGAGGATGAAGGGCAAGTTTATAAAACAGTGGTGAGGCCCGCTATAATGTATGGATTAGAGACAGTGGCAGTGAAGAGAAAAGAGGCAAAGCTGGAGGCATTGGAAAGGAAGAGTTTGAGGTTCTCTCGAGGAGTGAGCAGGTTGGATAGGATTAGAAAAGAGCTCATTAGAGGGACAGCCAAAGTTAGTTATTTGTGAGACAAAGTTAGAGAGAGCAAATGGACATGTCAAGCAGAGAGAGAGAGAGTATATTGGTAGAACTGTGATGAGGATGGAGCTGCCAAGCAAAAAATTGAGAGGAAGACCAAAGAGAGAATTGATGGATGTTTTGAGGGAAGAAGGTGGGTGCAGGAAATAGGGTTACATGGAAAATTATGACAAGCTGTGGCGACCCTTAAAGGAACAACAAAATGGAAAAGAAGAAAAAGAAGTCTTTCATAAAACGGGAAGAAAGAGGTTGTTTTCATGTGGACCGATAAGGTGTTCCCTTTTAAAGATCTAAAATATAATTATTGCAAATGCAATCAGCAATGTTGAAATTTGGAGCCCAACGGCTGGAACCACATTACAGCAAGAGCCACATGATCAACCATAAAAGCCTACTCCTCTGTTTTAAAGCCTCTTCAAGATATTGAGGCGCAAACATCCAGTGGAGATCACCACATTCCTCTCTGTTCCACTTGACTGGCTATAATCTAAATGGGCCAATGTTCTATATCAGAGTTTTTCATGACATAACTACCTTGTTAATATTTGAAGGAGGTGCTGGAGGTCAGGGAACTCTCAGCCGGTTGACCTTGAGGGTCGAGGAACCTGAGCTGGAGAGTGACACATAGCAATGAATGAGTTCTAATGACTTAGATCCTATCTTTTACACAGCCCAGAGAAAGTAAATCTCTCTGGGCAATCTTGGTGCTGAAAAAAGGCAGAGGGTAGAAAATAACTCCCACTTGTTCCAAAATGGGGTAATGCTGTTTCATCAGCACAACATGTCATTGGAATTACGATTTTCAATGTTGAATAATTACCTGCAGATGACCACACAGCAGCTCTGAACATTCTCCTCCTGAAAAGTATTCTGTGTGCTGTTGTGTCAGTAACGTGTTCTGGAAATTTAGTCATTTATTTAGATTGTTTGTTTATTCCAAGGGTGAATGACTTCAGCACTTTGTTAAAAAGATCTCACAAAATCTTTGATGTAGTCTCCCATTGGATTACATTTAGCATTTTCTTTAGTCAAGCGAAACAATAATTTGTGCAGCCATTTGAGACGTGTTTATGCATGGAATCACTGGAGTTTATTTGAAACGCTCAAATAAACATTGGATTTAAGCATGACCCTAAAACCATGACCTCAAAGAGCAATTTTCTTTATTCTGCTGATGCATGTAAACAAAATAACTGTCATTGTTAAATTCCAACACCTGAGTGCAATTTATTTCTTCTACAACCATACTGAATTCAGAATCACGAATATCATTTTCAGTGTCTTCTGATACAGTGATTCTTAAACCATGAGGCCACAGCCTATTTGTGGGCTGCTATTGCCATGCAGAGGGCTGTAAAAATAATTGAGGTTTGCAACTGTGTGACACAAGGGCTGTAGGATTTGATAGGTGGTCAATAGAAGATATATTACTGTTATCCATGGGATACTATTTTAGAATACCAGAATCAGAATGAGAAATGGCCAAGTATGTAAACAACATAGAAGCAATTTGTCTCTGGTAGGTGGAGCCGGTCTAGTATGTCATAGAAGTTGCGTATGTTTAAAAAAAAAAATTAAACCCACAGTTGTGCAAATGATGCAGTCTTTTGACATTTAGAGCAGTTACAATGCACATAAGAGCGATAGATCAAAGTACTGTAAATTTCATTGCACAATTTAGTTCGTAATTTATTTTACACATACAGAAAGAGCTCAGGGTCACTGATGGTGTGGTGGTACACCCACCTGACTTTGGGGTGGGCAGTGTAGTTTCCTACTCAGTGACAGTGTAAATGTGAGTGCGCATGATTGTCTGTGTTTACAGCGGCTGAAATAAATGTTTAACAACTCACCGTTTTTCTCATTGAATATATTTCCAAAGACCTGAAATTTTACCAGATGTTGGGAACAGCCCAACTAATCCACACATACAATGAAGAAATAAGATCAGAAATTAGCTTGTGTAATAACATGAAATGACACATGGAAAAAATATTAAACAAGCAAACTGGTATTTATTAAATACAACTTGGATGGATTGCTCAGGTGTGGTTTTGGCTCATTATTCCACAAAAGCATTCTTCAAACCTTTTCCATAGGCTTCTTTTATGTCCCTTGAATTCCAGTTCTTTCTATAGATTTTGATTGGTTTCAAGTCAAGTGATTGGCTCGGCCATTCCAGGGTTTTTTTTGTTTCTTTTTAACCAACTATTCCTTGTCAGTATGTTTTGGATCATTCAGAGCTGCCGAAATGTCCACCCTTCTTTAATTTTCACTTCCTCATAAATGGGAGTAGATTTTTATCAAGAATGTCTCAGCACATGTGCCCACTCATACTTCCTTAAATAGTGTGAAGTTTACCTGTACCATTTGCTGAAAAGTAGCCTCACGTATTGTATAATGACCTCCAAACATGAGTTAGAATGGTGTTTTGAGGGTGGCGTTCAATTTTGCTCTCATTCAACCAGCCAGTATTTTCCTGACTGATGCAAATGCTGTTCAGTAAACTTTCAATGACCTTAGATATGCTTTTTGTTTTTCCAGCTAATTCAGTCTTGCGTTGTTAGCGTACAGTACCTAGCTAATTGCAGGTCTTTTTGAAGCACTGCACAGGTGGTCCTTGGGTCCAGGTCAGATTATTCTTTGCACTTCTCTGTGAGAAATTATGCAAGGAGCTACTTCTTCTTTTTCTTTTGGCTTGTCCAGTTATCGTTTTCCATCTAAGCCTATCTCGTGCATCCTCTTCTCTAACACCCGCTGTCCTCATGTCCTACCTCACAACATCCATCCACCTTTTCTTTGGTCTTCCTCTCACTCTTTTGCCTAGCAGCTCCATCCTCAGCACCCTGCTACCAATATACTCAGTCTCTCACCTCTGGACATGTCCAAACCATCGAAGTCTGCTCTCTCTAACCTTGTCTCCAAAACATCCAACTTTGGCTGTCTTGATTTCTGCTACCTCCAGTTCTGCTTCCTGTTGTTTCTTCAGAGCCACTGTCTCTAATCCGTACATCATGGCTTGCCTCACCACTTTTATAAACTTTGCCCTTCATCCTAGGGGAGACTCTTCTGTCACATAGAACACCAGACACCTTCCGCCAATTGTTCCATCCGTTTCTTTACTTCCTTGCCACCCTCACCAATGTGCTGTATTGTTGACCCCAAGTATTTGAAGTCATCCACCCTCATTATCTCTTCTCCCTGGAGCTTCACTCTTCCTCCTCCTCCTCCCCTTCGGCTAATCTTCATTTCTCTCCTTTACAGGGCGTACCTCCATCTTTCTAATTGTTCCCCCAACTGCTCCCTGCTTTCACTGCAGATCACAATATCGTCTGCGAACATCATGGTCCAAGGGGATTTTGGTCTAACCTCGTTTGTAAGCCTATCCACTACGACCGCAAACAGCAAGGGGCTCAGCGTGGATCCCTGATGCAGTTCCACCTTAAATTCTTCTGACACACCGACGGCATATCTCACCACTGTTCTGCTGCCCTCATACTGTACTATTCTAACATATTTCTCTGCCACAGCAGACTTGCGCATCCATTACCACAATTCCTCTCTAGGTACTCTGTCTTGGGCTTTCTCTAGGTCTACTAAAACAATGTAGCTGCTTCTGACCTTCTCTGTACTTTTCCACGAGCTACTGATTTGGGTAAACTTATGGCGATATGATTTGCTTTCCACTTACGTATTGTGGGGTTAACCGTGCTTACTGGAATGTTCAGATGCTTAGCTATGTGCCTGGAACCAATGCCATTGGTACATTTTGCAACAATTAGTTTGTGATGGTCTTGAGACACTTTTCTGCTCTTACCCATCATGAGATGTCTTGACACAAACCGTGGCAAGAAGAGCTTCTTGTAGGCCAAGGGTGTCAAACTCATTTTTGTCACTGTCCACATTGTAGTTAAGATTTTCTTCAAAGGGGCCATTATGACTGTGAAACCATGAAAATCTTTTGCCTCATCATATTTACACATGAAATTTATTAACTAGTTTTGGAATCACAAATCAACGGTAAGGGGTTTTTCAACTATTGTTGATGTCTGGTAGCACAAAAATGTTTGGAATATCTCAATGTTATCATTTATGATGTGACAATTTCGAATTTTGTTACAAATTTTAACAACAGTCATGGAAGTTGATACACGATTTATCTTCGCATGTCACATAAAATCATGTGGCGGGTCGGATCTGGCCCCCGGGGTTTGAATATGATGTAGGCCATGAATTAGTACTGAATCAAATGATATTCATTTGCACTGATCACATTAAAATTGGTGTTTCATTATTGATAGATTTTAGGTGTTGTCTTGGTTTTCCATGCATTTTTGCACTTCCCTTTCTTCAGGTCTTCAATGGTTTTTCCCTGTCATTTCACGTTTTTTTTTTTTTTACACAAATGCAGCCCTATGGGGGCACAAACCAGTGCAATCTGTAGGCCGGTCCCAAGCCCGGATAAATGCAGAGGATTGCGTCAGGAAGGGCATCCAGCGTAAAAACTGTGCCAAACAAATATGAGCGTTCATCTAAAGAATCCCATACCGGATCGGTCGTGGCCCGGGTTAACAACGCCCGCCCCCGGCACTGCTAACCTGCAGGGCGTCGGTGGAAATTCAGCTACTGTGGGTCGAAGACAAAGAAGAGGAGGAAACCGGATCCAGCGTCAGAAGAAAAAGAGGAATGCACAGAGCCTACAACTGAGTGTAGGGACTTTGAATGTTGGGACTATGACAGGAAAAGCACAGGAGTTGGTTGACATGATGATTAGGAGAAAGGTTGATATTCTGTACATCCAAGAGAGCAGGTGGAAAGGTAGTAAGGCTAGAAGTTTGGGAGCAGGGTTTAAATTATTCTACCACATAGTAGATGGGAAGAGAAATGGAGTAGGGGTTATTTTAAAGGAAGAGCTGGCTAAGAATGTCTTGGAGGTGAAAAGAGTATCAGATCGAGTGATGAGACTAAAATTCGAAATTGAGGGTGTTATGTATAATGTGGTTAGCGGCTATGCACCACAGGTAGGATGTGACCTAGAGTTGAAAGAGAAATTCTGGAAGGAACTAGATGAAGTAGTTCTGAGCATCCCAGACAGCGAGAGAGTTGTGATTGGTGCAGATTGTAATGGACATATTGGTAAAGGAAACAGGGGCGATGAAGAAGTGATGGGTAAGTACGGCATCCAAGAAAGGAACTTTGAAGGGCAGATGGTGGTGGACTTTGCAAAACGGATGGAGATGGCTGTCGTGAACACTTATTTCCAGAAGAGGGAGGAACATATAGTGACCTACAAGAGCGGAGGTAGAACCACACAGGTAGATTATATTTTGTGCAGACGATGTAATCTGAAGGAGGTTACTGACTGTAAAGTAGTGGTAGGGGAGAGTGTAGCTGTACAGCATAGGATGGTAGTATGTAGGATGATTCTGGTGGTGGGTAGGAAGATTAAGAAGACAAAGGTAGAGCAGAGAACCATGTGGTGGAAGCTGAGAAAGGAAGAATGTTGTGCGGCCTTCCGGAAAGAGGTGAGACAGGCTCTCGATGGACAACCGAAGCGCCCGGAAGACTGGACGACGACAGCCAAGGTGATCAGAGAGACAGGCAGGAGAGTACTTGGTGTGTCATCTGGTAGGAAAGGGGAGAAGGAGACTTGGTGGTGGAACCCCAAAATACAGGGAGTCATACAAGGAAAGAGATTAGCGAAGAAGAAGTGGGATACTGAGAGGACTGAGGAGAGGCGAAAGGAGTACATCGAGATGCGACGTAGGGCAAAGGTAGAGGTGGCAAAGGCTAAACAAGAGGCATATGAAGACATGTACACCAGGTTGGACACGAAAGAAGGAGAAAAGGATCTCTACAGGTTGGCCAGACAGAGGGATAGAGATGGGAAGGATGTGCAGCAGGTCAGGGTGATTAAGGATAGAGATGGAAATGTGTTGACTGGTGCCGGTAGTGTACTAAATAGATGGAAAGAATACTTTGAGAAGTTGATGAATGAAGAAAATGAGAGAGAAGGAAGAGTTGAAGAGGCAAGAGTGAAGGACCAGGAAGTGGAAATGATTACGAAGGGGGAAGTCAGAAAGGCACGACAAAGGATGAAAAATGGGAAGGCAGTTGGTCCTGATGACATACCGGTAGAGGTATGGAAGCAATTTGGAGAGATGGCTGTGGAGTTTTTGACCAACTTATTCAACAGAATACTAGCGGGCGAAAAGATGCCTGAAGAATGGAGGAAAAGTGTTCTAGTTCCCATTTTTAAGAACAAAGGGGATGTTCAGAGCTGTGGGAACTATAGAGGAATAAAGTTGATGAGCCACACAATGAAGTTATGGGAAAGAGTAGTGGAGGCTAGACTCAGGACAGAAGTAAGTATCTGCGAGCAACAGTATGGTTTCATGCCTAGAAAGAGTACCACAGATGCATTATTTGCCTTGAGGATGCTCGTGGAAAAGTACAGAGAAGGTCAGAAGGAGCTACATTGTGTCTTTGTGGATCAAGAGAAAGCCTATGACAGAGTACCAAGAGAGGAACTGTGGTACTGCATGCGTAAGTCTGGTGTGTCAGAGAAGTATGTTAAAATAGTACAGGACATTTATGATGGCAGCAGAACAATGGTGAGGTGTGCCTTAGGTGTGACAGAGGAATTTAAGGTGGAGGTGGGACTGCATCAGGGATCAGCTCTGAGCCCCTTCCTGTTTGCAGTGGTAATGGATAGGCTGACAGATGAGGTTAGACTGGAATCCCCTTGGACCATGATGTTCGCAGATGATATTGTCATATGCAGTGAAAGCAGGGAGCATGCAGAGGAACAATTGGAAAGATGGAGACATGCACTGGAAAGGAGAGGAATGAAGATTAGCCGAAGTAAAACAGAATATATGTGCGTGAATGAGAAAAGTAGAGGGGGAAGAGTGAGGCTACAGGGAGAAGAGATAGCGAGGGTGGACGACTTCAAATATTTAGGGTCAACAATCCAGAGCAATGGTGAGTGTGGAAAGGAAGTGAAGAAATGGGTCCAAGCAGGTTGGAACAGCTGGCGGAAGGTGTCTGGTGTGTTATGTGACAGAAGAGTGTCTGCTAGGATGAAGGGCAAAGTTTACAAAACAGTGGTGAGGCCGGCCATGATGTACGGATTAGAGACGGTGGCACTGAAGAAACAACAGGAAGCTGAACTGGAGGTGGCAGAAATGAAGATGTTGAGGTTCTCGCTCGGAGTGACCAGGTTGGATAGGATTAGAAATGAGCTCATTAGAGGGACAGCCAAAGCGGGATGTTTTGGAGACAAGATTCGAGAGAGCAGAATTCGATGGTTTGGACATGTTCAGAGGCGAGAGAGTGAATATATTGGTAGAAGGATGCTGAAGATGGAGCTCCCAGGCAAAAGAGCGAGAGGAAGACCAAAGAGAAGTTTTATGGATGTGGTGAGGGAAGACATGAGGGCAGTTGGGGTTAGAGAGGAAGATGCAGGAGATAGGCTAAGATGGCAAAAGATGACACGCCGTGGCGACCTCTAACGGGACAAGCCGAAAGGAAAAGAAGAAGATTTCACGTTTTTACACACAAGTTAAATTCTAATCTTATTTGTTCTATTTTGTGTGTCTGGATTACTTGGGTTGTTGCCAACATCTGGTGAAATTTTTAGGTAAATAGCACCTCTGGAAGTATATTTACTGAGAAAAATGTTGATGTGTTAAATACTTATTTGAGCTGCTGTGTTTGTACCCTGCAACAGCTGAGATTGCTCCACAACCCTGAACAGGATAAATGGTGTTACAATTGGATGAGTTGATGGATGGAGAGGGAGATCAGATCTGAAGGTACGGTATGTAAGAATAGATGTATGAGTGGATGGAAACACAAACACTTCTTTGCCTCTTGAGTCAGTGCATTTCCCAAAAGTACTTTTGAAGAAGATTAGGATCAAATAACAATATCTTGGTGCTTTTGTGTGTGTGTATTTGCAACTGAACTTGAACCATGACCCTAGGGTTCTTTAGAAATGAGCTACTCAATTAGCAGAAAAAGTGGAAAAAAGGAAGTCAAAAGTTTGTTTGTGAGCAAGTACAATCCTGACCTCATCAAATGTGGCTTTGTTAATAGAGCTAAACTAGGCAGAGGTCGCGAGTCCAGTATGTGGAGTCTGGTTTAATCCTATGTATGAAATGATTGAAGGAAAAAAAAAAGTCTCTGATCAAATGTATTCTCAATTTTAGGCTACGGTGTCATTTGCATTTTATATACTGGTAATCACAGTATATTTCACAAACATTGTATTCCACCTTTTGCCAAAAGTCAGCTCAGAGAGGATCCAGCAGACTTGTCACCCTAATGAGGATACAAATTGAATGGATGGATGCATGGATGGATGGATGGATACATGTTTATTTCATTTGCAGGCGGTTAAGGGTGAGCGAAAGGAAGATATATTTTTTTGTTTCGAGAGATGGCCAAGGTTGTATATTTTCCAGACTTTAGTTCTGATGTCCAGGGTTTGATCCCGGCCCCGCCTCTGTGGAGTTTGCATGTTCTCCCCATGCCTGCGTGGGTTTTCTCCGGGCACTCCAGTGTCCTTACCCATCCCCCAAAATGCATTAATTGGAGAAGCTAAATTGCCCCTTGGTGTGATTGTGAGTGTGACTGCTGTCTGTCTCCATGTGCCCTGCGATTGGGTGGTAACCAGTTCAGGGTGTACCCTGCCTCCTGCCTGATGACAGCTTTGATAGTCTCCAGCACTCCCGCAACCCTTGTGAGGATAAACAGCTCAGAAAATGGATGGATGGCTATTGGAGTGGCATATGTCAACAAAGGGCGATAGGGTGCTACCCTTCCCATTCAGCTGAGTCCCTTTGAATAAGACAAGCATTAAATAATGAAAATGAATACATGAGAAGGATTAATAGTTAATGGGGAGTAAAATAGCTTTGTTTGTCTCTCATTTTATGACAACTTCTGGTTCGGCCACAAACCATCGACTCTCAACTCAACTCAATTTTATTTAAGTAGCACTTTAACAACATAATTGCTTGCCAAAAGTGTTATATGTTTCCTTCCTGGGTTGCACTATCACCTGGGACCTTGAAATTGGAGCTGACGACATCTAAAAGGCCCAGCAGAGACTTTTCTAAAGCTAAACAAGTTCAAACAGGCAAACTGCCAACTGCCATGCTACTTTAAGGCTTACACGATCAGGATTTTTGGGGCTAATCAACAATCAGTGAGTGGAAAAAAAAAAAAACGTAACTGAGCCGATCACAAGCTGGAGCAATGAGTCTATTTAAATAACCTGTTAGTCCATATAGTTGTATACTCAATTATTAAAAAATAGATATTTACAATAAATAATATAATCTTTGTTCAGATACGTATTTATGCCAGGGAGGCATTGTGACCCACACAACAAATTATTAGATGAGAGTAGGTGCAGTCCATACAAAAATTAACGCATCTACTTTTTGTGACATTTCTGTTTGTTGGTCAATTGTAAAGTACTGTAAGCCCGATAGTCATAAAAAAAATAAAAAACAGATGCAGTTATATTGGAATACATGATTTTATTGCAGTGGTCTGATGTTGTGAAATCGTGAAAGAGCAAATTTGTCCTGTTGTCTGATACGAGCAGGACTGTCCCATGTTGCCGACATGTTTTTTTTAAATATCTTCATTGGCCATGATATATATACAGTACTGTACCAAATGACACGAAAAAACACTGCTGGCTGTAGGCTTCCATCCACAGAGACCTACATGTCTCCAGAAAAAGTGGACTGGCAGATTGGATTACAGCTGACTCAACTCACCCTGGACACAGTCTTTCCTACCAATTTTCCTCAGGCAGGAAACTACAGTTTATTCATTGTGGGGAAAGAACTCATTCAAGGGGGTAAATGCAATTTCTTTGATTACGTCATCGGCCCTCAATTTTCTTTGGCTCTTCTCTCCAAAGATTCCACTCAGGAGTCGGCGGCTAACCAAGGAATGAACAAACAAACAAAGTATTGGTGAACTGTGACATCTCATTGATGTTGTCATTTCAGATGTCAAATGTTGCTTTTATCAAAAAAATTTGGTAGCAGAGTTGCGGACTGGTGAACACATCAGTTTCACAGTCCAGAGTTTGTGTGAGACTCTGCAACTCGAGTGTGGCTCACTGGTATAGAAAAAGGATCATCAATGTCAGCTATTGTCTATGTGGCTAAATTATCACCATCCACACAACCACATGTCAAATTTCAAACCAAGTTTGTTTCAAGTCAAATCAAAGTAAAATTTAATAAGCACTGATACACTTCTCTGCATACTCAACATGAATTTCGTACCAAGGTTGTTGTTGTTCTTGTAGCCAAGTACGATGGTGTGTATTCCTTATCAAGGTCCAGAAAGTGAGCCACATCAGCCAGGGCGCTTCACAGGTGTTACATCGTCAATGTGGTCAGTTTTTGAGCACAGTTGATGAGATGATGAGTATCATGAGGGACGACATCACACGATGGGCATTTATCGACGATGTTGTTGTCGAGTCGATGCTGATAGTTGTTGAGCTTGTGACACCAGCCCGAAAGGAGTTGCGACAGTGTTGATCTCACGGGCTGCGGGAGTTGTCTTTCGGATTCGGCAGAGGTTTATTGGATTCATGAATGTTTATAGAAAAATCATTCGGAATTTTAGCAAGGTAGCGGCACATAACGCACTCACAACGGCCCATAGTACGTTCAGTTGGACCCCAAGTTGCCAGGTAAGTTGCCGTGAACTTAAGGGCAGCTTTGCTTCTGCTCCCATCTGCCGGATCCCGACCGGCATTTTCATTGTAGAGGTGGATGCGTCAAATTCAGAGATAGGGGCCGTTTTATCAGAGAGAGGTCAAAACGACGGTAGGATACACCCTTGCACCTTCCTATCAAAAAAAAATTGACACCTGCAGAACAAAATGGACCTTTCTGACCTGTTAATTACTCGTACAATATATCAGATACCAGATCAGATTGTCTTCACCCCTGGCTTGACCTGCACCTCTTGTATCACTGACCTGCTGAATGAAGTATGTAATGTTTTATGCCCTAGAGTCGGGTTAGTGATAATAAATGCTTAATGTCATGCAAGAGAAATGTCTATTGCCTATTTGTATCACATCGGACTTTTAAGACATAGCACTGAGTTCCATTACGAGCCAAGTCAAATGAATACATCCACTCACTTATAAAGACTACAATGATATTGCTCGTGATCTTTCCAAGTAAAAAGTACTCACCCTGGTTTACATGCGCAGTACGGTTCCAGTATTTAATCCTGTTGGATTTCAATATGAAGTTTGTGAAACGTCAAACTTTTTCACTTTGATCGCCAACGTTTCACTGTAACTCTGACATTGCGTCTGTGTACATATCCTTGCGTGAAATAGTTGAGACTTCTCTGTAGAAACCTCTTGGACAAGTCTGGCGCATTTGGCAAAAACCATACCTCAATGTTACTGGGAATACGCGATAGAGAATCCACTTCAAATCTGTTCTGTTCAGTCACCATTTTGGGAGATTGTGGGGGATGGCAACTGTTGCTAAGTGGGTTGGAGCTGAAGATCGCCAGTCAGAAAGGTCCATTGTGATGTTGGAGACCAGGAGCTCTCAGCAATTAAAAGGCCATTGATGGAGTGGAGATACTCGTTGAAGGGGGCTCAGCTTCCTTTCGTTATATGGACCACAAAAATCTGGAATACTTAAAATCTGCCAAAAGACTTAATGCCCGGCAAGCCAGGTGGGGCCCTCGTCTTCACGCAGTTTCACTTCGTGGTTTCCTATTGTCTGGGTTCATAAAACAGCAAACCTAATGCGCTGTCGCGGGTTCACGATAGTGAAAAAATGGAAACAGAACCGGTGTCCATCCCGATGTATGTCGTCATTTAGTTGGGAGATAGGAACAATATTAAAGGATGCACTTAAAGATGCGCACACCTTGGATGGATGCCCTGACTGCAAGCTGTTTGTCATTCCTCCATTACGGTCCCGAGTAATAAACTGGCCTCACACCAATCGCACCGTATGTCTCCCGGGCATAGCCAAGACTCAATCCCTAATAGAACAACACCTCTGGTGGCCAAATAGCAAGAAGGATGTTAGAGAGTACATCAATGCCTGCTTGACGTGTGCCGCACACAAGCCCTGCCAACAGCATCCTACCAGGAAGTTACACCCATTATCCGCCCCACGACGCCCCTCTAGACTTTGTGACGGGACTACCGGCATCATGGGGGCACACCGTGGTCCTCACGGTAGTAGACCGATTTTCCAAGATGGCTCACTTCATCGCGCTACCCTAACTTCCCTCAGCAAAGCAGACGGCCGAACTCATGATGACCAACGTGTTCAGATTGCATGGCCTCCCCTCCATCATGGTATCCGACCGGAGCCTCCCATTCGTCTCTCAATTCTCGAGAGAATTTTTCTCCCTTATAGGGGCCACTGTGAAGCTTTCCTTGGCCCGTCGTCCGGGATCCAACGGTCAGACCGAATGTGTAAACCAGCACCTGGAGATCAGGCTCCAATGCCTGGCTTCTTGCAACCCAAGCTCGTGGAGCCTCAGTTAAGTTGGATTGAGTATTCTCATAACTTTCTCCCCTCCGCTTCCACCAGGATGTCCCCGTTCCATGTTGTGCACGGCTATCCACCCTCTATTTTCTTCTATAGACTCCAGCTCATCGGTTCCATCAGGCTTGGTTGTGGTGAGACACTGTAGATGGACCTGGGAGTGAGCTCGTAGGATGCTACTGTACAAGGGACACTCCTATAAAGCCGCATCGGACCGGAAGAGGGGGAAGGCACCCGACTACAGAGTGGGCCAGTGCATCTGGCTGTCAGCGAAGGGCCTCCCACTCAAGGTGGAATCACAGAAGCTTGCTCCCAGGTTTGTCGGTCCATTCCCGATCATGAAGGTGATAAACCCAGTCAGCATGAAGATGAAACTTCCTAGATCTATTCGGGTTCACCCACCTTTCCACGTCAGCTGGCTAAAGCCGGCTCGTATGTCTCCGTTGGTTCCTCCTGCCGAACACCCCCCACCCCTGCATGGTTGACGGGCACTCTATCTACACTGCACGCTGGCTCCTGTCGTCGCGCCGTCGGGGGAGGGTGCTCCAGTACCTGGTGGACTGGGAAGGCTACGGCCCCGAGGAGCGCTCTTGGATTCCTTCCCAGTTTGTGGTCGACTCATCCCTCATTGAGGACTTTCACGAAGCAGATCCTGATGCTCCAGGGCCATCCAGGGCCGGCCGTTTACTGTCCTGGTCCTGTTATGGCGGCGCCGGTCCCTGATGTGGCGCGCACCTACTCCTATCAGCAGATACGCACACCGGTGTCTCATCTATGTAATTACGTCCCACGTATTTATGGCCATGCGGGAGGTCTGGTCTTTGCTAGATCGATGTTCCCATGTCACATTCCCGCAACTCCTTGTTTCTGCTCTTGCTATCACGTGTTTATGAAGCCTGACCAGTTATTGACCTTTCTCTTACGCCTGCCAAATATACTACTGCCGCCTAGCCTCCACTACTCTTTCCCATAACTTCATTGTGTGGCTCATCAACTTTATTCCTCTATAGTTCCCACAGCTCTGAACATCCCCTTTGTTCTTAAAAATGGGAACTAGAACACTTTTCCTCCATTCTTCAGGCATCTTTTCGCCCGCTAGTATTCTGTTGAATAAGTTGGTCAAAAACTCCAGAGCCATCTCTCCAAATTGCTTCCATACCTCTACCGGTATGTCATCAGGACCAACTGCCTTTCCATTTTTCATCCTTTGTAGTGCCTTTCTGACTTCCCCCTTAGTAATCATTTCCACTTCCTGGTCCTTCACTCTGGCCTCTTCAACTCTTCCTTCTCTCTCATTTTCTTCATTCATCAACTTCTCAAATTATTCTTTCCATCTATTTAGTACACTACCGGCACCAGTCAACACATTTCCATCTCTATCCTTAATCACCCTGACCTGCTGCACATCCTTCCCATCTCTATCCCTCTCTCTAGCCAACCTGTAGAGATCCTTTTCTCCTTCTTTCGTGTCCAACCTGGTGTACATGTCTTCATATGCCTCTTGTTTAGCCTTTGCCACCTCTACCTTTGCCCTACGTCGCATCTCAATGTACTCCTTTCGCCTCTCCTCAGTCCTCTCAGTATCCCACTTCTTCTTCGCTAATCTCTTTCCTTGTATGACTCCCTGTATTATGGGGTTCCACCACCAAGTGTCCTTCTCCCATTTCCTACCAGATGACACACCAAGTACTCTCCTGCCTGTCTCTCTGATCACCTTGGCTGTCGTCGTCCAGTCTTCCGGGAGCTTCGGTTGTCCATCGAGAGCCTGTCTCACCTCTTTCCGGAAGGCCGCACAACATTCTTCCTTTCTCAGCTTCCACCACATGGTTTTCTGCTCTACCTTTGTCTTCTTAATCTTCCTACCCACCACCAGAATCATCCTACATACTACCATCCTATGCTGTACAGCTACACTCTCCCCTACCACTACTTTACAGTCAGTAACCTCCTTCAGATTACATCGTCTGTACAAAATATAATCTACCTGCGTGGCTCTACCTCCGCTCTTGTAGGTCACTATATGTTCCTCCCTCTTCTGGAAATAAGTGTTCACTACAGCCATCTCCATCCTTTTTGCAAAGTCCACCACCATCTGCCCTTCAAAGTTCCTTTCCTGGATGCCGTACTTACCCATCACTTCTTCATCGCCCCTGTTTCCTTTACCAATATGTCCATTACAATCTGCACCAATCACAACTCTCTCGCTGTCTGGGATGCTCAGAACTACTTCATCTAGTTCCTTCCAGAATTTGTCTTTCAACTCTAGGTCACATCCTACCTGTGGTGCATAGCCGCTAACCACATTATACATAACACCCTCAATTTCAAATTTTAGTCTCATCACTCGATCTGATACTCTTTTCACCTCCAAGACATTCTTAGCCAGCTCTTCCTTTAAAATAACCCCTACTCCATTTCTCTTCCCATCTACTCCGTGGTAGAATAATTTAAACCCTGCTTACTACCTTTCCACCTGCTCTCTTGGATGCACAGAATATAAACCTTTCTCCTAATCATCATGTCAACCAACTCCTGAGCTTTTCCTGTCATAGTCCCAACATTCAAAGTCCCTACACTCAGTTGTAGGCTCTGTGCATTCCTCTTTTTCTTCTGACGCTGGATCCGGTTTCCTCCTCTTCTTTGTCTTCGACCCACAGTAGCTGAATTTCCACCGACGCCCTGCAGGTTAGCAGTGCCGGGGGCGGGCGTTGTTAACCCGGGCTACGACCGATCCGGTATGGGATTCTTTAGATGAACGCTCATATTTGTTTGGCACAGTTTTTACACCGGATGCCCTTCCTGACGCAACCCTCTGCATTTATCCGGGCTTGGGACCGGCCTACAGATTGCACTGGTTTGTGCCCCCATAGGGCTGCATTCCCAGTGGCTGACGATTGTGGCAATTAAATAGATTCTGGTTACATTAACTCCTCAAACTAGTCTCTGTATTTTTATTTTTTATTTTATCAAAATGATGATTATGGATGACTTTGTGATGCTACATTTTTCTCCATCGTTTGGCATGCACTGTAAGAATGTGTACATATTTTTTCTTTTTGTTATTAATGCTGTAACCGTGTCTTCTGTTTATATAGTGTATTAAAAAACAGATTGGACTAACATCCATCCACATCTATTTTCGACCATTTATCCTTGGTTGGTTTGCGGAGCAGTAGCTTTAGCAGTGATGACAAGACTTCCCTTTGCTCAGCAACTTCATCCAGCTCTCCCAGAGGGAACCCGAAGCATTCACAAGCCAGCTGAATACTTCCAGGTCTCACTGTCATTGCCCACATAAGCATTGAAGTTCTCCAGCAGACCTAAAAAATCCCCAGCAGCCCCTTTAAGGACTCCAAAAAAGGGTGGGTACTTTGAACTGCTGTTTGGTCCATAGGCACAAAAAACAGACAGGACCGGGCTTCCCACCCAAAGGTGGCGGGAGGGTACCCTCTCGTCAGCCGAGCTCACGCTGCACCTGCACCTGCCATCATGGCCCCTCCCACAGGTGGTGACCCTATGGGAAGGGTGATTCTTTACCCTTTCAAGCGGTGATCGGCTGTACCCCATGGGTGCAGGCCCGGCCACCAGGCGCTCACCTTCAAGCACCACCTCTAGGCCTGCCTCTCGAGGGGGGCCACGGTGGCCTGCGTCTAGACAAAGGAAACTTAAATCCATTTCTTTTTGTCATCATAGGTGTCTTTTCACTGTGCTTTGTTTGGTCCCTCACCTAGGACTTGTTTGCAATGGATGACCCTACGAGGGGCGTGAAACCCAAGACGACTTGGCTCCTAGGATGATTGGGACACACAAACCCCTCCATCATGATAAGATAACGGGTTTTAGGAGGGTCTGCTTTAACATAATATAAATACACATATGAAGTAATTTTTCTGTCATGCTTACTTATTTGTGAAATTTTGTGCTCACGTGTTATATTGTCATCATATAACATCATGTGACATCTTCAGGGGCCTAAGACCCAGCTATCCATAAAATGTGGTACCAACCCTTGTTACTGTGACTTCTCCATATTCCATCTCCATATTGCCTTAGCTTTACCTGGCACAAGTTATTTTATTTACGAGTTTTATTGGTATTAATTCTATTCAAATTATTATAATTTCTGAAAAATTTGAGTTATGTAGTTTATGGATATATATTTTGTCGTCATGTTGTGAAGCACTATTTGTCTGCACTGTATTCATTCATTCATTCATTCATTCATTCATTTTCCAAGGAGTACTGGAGCCTATCCCAGCTATCCATGGGTGGGAAGCAGGGTACACCCTGAACTGGTTGCCAGCCAATACTGGAAATTATCTTTTTATTTTGGGCTTGTCCTGTTACGGGTCAACACAGCATGTCATTCATCCATCCCTCACAGGTTTGGTTGAAGAAGAAAATGCACAAAAATAAAACAAGAGGAGCTGAAAAAAGTTATCCTGTTTGGGTGCACTCATAACTTTCCACCCAATTGAAATTGTGGTGGGCCCAGTTCTTCCTCTCAACTGTGTGTGGGTGACTGTTAGAGCATGCAGCAGTGATCCTCAGCCAACAGATCACGGCCTGGAAAAATGATCACTCTCTACGGTCGGCTTCTTCAATCGAAAGCACAGCCGTCTCGGTCCGACAGACGCTGGCGCACATGGTGGCACAAAAAGGACAAATGGAAGGGTAGTGGGTGGGCTGAAGCCTCTGCGCAGCTGGAGAGCTGTCAGCCAAGAAAGAGCCAAGAAGTAAGACACAAGAGATATATCATGAGCAAGGCCTGGCCACTGCCAAAAGGGGCGTGGCCAGGCCACTGGTCGAGGTGGTGCCACCTCTCACACCTGTCACAGTTGTTTCACATTTGGCACTGTAATTAGACCAAGCATTTAAGTTGGAGTTTTGTCACTGGCATCCATGATGGATTCTCAGCTGCTGTACATAACGTCCAAATCTAGTGTACAGCTATCCTTGTCACAGCGAATCTGTGCCCTTTTGTTTGTTCATCTCAAGTCAAGTGTCTTAGTTTGTTTCATAGTCAATGGACCTCGTTAACCGTTTTTGGATCCTGCCTTTAGTCTAGTGATTTTGCGCCTGTGCCTTCTTGGACTGCTTAAACCGTGTACTGACCTATTTTGGAATAAAGCCACTCTGAACAATATGTCACTGCCTGGAAGTCCTGCATTTGGGTCTGCCATCGTACCGCTGGTCCTTGACAAGAGAGCAAGGAGGAAGGACTCAAAGGTAAAACACCCAGGAGTTCTGTCTAACAAATAGGGGTAATTGAAGGAAACCACGCCCATCAACTTGAATTTTGGTCTCCAATTTAGGCATAAAATTATGTGAAATCATAAATTAATATAGAATACTCCCAACTTCTACCATTGGCTGGCAACTCATTCAGGGTGTACCCCATCTCTCACATGAAGATAGCTGAGATAGGCTCCAGCATGCCCTCGACCCTAGTGAAGACAAAGGAAAAGGAAGGTGATTGATTGAATGAATGAAACCTTACAGCTTTGTACTCTTACTCATCGATCCAGCATTTAGAATTAAAGTTTAAACTTTGGTCTTAGGAAATTGATGAACGCAGTCTCTTGCAGTGGAGGCTTTGAACTAATTCTTAGAGAACTTTTTGTAATTAGTTTTATCCATCGATATTTATTTTCAGACAAGAAAAAGACGATCACGCCCTCGCTCTGATTTCCTTTTGTCAGGTTTACCAATTAGACATTCATTAAACTAGACGAAAAGGAAGCAAAGACCCCAGTTCAAGTTTGACAGCTCACGAGGAGAGAGGAGAGTAACTGTCTCATACAATTCGCCACTGCACTCTCTGATTATCCTCTCCTCAGCACCTCTGTTTATTTAGTTTCAAAACCCCCTTATTTACATGGATATTACAAAAAGGAGACGGCAAGCAAAACATAGTTGGAAACGAAGTGTACTTGTTTGTTCATGTGTGTGGAAGATTGCTGAGTACATGTGTGGTCATCATTTCATTTCAATCATCATATACTGCTGAGCAGGCTGGAACTGTGGGTAAGGACTAAATAGAACAGTCCTTATGCAGTTCACGTCCTTCCTGGAGGAAAGGAATTTTGGAACCATTGCAAGTGTTCAATCTCATTGAATGGGAATGACCTCAAAGGTCTGTTCTTCAGCCCCTCTTGTTTAACCTATATATGCTACCCTTAGGTCAAACTCTTCAGACCTTTAATTTTGACTTTCACAACTATGCAGCAAACACAGCAGGGTCACCATATGTCTACAATTTAATTGGGGTGATGTGTCAAATGAGATGAATAACTGAATGAGCCAACACTTTCTTCAATTACACCTTGCATTTGTCAAGTAGACCAGGAGAAGCTCATCCATCCTTTTAACTTAAGTAGACTCGATTGTAATGGTCTGACTAGCCTCCCCCAAAAGACCGTTAAATTGCGGCAGCTACAGAATGCTGCAGCTCAGGTTCTCACAACAACAAAGAGGTCAGAGCATCTAACTCAATTTCTAAAGTCTTTACACTGGTTTCCAGTCGGCTTTAGAATAGATTTAAATTTTCTGCTACTGGTCTTTAAATCACAAAATTGTTTAGGTCCTGAATACATTAAAGAAATGTGAACGGAATATAAACCCAGAAGGTTCTGAAATGGACAGACTCTGGTCAAATATTGGAGCAGACTCCAACCCAAAAAGTGAAGTAGAATATAGGCTCTACTGCCCGCACACAAATGGAATACATTGCCAATAGAAGTAACATCTGCCCCAAGTGTGAATGTTTTTAAGTCCATCTTAAAAAATAATTTTCCTTTTTCACGCATTTCCCCTTTTAAGTATTTCCTGCAGTGGGCAATCTTTTAATCATATTTTTTTTTCGATTTGTTTTAAATGTTCCTCAGCTTTTTCTTTTTGGATTTTTAAAACTTATGGTTTTAATCATATGAAGCACATTTAGGTACCTTGTTTATGAAAGGCGCTATATAAATATGCTTTGCCTACTACCAAAAAATATCGTCGTTCTGCTTATGTAGGTTTTCACAATGCCTTCATAATGGTTATATTCCTTCCCCCCATTAACAGTTTACCCTCTTCCAGAGAGTTCAAAGACATCAAAGAATGCTGTCCTGCCCAAGCAATCAGCCCGGTGGCAAGTTTCCAAAGAGCTCTATCAAACTGAAAGCAACTATGTGGACATTTTGAACACTGTACTCAAGGTAGCATTTTATTTTTTCTTCAAACAACACATAATTTTAACTTTGGATGTGTCACCATTATACAGGTATTAATAAGATCAAATTTGTTTATGTGTGGGTGTCAGGTTTAACAATTAGACATTCATTAAACTGGAAAGAAGGAAGCAAAGACACCAATTAAAGTCTCGCGAGGAGAGAGGAGAGGAACTGTCTCATACAATTCACCACTGCACACTCTGATTATCCTCTCCCCAGCACCTCCATTTATTTAGTTTTAAGACACCCCTTATTTACATGAATGTTACAAAAAGGAGACAGCAAGCAAAACAAGTGGAAACAAAGTTTACTTGTTTGTTCATGTGTGTGTGCATGTGTGTGGAAGATTGCTGAGTACATGTGTGGTCATCATTTCTTTAACTGGCAGCAGGTGCTTCTGGTTCTAACAGTTCTGATGATTAGATGTTTTTGTTCTTACTATCTCCTGCTAGGAGGCTGCCACATTATCTTGAGCAGAGAAAAGCATTTCTTTATTAGAAGAAGATGTATGATAATTATAGTCACAATTTGCCCCCCGTTTATCCAACATTTGCTACCACGTTTTCTAGAGCAGAGCAAACCATTCTTCATTGCAGGCAGAGCAAAGCATTCTTCTTTACAGGCAGGAACACTAACTGAATTGGAGCACAGAAAAGCATTTCTTCCTTGCAGGCAGAAACAGTGACTGAATTGTAGCAGAGCAAAGCACTTCTTCATTGTAGGTAGAAGCCCAGCATTCTTGATTCCAGGCAGGAACAGTAACTCAATTGGAGCAGAGCAAAGCATTTCTTCATTGCAGACAGAAGTAGTTACTGAATTGGAGCAGAGCAAAGCATTTCTTCATTCCAGGCAGAAGCAGTTATCCACCTGTTTATCCTACATTTGCTCCAATCCTCACATCATCTAATAGGTAACCCTGTCGGCTTTATTGTATAGAATCATATTTATGAAAACAAACACAGTTACACTCAAAGGAAAATATAGCATTAATTATTTGTAAAATTCTGGATCAGAGAACAGGTCTGGAAGAGAAGTCATAAAGTCATCATCTTGGTCAAAAATATCACTGTCATTACCCTGTTGTGCCAATAGTGGATATATTTCTGCCAATTTTGAATTTGTCGGGGTAATAGCAGTGGTTATAAGTCGGTTGATGCCCTTATGCAGAGAATACAACATCCTCACAATGTAAGAATAACTGCAAACACAGCTATAGAAAGTAGGACAGAGAACACCAAGCTTTCAGATTTGCCAAACTTTTTTTTCCCCCACCACTCAAATCAGCCTGATGTGTTCACACCAGAGTGCTCCTTCATCTTGTGGTTCAGGGTGCGGAGGCCTTTAATGGCCCTTGTGAGTGACCCATCAGGTGCTGTGATATTTGGAATAAACAACACCGGTCACCGAACAATGAGCAGACGCCACCCTTCTCAGCATGTCGACCGCTATGCGGTTCTGGAATGCCTTGAGTGAAGTTGTTCCAGTTTTAGTCATTACCTCCAGGGTTCACTGTGTTGGGATTTCTGCTAGAATGACATGTAGTAGTTGCCTCGGGACCATGCACGTGATGCAACTATAGTTTACCCTCTAAGCTGCATTCTACATTAACAACCAATTGTTTCCTATTTGTAAAAAAAAAAAAAAAAAAAACCTTCCTCACGCTTTTTTTGGTTAAAATACTTCAACTCGCTCAATAGTATACGTACATTCGGGTTTAAGGTAACATCAGATTGGCAAATGGTGAGAAGAAAATTGGGGTTTCCTTTAGCATAAGCCCATAGATGGAATCCCCAGCAATTAGACTCGGCCAAGGAATTAAAATAGTGCTTAACTGATTCATTGGGAGGCACACATGGAGTCCTCCCATCATTCCTCAGTGACTGCCGCATAGTTGTTTATCGATGTTATTTGAAATGAGGGGCCTATTTATCTTATGAGTGGTAGGCATTATTGACTGAATATAGTTATTGGTTCTGTTGTTATGTGTTTTTGTCAGCTTTACAGGTGTCCAAAAGTAGCATATGAACAAAAATATTATTACGGCTGTCAATGTTGCAGCCCAACATGCTATCATATTATTTAGCCATTTTGAAGTCATGTCAACCAAGTCACCCCTATGGCCATGTTCGCATTTCCCCTCAGAGGGCCGTGTTGAGTGCAGGCAGCATGGGATCGAATCCCGCTCAGTGATGGTGTCGACATCTGCACTGAGACTGGCCGCCAAACAGCCTGGGGTGTAGTCTGCCTCTGCCCAATGTTAGCTGGGATAGCCTCCAGGTCACTCTCCGAATAAATGCAGAAAGGTTGCATCAGGAAAGGCAACCAGTGTAAAAAAATCAAAAAGACTGTTACCGCTGCAACACCATGACAATGGCACAAAAATGGTTTTACACATCAATCCTGATAAATTTCCTAGTTTGTTTCCACTTCTATCAATTTGATGCATGTGAAATTTCCTAGTGACATGCCATTAGAAAACAATGTTTTTTGTTTTTCAAAACAAGTAAATGGATACACAGAATCCCCCAACTTTTTTTTGCATTCATTATTAATTAATAGCACAGGTATTATCTGTGGATCCGTGCAAACACCACAATCTTTTGGACAAGTTTTTGTATGGAGTTATCCAATTTTTTTTGTGTGTGTGTGTGTTTCTCTCATTTTATCCTGCAGGTTAACTATATATATATATATATATATATATATATATATATATATATATATATATATATATGTGTGTGTGTGTGTGTGTGTGTGTGTGTGTGTGTGTGGTGTGTGTGTGTGTGTGGTGTGTGTGTGTGTGTGTTGAGGTGGCCAGCAAAGCCCTATTGTGTTATCCACAAATTTAGATGTTTTATTTTAGTAGGACATTGGCTTTCTACAAACTTCTGGTCCTTACACATTTTTTTTCAGATGTCCTGTATCAACTATTTTGCCATTTGTTTTTCCCTTGTTAGAGTCAGTGGTTCACCTCAGGTGACTATACTGACTTCCCCCTGAACAGGGTGACAATTACTTTCTGTTTGTGGTAATTCTCAAGCTTCTACCACAAGTGGCAGAGACTTCTTACCTCTGCATCCTCAAACAGTTGTCACTCAATTTCCTGTTCAAATGAGGGAGCGAACCTCCACTCACACTTTTACACATGCACATGTTTCACGTAGTTCAAGTACATACAGGACACACGTTGCCCTTTTCTCAGTTTTAGAGACTAATTTGTCTACTCAATAGGGACTAGTATTCTCGAGGTTTTGTTCTGCCGCAGTCACCCAGACGCGCATTCATTCATTCCTCATGAATGTGTGCGTTTCCTACTCACCAGAGATGTCTATACTTCCTTCGGCTTCTTGTTAAACCTCAGCCTCCAGACACAAAGTCGAGGCCCAGTCCCGGAAAGGGTTTCAAGTACTATGGCCCTGGTCTTTGCCTGGACATCGATTCAGCCCCTGGAAACCGCAGGTATCTTAAGATCCGGCTCGAAGGACCAAATTAGACATTCATTAAACTGAACAAAAAGGCAGCAAAGACACCAGTTCAAGTTTGACAGCTCACGAGGAGAGAGGAGAAGAATTGTCTTGTACAACTGCACTCTCTGGTTATCCTCTCCTCGGCACGTCTATTTATTTAGTTTCAAGACGCCACTTATTTACATGGATGCTACAAAAAGGAGACGGCGAGCAAAAAATAGATGGGAAAAAGTGTACTTGTTTGTGCATGTGTGTGTGCATGTGTGTGGAAGATTGCTGAGTTCATGTGTGGTCATCATTTCTTTAACAGGCACCAGGTTCCCCTGGTTCTAACAGTTCTGATGATTAGATGTTTTTGTTCTTGCTATCTCCTGCTAGGCGACTGCCTCGTTATCTAGAGCAGAGCAAAGCATTCCTTTATTGCAAGCAGATTTATTATAATTATATTCACAATTATTCCTACACCTTTACACATACCAACAAAGCCAGAACAGAAACATAAAAAAATGAACAGTAGGGATGTTCAGGGTAACCCTGCTCTCTGTTGGACACAAATTAAATTAAAAAAGATGGCCGACCAAGAAGCATGGACCAGGGTTGAACACCGATCAGTTATCAAGTTTTTGGTTTCTGAAGGGTGTAAACCAGTTGAAATTCATAGTAGAATGTCAACTGCGTACGGTGCCACGTGTTTCAGACGAAATAATGTCTACAAGTAGGCTAAATTGTTCATAGAAGGATGGAGCAGCATTGAGGATGAAGACAGGCCTGGGAGGCCGACAGAAGTGGCAGTGGATGACAATGCAAGGACTTTGAGCTTATCTGTTGGGACAGCACACAAAAATGTCTATGATGAACTTGGCTACTCGCAGGTCAGCTCCCGGTGGGTGCCAAAGATTCTTAGTGCGCCGCACAAACAGTGGAGGGTCGAGTTGTCCCAGCAGTGTCTCTCCCGCTATTAGAAAGATCGTGATGAGTTTCTGAAGTAGGTGGTCAACAAATGACGAGACACGGGTTTGGTCCAATGAGCCTGAGTCCAAACGGCAGTATATGTAGTGGAAGCACTCAGGCTCTCCAGTGAAGAAGTAGGTGATGTTCTCCGTTTTTAGGGATATGCAAGGCCCAATCACTAATTCATTCATTGAGAAAGGAAATACTGTGAACTGTGTCAACTAATGTGAACTGCAGAGCCAGGTCAAGAATGACATAAAGAAGAAACGCTGAAGTCATCAGTCAGAAGGATTGATCTTGCATCATGACAACCCAAGGCGTCCCACAGCAACCCAAACGGTGGAGACCATTAACGAGTTGCGCTGGGAACCGCTCCCTCATCCCCTTTACAGGCTAGACTTGTCCCTTCAGACTTTAGCCTTTTTGGTCCCTTGAAAGTGTTCACAAGAGGCATGAATTTTGAAAGTGACAATGAATTCAAAAGTGTTGTGAGCGACTGGGTGAGATCTAACTCCAAAGATTTTAACGCTGAGGGATTATGGATCCCTCTGCACAGATACGTGAAACGTGTGTGACAGTGCTGGGAGACTATGTTGATTGAGTTAAAATAAAAAAACAAGTAAGCTTCTATCTGAAATAGAAGTCCTTATACCAAAAAATTCACCTTATTTATCGAATGAGCCTTGTATATTCTCAATCCTTATAATGTAATCTGTGACAGTTTCATTTTCTATCATTTGAAAGATGGTCAATGATGTGTAAAGGTTCAGAATTCTAGAATAATGCTCTCTCAATATTTTGAGTGCTTTCCTTCCAATTTCTGAAGCTTCGTGTCTTATCAGAGATGAGCTTTTATCGTTGAGTCCATTCACCAACTGAGCGTAACAGCCTGTGGGTCTGCAGGTAATGCTTCTGCATCCACTGCTACTCGTAGGATGGTGTCCTTTAACTTCAGAATATGTAAACAGTTAAGGAATTTTGTCTCTAACAGATCATACTCATCTTCTCTTCGGTTGATCATAATCTGCTGAGGCATTCCTGCTTCGTTTTGTTTTAATTTCACATTCTCTTGACTAATAGTTCTCTTCTTCTATTACCTTGCTCTTGACTGGCATTCCTGGACCCATAACCTGTTGAACGCAGTCTTGCGTTGGAGGCTTTGTAATACCTCTTAGATAACTTCTCATCATTTGTTTTATCCACCTGTATTTATTTTAAATCAAGAAAAAAACAATTGTGATTTTCTTCTGACACACCAACAAAACTGCCACGTAAAAAAAAAAGATCACTACAGGGAGTCCTCGGTCTACGACAGATATCCGTTCCCACTGGAGCAAATTAACTCGAATTTCGATTTAAGTCTGATTTCCCCATTAAAGTCAAATTTAAGATGACCCCTAGGATTGGCTACAGCATTCCCCTGACCCTCGTGAGAACAAGCAGCTCAGAAATGGATGGGTGTTGGTACTTCATATAAAAAAAAAATACATCAAAATAAAAAAATACAAGATGTCACTTACCATTACTGCGAGAAGTGGATGACAAAGGATGAAGCGAATCTGCCCTAAACTCTTGCTAAGAAAGCGAATGCACCTACTAGCCATTGCTAGCGGTAAATTCCTCCTCGGTATCCTCTCCTTTCTGCTCTTTCAAAGTTGGGAAAATACCCCATGCCTTTTCCCTGAATGAACATGAGGCTGATATTAAGAGTACTGTTTTATCACATCAAATGTTTTGTATGTGCAGGTTTTAACTTGACTTTCTGTTTTAAGCATGGAGTTTTTTTTTTAAAGGGTACACACTGTAACTCACTATTTTGGTAGTCAATATAGCTTGACACATCTGTAAAATTGCAGGGAAAAGAATCTTGAATTGAAACAAATGCTCTGTAAAATATTCCTTTGGCTAAACACTGATGGGACACAAAGTTAGTGTTTATGATACTGTGAGACATTGTTTTTGTGAATTTTGTCCCAATTCATTGTGATGTAAAGTTGGTAGATTGACCCATGGTGGTATTGTTGTGTTAAGATTTTTTTCAGTCATTCGCTCTTATGTCGCTTTGAAGACTAAAACAAATACTAAAAACCCACTATGTGACCAGTCAGCTGACCTCAATTTTGGCATATAGACGTGTTAGTGTTTCACTCACTCATTTGACTTTACCGACGTTACCGGTACGTGCAATGTAAATTAAGGGAGTGTATCAGATTTCAATATAATATATTCTATATAATCTTGATCCAACTGAACCGACTAGTCATTTGTTTTAAGATATTTAAAACATACTTTGTTCACCGCTGTGATTGCGTCCAACCACCTCTTTGCGTGGATTCTTCTTTGATTTTCAACTCTCCTTTGTCGGTTTTGCGCACTTTTTTTTTCATCAGGGTTGTGCTAGTCAACTGACTGGCTGTAGGCATTGAAAGTGTACGCATTGAAAGTGGGAACCTTTTTTTTATTTTTTTTTTTTACGATTCCAGGACAACAAGAATGTTAGTCCTAGTTCTGATCGATTCTCAAACTCTCTAAACCAACCCAAGTAGGGAGGCATATCTAAAAGCCTAGTGCCCTTGCTCAAGGGGACTTTCAGTCAAGAAGCCTATGAGTATCCCTTCAATGACTAGTGGCCATTTAAACAATTGTAAGTACTGGGACTTGAATCTTGACCCTCTGGCTCCAAAGCCCAAGTTTGTCCTACAATGAGCTATAATTAACATAATTTTTCCTCTGCATAGGAGTTTCTCCCAGTTATTAGAACACTTCAGCACCAGTATTTCTGGTCTCACAATAAATGCTCTAATCTAAAAAGGCTAGATTACAGTATGAATTTTGTTGTTTATATCGTTAGACCATTTCCACTGATTAGCATTGGCTCTGGATCTGCCGCTGTTGTCTCAGGTGCTCTTTGTTGGAAAGTGTTGCATTACATCCTGAACCATTGCAGATGAAGTCTCTTGCAGAGCCAATATCATACAGTCAGGTCGCAATGAAACCAGCATTATTGTCACGAGCAAGCGACAGCGGGTTTGACCCAAATGCAGGACACTGAGAAGGTGACATGATGTTGAGAGTGGTTTTATTCCAAGAGGAGGCCATACAAAGGTAAACATGTTTTTTAAAAAAAGGCAAAGGCACAAAAACACAGGGTAAAAGGCACTACCCCCCACCCCAGTCTGTCTGGTGGCCGTCCAGGCCACCGAAAACAAGAAGCTTGGCTAAGTAGTTCAGGAGGTTGGCTACTACGTTAAGCACCAGGTTCCTAATGGGGACACTCAGGCGGACATCCATGAGGAGAGTCCCAATGGCAAAGCAGGAACCATTGAGGCTTGGTAGAAGTGGATATGAGAGGGGCAGAGTGCACAGGGACTCGGGAAGGTGAACTGGAAAACATGGGTGATATAGAATGAGTTGACTCACTGGGGAATTTTGTTTGGCGGTTCTTGGGCCGATTGAAGCTGGTGTCATAAAGCTAAGTTCTTCTTTGGCGCCTCTGCTGGCCATCATGCAGGGGTCCTGGGTAAGTTGCCAAATGGGTGCCCCAAAAAAGGCCGGAGGAAGAGACTTCGTCTTCGGCACATGAGGGCTAGAGATGGTTAGTGGTGACACAAATTGACTTGCACTAAAAAGGAGGGAGGAGAGAAAAATCAAAATCTATACCTGAGTCAGAATCGAGCAGGTGGTCATATAATTCAAGGTCCTCCTCAATATCAGAAAAATCTGAGTCTAATAAAACATTTGAATGGGTCGGGCGTGGAGGATAATCATAACCTGGGTGGCGCAGGTGACCAGGAAGGAGAGGACAAAAACACAGAGCCCTTTCGGAGAGGGGACGCTTGGTTGGCATGCTGAGTGCATTGGGAGGTATACCAGCGGAGTGACCAGCGATGCCGCGTTTTCACACGGAGTCCTGTTTTGTCCAGTTCGTTTTGTCATGAGCAAGCGGCAAGGGTTTGGACCCAAACGCAGAATTCCGAGGCAGTGACACAATGTTGAGGGTGGTTTTATTCCAGTCAGAGTTCATACAGAGGTAACCAATCCAAAAAGGCAAAGGCACAAAAACACGTGGCAAAAGGCAAGGTCCAAAAACATGAAAACAAGGTTGGATAACTACTCGGCAAAAAACAAGACTTGACTTAGTTATGGTGGCACAGGAACAAGAGGCTCAAACACTCACGCAGACTAATGAAGTCTTATGTAATGAATTGGCAACTGACAATACAACACACAAGGTATACACAAGGGCAGGGCAGTGGCATGGCCATACCCCTGACACATTTTGTCCTTTGACTTCCTCTACTTTGATAAATGTAAGGATCGAGTCAGGCAGGTTTGTTTGAATTTATGAAATTGTTTTGGATTCTGACATTTTCTTTAATGACATCGAAATCTCAGATGAATATTTGAGCAAAGCCTCGTTTAAGTGGATGGTTCTGTAAACACTGAAGTGATGTTAAAATGAATTGTTGTAATCTGAATGATGATTGGTAATTGAGAGATGGTTCCATGGTGAATGGAATTAACAACAGCTTCTCATAGTAGCAGAAAAAAAAATTAAAAAACATTTTCTCATTTCAATCTCCAATTTTCTTTGCAGTACTGGATTTTGCTCACTTTGACCTCTAATAGTAAAGTTGTTATTCCAATCTATGAATCCAAAGTAAGTATTAATATTTAGTCTCCCACTGCTTTTGTGTGTATGAGTGTATATACACTCTATGCATTCACAAAGCCGTCCTTTGATTTGCCCAACTAGTTGAATCACAACAAAAGCATTTGCTTTGATTTGGCTTGATTGCTATGAGAGGGAACAAGACAAAAAGGGTACTGCTCTGTCAGTAACTGTTTGGCTGATTTCAGATACTGCTTCGCTTGCTTTTGCTCTCTGTCTCTCTCTCTCTCTCTCTACCTCCCTCCCTTTCTCTCTCTCTCTCTCTCTCTCTCTCTCCCTCTCTCTCTCCCTCTCTCTCTCTCTCTCTCTCTCTCTCTCACACACACACACTCTCTCGCTCTCGCTTTTCGCCCACTCACACACACGCACACAAGCTTAGCACTTCCAGACCTTCCAGTTGCGTATTTTCACTTTAGCTACTCTTGGACTGCTTCTTTCAACTTATTCCATTTGAATATTAGCTGCATGTCAAACTAGCCATGAAGAGTAATGCATGCGCTAAAATACGGGCTTTGTCTTAAATAATAATCGCCACAGTCGTCCGACTGATGGCCAAGTTTTTATGTCTGTCATATCTGTCGGTGTTACTCCTTTCTCCGAATTTTTTAAAATTTTATTATGTTAATTTATGCCCATGGTCATTGCTTTTTTTTCGACTGGAGCAGCATTGCTCAAACCCCCAGCTTTCTTCTTTTGGCCATAATGTGTAAAAAGGTGGGTGAAAAAGACAAATAAGCTCCCAGCGCACAAACGCAGATATTTCTCATAGATAAAAAAAAGTCTTGTTTAAAGTTTGCCAAAAGCCACAATATGCAGAAGCAAAGCAGAAACATATTGGTGGTGGGAACAAAATGGCATACAAAACACAGGCGTCGTAAAGTCGAAACGTTACCCTAACCTTAAGATTGAGACCATTTTAAACTGAGAACTTTCTGTAGAGTAAATGCCCGATATTTATGTCTTGAAACTTTCATATATTTTTTTTCATATATATTTAAATTTGAATTGAAGCATATTTACTTGGAATTAAAAAAAACTGCAATAGAAATGTAAGGAATAATACGAAGACTTTACAAAGGCAAAGGAAGCCTGGACCACCAGGGGCACAACTGAGGAGATGACATGAGGGGTAGTTTAGTAAATTGTTGAGAAGGTGAAGCGGGTGGTTGGTGGGGGCACATCTGAGAGCAATCACACAGTGTGAGAAAATACAGACATGACAGTCTGCTGATACTTGTTAGCAGTATAAAAACACATCCTTCAATAAGACAGCACGAGCTGGCCACTGGTATGTAGGACTTGCATTGATATGGTGTGAATAAACCTGAATAAAAATTAATTTGGCAAAATTTAGGTTCCATCAAACAGCATAACCAATTCATCCTGGGATTTTGGATTTGGGCTTGTGTTTTTATTTTTATGCAAACAGACCAAGAATCAGTAACTGCAAAAAATGTTTTTGAATTACATCCATCCATTTTCTTAGCCACTTATCCTCACAAGGGTCACAGGACAGCTGGAGCCTAAGCCAGCTGTCAACGGGCAAGAGGCGGGGTACACCCTGAACTGGTTGCCAGCCAATCGCAGGCCACATTGAGACAAACAGCGACACTCACAATCACACCTAAGGGCAACTTAGAGTGTCCAATTAATGTTGCATGTTTGTGGGATGTGGGAGGAAACCAGAGTGCCCAGAGAAAACCCACGCAGGCACGGGGAGAATATGCAAACTCCACACAGGTGGGCCCGGGATCGAACCCTGGACCTCAGAACTGTGAGGCCAACACTTTACAGCTGCGCCACCATCCCACCTTGTTATTGAATTATCATTTTTTTATTCCTTCTTCCAGAACAGGAAAATTACCCCCTTGGGATGAGCATCATAGTATTTTTGTGCAACGGTATCGTTGAGTGCTAACAGTGGATTAAAATATTAGCACCATTTCCCTACTGTTCACTGCACATTTTCATATTTGACAAAAATGTAAAAAAAGGAAAAAAGACTTAAAGAAAAGAAGAAACCTTATTAAAATATAGTGCCTTGTGAAAGTATTCAGCACCGTTGAACTTTTCAATCTTTTGCCACATTTCAGGCTTAAATATAAAGATATACAATTTTAATTTTTTGTCAAGAATCAATGACAAGTGGGACACAATCGTGAAGTGGAATGAAATTTATCGGATATTTTATACTTTTTTTAACAAATAAATAAATTGGAGTGGAATATTATTCAGCCCCTTTGCTTTCAGTGCAGCAAACTCACGCCAGACGTTCAGTGTGGATCGCTAAATGATCCAATGTTGACTGATGATGATAAATAGAATCCACCTGTGTGTAATGAAGTCTCCATAGAAATGCACCTGGTCTGTGATAGTCTCAGGGTTCTGTTTAAAGTACAGAGAGCATCATGAAGAACCAAGGAACAGGTCCAAGATACTGTCGTGGAGATTTTAAAGCCAGATTTGGATACAAAAAGATTTCCCAAGCTTTAAACATCTCAAGGAGCACTGTACAAGCAATCACATTGAAATGGAAGGAGTATCATACCAATGCAAACCTACCAAGACCTGGCCGTCCCTCTAAACTTTCACCTCGACCAAGGAATAGACTGATCAGAGATTCAGCCAAGAGGCCCATGATCACTCTGGATGAACTGCCGAGATCTACAGCTGAGGTGGGAGGGTCTGTCCATAGGACAACAATCAGTCGTACACTGCACAAAACTGGCCTTTACGGAAGAGTGGCAAGAAGAAACCAATTTCTCAAAGATATCCATCAAAAGTCTAATTTTAAATTTAGCCACAAGCCACCTGGGAGATACACCAAACATGTGGAAGAACGTGCTCTGGTCAGATAAAACCAAAATTGAACTTTTCGGCAACAATGCAAAATGATATGTTTGGCATAACAGCAACATAGCTCATCACCCTAAACACACCATCCCCACTGTCAAACATGGTGGTGCCAGCCTCATGGTTTGGGCCTGTTTTTCTTCAGCAGGGACAGGGAAGATTGTTAAAATTGATGGGAAGATGAATGTAACCAAATACAGGACCATTCTGGAAGAAAACCTGTTGGAGTCTGAATAAGATTCAACTAAAAAATTCTGCCAATTTTTTCTGTTTGTTGTCACATTCAACCATGCCAATTATTACAGGACAGGAGGAGCTCCCAGAAGATTGGACTACTACAGCCAAGGTTATCAGAGAGACAGGCAGGAGAGTACTTTGTGTGTCTTCTGGTAGGAAAGGGGAGAAGGAGACTGGAAGTCAAACAAGGAAAGAAGTTAGCAAAGAAAAAGTGGGATACTGAAAGGACTGAGGAGAGGTGAAAGGAATACATTGAGATGTGACGATGGGCAAAGGTAGAGGTGGCGAAGGCTAAACAGGAGGCATATGACGGCATGTATACCAGTTTGGACACAAAAGAAGGAGAAAATGATCTCTACAGGTTGGCCAGACAGAGGGACAGAGATGGGTAGGATGTGCAGCAAATAAGGGTGATGAGGGATAGAGATGGAAATGTGTTGACTGGTGCCAGTACTGTGCGAAATAGATGGAAAGAATACTTTGAGAAGTTGGTGAATGAAGAACATGAGAGTGAAGAAAGTGTAGAAGAGGCAAGTGTGAAGGACCAGGAAGTAGCATTGATTAGTAAGCGGGAAGTTAGATTACATTACAAAGGATGAAAAATGGAAAGGCAGTTGGTCCAGATGACATACCTGTGGAGGTATGGAAGTAATTTGGAGAGGTGGCAGTGGAGTTTTTGACCAATTTATTCAACAGAATTTTAGCGAGTGAGAAGATGCCTGAAGAATGGAGGAAAAGTGTGCTAGTTCCCATTTTTAAGAACAATGGCAATGTTCAGAGCTGTGGTAACTATAGAGGAATAAATGGATGAGCCACACAATGAAGTTATGGGAAAGAGTAGTGGAGGCGAGACTCAGGACAGAAGTAAGCATCTGTGAGCAACAGTATGGTTTCAGGCCTAGAAAGAGTACCACAGATGCATTATTTGCCTTGAGGATGCTAGTTGAAAAGTACAGAGAAAGTCAGAAGGAGCTACATTTTGTCTTTGTTGATCCAGAGAAAGCCTTTGACAGAGTATAAAGAGAGGAACTGTGGTACTGCATGCTTAAGTCTGGTGTGGCGGAGAAAAATGTTAGAATAGTATAGGACAAATATGACGGCAGCAATACAATGGTGAGGTGTGACAGAAGAATTTAAGGTGGAGGTGGGTTTGCAACAGGGATCAGCTCTGAGGCCTTCCTGTTTGCTGTGGTAATGGATAGGCTGACAGATGAGGTTAGACTGGAGAGCAGACTTCGATGGTTTGCACATGTCCAGAGGCGAGAGAATAAATATATTGGTAGAAGGGTGCTGTGGATGGAGCTGCCAGGCAAAAGAGCAAGAGAAGGTTAATGGATGTTGTGAGGAAAGACATGAGGGCAGTTGGGGTTAGAGAGGAAGATGCAGGATAAGGGCTTAGATGGAAAAAGATGACACGCTGTGGTGACCCCTAATCACAGCAACGAGCCGATAGGAAAAGAAGATCTTACGTTAATTGTCTGGACATGCACTAGAGAGGATTGAAGATTAGCCACTACAGTAATCCCTCTCTACTTCACACTTCACCTATTAGAGCTTCAGTGCATCACATTTTTTTTTTTTTTATCCACGCCCCCTAAAAAAAAACAGATCGGCTTACAGTACGTACTATATTACGTGATGTGCATTGATGAAAGGAGCACTGATACAATGCGATATCCCCAGCATGACATGTGGACCAATGAAGAAAAAAAAACAAGTCAGATCTGCTTCTTGGGGCTGATTGACTGCGCATCATCAAAGCCCCACCGAGCAGTTCTCTCTGCTCCTCCCTCCTCCTTCCTATGCGCCATTTTCTACACTATTACATGCTGAGACTGTGTGCGCATAACATCTTTAGTTTGCAATGCCTCCAAAGTGCTGTGCTTGATTTTAAAGTTGTCCCCAAATCACCCAATCAGATGAGGATGATGCAAAATGAGAGGATTGATCAAAATGGAATCTACGTTCGCTTTGTGGAACGCGGATTGTAGACGTATGGTCTGGTGACAATGAGGAAGAGGAAGCTGATGGATCAGTGAAAAAACAACCTTTTGGATATGATCAAAAACAGGAGGAATTGCACTTTTGTGGCGCCATTATGCTGTGAATGAAGTGCTACGTTTGGGTAAAGATCTTATGGGAACTGGGACAGTGAGTCGTTGAAGTTGGAGCCGATGAAGGGGCCAAGTACAGTGAAGAAAATAAGTATTTGAACACCCTGCTATAATGGAAGTTCTCCCACTTAGAAATCATGGAGGGGTCTCAGATTTTCATCATAGGTGCATGTCCACTGTGAGAGAGATAATCTAAAAAGAAAAATGCAGAAATCACAATGTATGATTTCTTGACAAATTCTTTGGGTGATACAGCTGCAAATAAGTATTTGAACACCTGAGAAAACCAATATTAATATTTGGTACAGTAGACTTTGTTTGATATTATAGAGGTCTTGTTCACCAGGTTTACACACACTGCAGGATGGATTTTGGCCCACTCTTCCTGACAGCTCTTGTCTAGATTTGCCAGGTTTCTGGGTTGTCGTTGAGAAACACGGAGTTTCAGATCCCTCCAAAGATTTTCTATTGGATTTAGGTCCAGAGACTGGCTATGCCACACCAGAACCTTGATATGCTTGTTATGGAGCCACTCCTTGGTTTTCCTGGCTGTGTGTTTCGGGTCATTGTCATGTTGAAAGACCCGGCCATGACCCATCTTCAATGTTCTGACTAACGGAAAGAAGTTATTTCCCAAAATCTCACAATGCATGGCCACGGTCATCCTCTCCCTAATGGCCCCGTCACACCATGACGTTCTGGTCAGCGTTCTATAGCGTTTGATGAAACGTTGGTAGTCACCCATGGTCGCCGGGATAGCGCCAGAAGAGTGTTGTTTGACCGCTAGTGAATGTTAATGATCGCTGGGAATCGGCGGAGAACGCCGGTCCGGAAAAAAAAGTTTTGAACATGCACAAAAGTTCTCACCGAGACCAGTGTCCATCAACGTTTAATTTTAAACGCTGCAGAACGTTCAACAACGTTCGTGGAACGTTTTACTAATGTTCGCCGAGCGTTGCACGCGTTTGGCTATCTTTAGTCAGTCGTTACTCTAGCGTTACTTGGTTGTTACTTAATCGTTTGCTTTGCAGTGAACAACTCACTGGCGACCTGTCAACGACCACTGAACAATCCCCTAGCACACACAGCGTGTAACGAAAGTCAAACGAACGTCCTTTGGCCTCCATTGAGCGTCATTCCAGCGTTTCCCGAACGTCACTGCATATGGGTATATAAACCAATGCTTTGCATTCATATTTGCAGTGGTAGTTGCTGAAGCAGCAACCCACCTTTTTTTCGTCGAGGCGGCATGATGATGTTCAGACTCACGAGAACAACCGAAGTGAGTATGACATTTCCAACATTTTCGTTCCTGTTCCACTGTAAAAATTACATGCCAGCAAAACGCTATTCTGTCGTTATTCACCCGTTTAGTCACACGCTCAACACGCTCGTCTAACGTTGACAAATTGCTCGTCGCGCGCCAGTGACACGTTAGCACACGCTAATGGTTTTTAGAGGTATCTTATTTGGTCGCTGTTACACACTTCTTGTGCGTTAGACACACGTGAGTCATGCGTTAGACACACGTTAATCACACACCAGATGTGTCATCCTCATTTGAGAACGCTGAAAAATAGAACAATTGAAATGTTCAGAGAACGTTGATCAGAACGTCATGGTGTGACGGAGCCTTAATACAGTGCAGTCGTCCAGTCCCATGTGCAGAAAAACACCCCCAAATCATGATGCAACCACCCTCATGCTTCACAGTAGGGATGGTATTCTTGGGATGGAACTCATCATTCGTCTTCCTCCAAACTCTTATATGACCACAAAACTTTCTCCCATGACTCCTCTGTATCATCCAAATTCATTGGCAAACTTAAAACAGGCCTGGACCTGTGATGGTTTAAGCAAGGGGACCTTCCGTGCCATGCATGATTTCAAACCATGACGTCTTCGTCTATTACCAACAGTCACTTTGGAGACGGTGGTCCCAGCTCTTTACAGGTCATTGACCAAATCCTGTTGTTTAGGCCTGGGCTGATTCCTCACCTTACTAAGGATCATTGTGACCCCACGAGGTGATATCTTGCATGGGACTCCAGTCCGATTGAGATTGACTGTCATGTTTAGCTTCTTCCATTTTCTAATGATTATTCCAACAATGGACCTTTTTTCATCAAACTGCTTGGCAATATCTCCGTAGCCCTTTCCAGCCGGGTGGAGTTGTACAATTTTGTCAATGTTGCCTTTGACAGCTCTTTGGTCTTGGACATGTTACAAGTTTGAGTCTTACTGATTGTATGGGGTGGACAGGTGTCTTTATGCAGCTAATGACCTCACACAGGTGCATCTGATTCATTATAATACATGGAGTGGAGGTGGACTTTTTAAAGGCGGACAGGTCTTTGAGGGTCAGAATTCTAGCTGTACCTGTTTCTTCACTTCCTGAGTACCCTCACCATTGTACCACTGTATAGTTGACCCCAAGTATTTGAAGTCATCCACCCCCGCTATCTCTTCTCCCTGGAGCTTCACTCTTCCTCCTCCGCCCCTCTCACTCACACACATATATTCTGTTTTACTTCGGCTAATCTTCATTCCTCTCCTTTCCAGTGCATCCCTCCATCTTTCTAATTATTCCTCCACCTGCTCCCTGCTTTCACATTAGATTGCAATATCATCTGTGAACATCATGGTCCAAGGGGATTCTAATATAACCTCGTCTGTCAGCCTATCCATTACTAGCGCAAACATGATTGGACCCTGATGCAGCCCCACTCCATTTTATATTCATCTGACACACCAACGGCACATTGCACATCTGTTCTGCTGCCCTCATGCATGTCCTGTGCTATTCTAACATATTTCTCCGCCACACCAGAATTGAGCATGCAGTACCACAGTTCCTCTCTTGGTACTCCATAAGAGAAAATAAATAAAAATGAAATTAAAATAATTTAAATAAAAATTACAAAGACCAAAAAAATCTTGTTACTCAGTTTCAATTATTTCTAAATGTTTATCAATAAATAATGTACATTTCTGATTATTAATTAATTCAAGATACTTTAAATTCTCATTGACTTCAATTAGGAACAATTTGAATACTGAAGTTGATTTTACAAATTTGGATTTGTGAATGTGAAATTTACCCAACAAAATTTCCATGTTCATAATTTCACGAATTTTTTTGTGTTTCAACTCAAAATATAATCATATTTTTCTTACCAAATGTAATTGTATGTTTTGTCTTCCCAAAAAAATATTTTTACATTTTTTTCCAGAACATAGCACTAAAAGAAAAAAAAATGTGAAAAATAGTTTCAGAATCCATCCATCCATCCATTTTCTGAGCTGCTCATCCTCACTAGGGCCTTGGGAGTGCTGGAGCCAATCCCAGCTGTCATTGTGCAGGAGCCAGGGTGCAGCCTGAACTGGTTTGCAGCCAATCGCACGGCACATGGAGACAGAAAACAGTCACACTCACAATCACACCAAGATTCAATTCTCCAATTAAAACATCAAGCACGGGGAGAACAAGTAAACTCCACACAGGCAGGGCCGGGATTTGAACCCCACAGTCTTAATCAAATAATACCAAATGGAAAGTTATTTTAAGATGTGCGATTTTTTTTTTAAATACTAATTGGAAGAAAGTGTGGCGTCTTCCTTTTAAATTTTTCATTTCAAACAAAATTAGAGAACTATATTTAAAGAGTTTATACAACATACCCAACTAACATCTAATATTTCACATTTTCTTGAAATTGATGACATGGGACGTGTGGTGTTGTCATCTCTCCTTCTATGTACAGACTCCACCATGAATCCAAGATTGCTCTTTTCCTGTGGAATAATCTGAGCGATTATCTCCAACACCTCCTTCCTCACATCCTTTTTGCCGTGCTAACGTAAATTTAGCAAATGGAGAGTCCAACATCGGCTGTAACTTTCTCCCTCTTCTTGCTTCTCCTGAAGTTTGAAAATATGGACAGCAAATTTATTCACAATGTTCTCTCTTGCTTCAAATTGAACCTCAAGGCTATTATAATTTTCCTTCATCGTAATAATCTCCCTTACATTCTTAATCATCATCTCTTCAAACTAGGAGAAACGGTCGTTCAAGCCATCAATGGCTTTTAATATGTCGACATTGGAAACAGCAGCTTCTTTCATGTATATAGTTTCAGTCTATCTTCTTTGGGTTAGGACAATTTTGAGGGGTTTCTGGAAGAGGTGTGCATTTACTTGGGAGAAAGATATCGGTCTCCATGTTAATCATCAGTCCACTCTTTTTCTTTGCATCTTTTTTGGCCATTCTCGTTACTGCTTCCTGATCAATTTTTTGCTTAGGGTTTAGCTACAAGCAAGCAGCCATCGAAACGAAATGAAGAAAAAAAAGGAGGGGGGAGCCTTCCTTTGAGTCTTGCCTTGAAAATAGCCCAACAAACCATGCACAGCCACAATATAAAGGAAAACATCACCTAAATCCGTTTTAATTATTTCAGATTTTAGACCAGTACTCTTCAAGAATACACTTACGGCCATGCTACCCTGAGAATGCCCGATCTCATCAGTTCTCGGAAGCTAAGCCGGTTTGGCCCTGGTTAGTACTTGGATGGGAGACCGTCTGGAAATACCAGGTGCTGTAAATGGAGAGAGGTTGCGTCAGGAAGAGCATCCGGCGTAAAAACTATGCCGGATCGGTCATGGCCAGGGTTAACAATGGCACCCAGCACCATTAACCTGCAGGGCGTCAGTGGAAATTGACCTACTGTGGGTCGAAGACAAAGAAGAGGAGGAAACCGGATTCGTCGGCAGAAGAAGAAGACGAATGCACAGAGCCTATAACTGAGTATAGAGGCTTTTAATGTTGGGACTATGACAGGAAAACTCAGGAGATGGTTGATATGATAATTAGGAGAAAGGCTTATTTATTGTACATCCAAGAGAGCAGGTGGAAAGGTAGTAAGGCTAGAAGTTTAGGAGCAGGGTTTGAAATATTTTAGCAGGGAGTAGATGGGAAGAGAAATAGAGCAGGTGTTATTTTAAAGGAAGGAAGGCAAAGAATGTCTCGGAGATGAAGAGTATCAGATCGAGTGATGAGGCTGAACTTTGAAATTGAGGGTTTTATGTATCATTTGTCAAGCGGCTATGCCCCACAGGTAGGATTTGACCTAGAATTGAAAGAGAAATTTTAGGAGGAAATTTATGAAGTAGTTCTGAGCATACCAGACTGAGAGAGAGAGTTGTGATTGGTTCAGATTGTAATGTAATGAATAAGGGGCGACGAAGAAGTGATGGGTAAGTATGGCATCCAGGAAAGGAACTTTGAGAGAGAGATGGTGATGGACTTTGAACAAGCATGGAAATGGGAGTAATAAACACCTTTTTCCAGAAAGGCAGGAACATAGAGTAACCTACAAGAGCGGCGGTGGAAGCACGCAGGTGGATTATATTTTGTGCAGACGATGTCATCTGAAGGAGGTTGCTGACTGTAAGGTAGTAGTAGGGGAGAATGTAGCTCAACAGTATAGGATGGTGGTGTGTAGGATGACTCTAGTGGTGGGTAGGAAGATTAAGAAGACAAAGATAGAGCAGAGAACTATGTGGTGGAAGCTGAGAAAGAAAGAACGTTGTGAGGCCTTTCGGAAAGAGATAAGACAGGCTCTCAATGGAAGGAGGAGGAAGACACTGAGAGGACCGAGGAGAGTCAAAAGGAACATATTGAGATGTGACGTAGGTAGAGGTGGTGAAGGCTAACCAAGAGGCATATGTCGACATATGCACCAGGTTGGACAAGAAAGAAGGAGAAAATGATCTCTACAGGTTGGCCAGACAGAGGGATAAAGGTGGGTAGGATGTGCAACAAGTAAGGGTGACAAAGGATAGAGATGGAAATATGTTGACTGATGCCAATAGTGTGCTAAATAGATGGAAAGAATACTTTGAGAAGTTGATGAATGAACAAAATGAGAGAGAAGGAAGAGTAGAAGAGCCAAGTGTGAAGGGGCAGGAAGTCACAATAATTAGTAATGGGGAAGTTAGAAAGGCACTACTTCTTCTTTTCCTTTTGGCTTATCCTGTTAGGGGTCGCCACAGTGTGTCATCTTTTTCCATTTTAGCCTATCTTCTGCATCTTCTTCTCTAACCCCAACTGCCCTCATGTCTTCCCTCACCACATCCATAAACCTTCTCTTTGGTCTTCCTCTCGCTCTTTTGCCTGGCAGCTCCATCCTCAGCACCCTTCCACCAATATACTCACTCTCTCGTCTCTGAACATGTCCAAACCATCGAAGTCTGTTCTCTCGAATCTTGTCTCCAAAACATCCAACTTTGGCTGTCCCTCTAATGAGCTCATTTCTAATCCTATCCAACCTGCTCACTCCGAGCGAGAACCTCAACATCTTCATTTCTGCTACCTCCAGTCCTGCTTCGTGTTGTTTCTTCAGTGCCACCGTCTCTAATCCGTACAGCATGGGCGGCCTCACCACTGTTTTGTAAACTTTGCCCTTCATCCGAGCAGAGACTCTTCTGTCACATAACACACCAGACACCTTCCGCCAGCTGTTCCAACCTGCTTGGACCCGTTTCTTCCCTTCCTTACCACACTCACCATTGCTCTGGATTGTTGACCCTAAATATTTGAAGTCCTCCACCCTCGCTATCACTTCTCCCTGTCGCCTCACTCTTCCCCCTCCACCTTTCTCATTCACGCACATATATTCTGTTTTACTTCGGCTAATCTTCATTCCTCTCCTTTCCAGTGCATGTCTCCATCTTTCTAATTGTTCCTCTGCATGTTCCCTGCTTTCACTGCATATCACAATATCATCTGCGAACATCATGGTCCAAGGGGATACTAGTCTAACCTCATCTGTCAGTCTATCCATTACCACTGCAAACAGGAAGGGGCTCAGAGCTTATCCCTGATGCAGTCCCACCTCCACCTTAAATTCTTCTGTCACACCTAAGGCACACCTCACCATTGTTCTGCTGCCATCATACATGTCCTGTACTATTTTAACATACTTCTCTGCCACACCAGACGTACGCATGCAGTACCACAGTTCCTCTCTTGGTACTCTGTCATAGGATTTCTCTATATCCACAAAGAAACAATGTAGCTCCTTCTGACCTTCTCTGTACTTTTCCACTAGCATCCTCAAGGCAAATAATGCATCTGTGGTACTCTTTCTAGGCATGAAACCATACTGTTGCTCGCAGATACTTACTTCTGTCCTCTGTCTGGCCTCCACTACTCTTTCCCATCTCATTGTGTGGCTCAAAGAATGAAAAAATGAATGAAAAATGGAAAGGCAGTTGGTCCTGATGACATACCTGTGGAAGTATGGAAGCAATTTAGAAAGGTGGCTGTGGAGTTTTTGACCAACTTATCCAACAGAATACTTATGGGTAAGAAGATGCCTGAAGAATGAAGGAAATGTTTGCTCATTCCCATTTTTAAGAACAAAGGCGATGTGCAGAGGTGTGGGAACTATAGAAGAAGAAAGTTGATGAGCCACACAATGAAGTTATGGGAAAGAGTCTTGGAGGCTAGACTCAGGACAAAAGTAAGTATCTGCAAGCAACAGTTTTCATACCTAGAAAGAGTACCACAGGCAAAAAAGCGAGAGGAAGATCAAAGAGTTCTGTTGTGAATATCTCGCGAGAGGTGAATGCAACGTGTGTACGTAACGGCCCCCATGTGAGTGATGTGGACGTAGACCTAAGTGGCGTGGATATGGACCTTAAAGGGATGGCCCTGGACCACTTCAGATCACAGAGGAGGACAAAGAAGCTCCAGAAGGTCTTCAGCCGCAGAGGGCAGGACCGACTGAGAGCGACCTGGCCTCTGCTGACCCTGCTTTGGATGCTCGGGGCGCTGCTGGAGATGATACAGCCTTGGATAGAGGGGCAAAAGGTCCAGGAGCATAAACCTACAACATGCCACAAGGAAACTCGGACAGATACCTGCGGAGCACAGAGCGACCCGGGTCAGCGAGTGCAGTAATCACGAGGTAAGTGGTCTAACGACCGCTGCTGAACCTGGAAACCCAAAACTATTACGTCAAAGATGTCAATCTAAATGTGACGATGATAACAGTTAAAGGTGATTCAGGACAACAATTTTACTGCCATGTTAGTGTCCATGACATAATACAATTCTTTGTGAACACGGGGCTGAGTGGAAAAATAATCAAGGGAAAATACTTGATCTGCCAAATCTAACTTAAATGATCATTACTTGCTGTTCAATACCCTGAAGAGATTGGAGGTCAATGGTGATAGTTGACTTTTTATACAATTAATTAAAAATACAGACTGGGGACAACATTCATGTTCATGTATAAGCCCAAGGTCAACAAATACGGGAGTCCTCATTGAGTGGTTAAGTGTAGATTACAAAACCTATATAATTGACCTGATAGAAGACGAAAATCAAAAACGGAGCTCCTCTAAAGGAGTGCACTGCATTTATCTGAGCTTGGGGGCAGAGTCCAGCTTGCACTGGTTTGTGCCCCCCTTAGTGCTGATTTCATCTCAAGGATGAAGGATATAAATTCATATGAGCGAAATGAGAGGCTAAGCAGTAGAAAATGAATGGACTGCTGGATGGATATTGGTCAAAGTATAATATAGGTCTGAAAAAAAATGTCCCCTCACATATAGTTGGCTTTTTTTGTTTGTTTTTTAAATCTGTGCTAACAAGAAATAATATGTTGTAAAGTGTTCCCCAGTGATGTATCTTCATTTTATGTTAAGTGTGCATAAGTATGGTATATTAGCATTTGTTGTACTTTGTTTAGCTTCTTTTAAATGGACTAAAACAAAGATCAAGTGCATTATTTATTCATTTTTTCGCTGATACTACAATGAAATTCAATATTAGTTGTATTGTAAAAACTATCCTTCTTTCTTCTCTCCTATTTGTTTAAATTTGTGTGGTGGGTGAGGTGGAGCCAGTGCCAGCTGACTTTAAAAGAGAGGGAGGATGCATTTCGGTCAGGTCAGGAATCAAACACAGGGTGAATATCGACAAACAATCATTGACACTCACATTCACATTGATAGATAATTAAGTGTTTAATTAATCTAACAGGCATTATTTTAGAATGTGGGGGGTACCCGGAGAAACCAGTGAAACTGCATTAAGCACAAATAAATGACAGCACTAAACGGAGGGCACGAGACGGAATATGAACTCAGAGGTCCTTGATAGGCAACCGAATTGCTTGTGCACTGTGCTATCCCTTAATAGCCGTATGTAAAATAAATAAATAAATAAATAAATACATGAATAAATGAATGTTATTACTGGTTTGACTTTAAAAAGTACTAACTATAATGTTAAAAGTGAAGGGCTTTGAACGGTGTCACATATTAGCCTTACATACTGTACAGTATATCACCTTGGAACATTATCGTTACACCATCGTTCACAAATTTCTTTCAGGCTTCATTTAACTGGTGAATATATTTTGAAATTGTTGAACCCAAGGTGATAAAAGTGAGAATTTAAAATATTCAAATATTTTTAGTAAGACAATTTACAAAAACAAAGTTGGGAAAATTTCTGATCAAGGAAAACAGGTGAGGCGTATATCTTCTTTTCCTTTCGGCTTGTCCCGTTAGGGGTCGCCACAGCGTGTCATCTTTTGCCATCTTAGCCTATCTCCTGCATCTTCCTCTCTAACCCCAACTGCCCTCATGTCTTCCCTCACCACATCCATAAACCTTCTCTTTGGTCTTCCTCTCGCTCTTTTGCCTGGGAGCTCCATCCTCAGCATCCTTCTACCAATATACTCACTCTCTCGCCTCTGAACATGTCCAAACCATCGAAGTCTGCTCTCTCGAATCTTGTCTCCAAAACATCCAGCTTTGGCTGTCCCTCTAATGAGCTCATTTCTAATCCTATCCAACCTGGTCACTCCGAGCGAGAACCTCAACATCTTCATTTCTGCCACCTCCAGTTCAGATTCCTGTTGTTTCTTCAGTGCCACTGTCTCTAATCCGTACATCATGGCCGGCCTCACCACTGTTTTGTAAACTTTGCCCTTCATCCTAGCAGACACTCTTCTGTCACATAACACACCAGACACTTTCGCCAGCTGTTCCAACCTGCTTGGACCCGTTTCTTCACTTCCTGACCACACTCTCCATTGCTCTGTATTGTTGACCCCAAGTATTTGAAGTCGTCGACCCTCGCTATCTCTTCTCTCCTGTAGCCTCACTCTTCCCCCTCCACTTTTCTCATTCACGCACATATATTCTGTTTTACTTCGGCTAATCTTCATTCCTCTCCTTTCCAGTGCATGTCTCCATCTTTCCAATTGTTCCTCTGCGTGCTCCCTGCTTTCACTGCATATGACAATATCATCTGCGAACATCATGGTCCAAGGGGATTCCAGTCTAACCTCATCTGTCAGCCTATCCATTACCACTGCAAACAGGAAGGGGCTCAGAGCTGATCCCTGATGCAGTCCCACCTCCACCTTAAATTCCTCTGTCACACCTAAGGCACACCTCACCATTGTTCTGCTGCCATCATACATGTCCTGTACTATTTTAACATACTTCTCTGCCACACCAGACTTACGCATGCAGTACCACAGTTCCTCTCTTGGTACTCTGTCATAGGCTTTCTCTAGATCCACAAAGACACAATGTAGCTCCTGCTGACCTTCTCTGTACTTTTCCACGAGCATCCTCAAGGCAAATAATGCATCTGTGGTACTCTTTCTAGGCATGAAACCATACTGTTGCTCGCAGATATACTTACTTCTGTCCTGAGTCTAGCCTCCACTACTCTTTCCCATAACTTCATTGTGTGGGTCATCAACTTTATTCCTCTATAGTTCCCACAGCTCTGAACATCCCCTTTGTTCTTAAAAATGGGAACTAGAACACTTTTCCTCCATTCTTCAGGCATCTTTTCGCCCGCTAGTATTCTGTTGAATAAGTTGGTCAAAAACTCCACAGCCATCTCTCCAAATTGCTTCCATACCTCTACCGGTATGTCATCAGGACCAACTGCCTTTCCAGTTTTCATCCTTTGTAGTGCCTTTCTGACTTCCCCCTTAGTAATCATTTCCACTTCCTGGTCCTTCACTCTTGCCTCTTCAACTCTTCCTTCTCTCTCATTTTCTTCATTCATCAACTTCTCAAAGTATTCTTTCCATCTATTTAGTACACTACCGGCACCAGTCAACACATTTCCATCTCTATCCTTAATCACCCTGACCTGCTGCACATCCTTCCCATCTCTATCCTCTGTCTGGCCAACCTGTAGAGATCCTTTTCTCCTTCTTCTTTCGTGTCCAACCTGGTGTACATGTCTTCATATGCCTCTTGTTTAGCCTTTGCCACCTCTACCTTTGCCCTACGTCGCATCTTGATGTACTCCTTTCGCCTCTCCTCAGTCCTCTCAGTATCCCACTTCTTCTTCGCTAATCTCTTTCCTTGTATGACTCCCTGTATTTTGGGGTTCCACCACCAAGTCTCCTTCTCCCCTTTCCTACCAGATGACACACCAAGTACTCTCCTGCCTGTCTCTCTGATCACCTTGGCTGTCGTCGTCCAGTCTTCCGGGAGCTTCGGTTGTCCATCGAGAGCCTGTCTCACCTCTTTCCGGAAGGCTGCACAACATTCTTCCTTTTTCAGCTTCCACCACATGGTTCTCTGCTCTACCTTTGTCTTCTTAATCTTCCTACCCACCACCAGAATCATCCTACATACTACCATCCTATGCTGTCGAGCTACACTCTCCCCTACCACTACTTTACAGTCAGTAACCTCCTTCAGATTACATCGTCTGCACAAATATATCTACCTGCGTGGTTCTACCTCCGCTCTTGTATGTCACTATATGTTCCTCCTCTCTTCTGGAAATAAGTGTTCACTACAGCCATCTCCATCCTTTTTGCAAAGTCCACCACCATCTGCCCTTCACAGTTCCTTTCCTGGATGCTGTACTTACCCATCACTTCTTCATCGCCCCTGTTTCCTTTACCAATATGTCCATTACAATCTGCACCAATCACAACTCTCTCGCTGTCTGGGATGCTCAGAACTACTTCATCTAGTTCCTTCCAGAATTTCTCTTTCAACTCTTGGTCACATCCTACCTGTGGTGCATAGTCGCTAACCACATTATACATAACACCCTCAATTTCAAATTTTAGTCTCATCACTCGATCTGATACTCTTTTCACCTCCAAGACATTCTTAGCCAGCTCTTCCTTTAAAATAACCCCTACTCCATTTCTCTTCCCATCTACTCCGTGGTAGAATAATTTAAACCCTGCTTACTACCTTTCCACCTGCTCTCTTGGATGCACAGAATATAAACCTTTCTCCTAATCATCATGTCAACCAACTCCTGAGCTTTTCCTGTCATAGTCCCAACATTCAAAGTCCCTACACTCAGTTGTAGGCTCTGTGCATTCCTCTTTTTCTTCTGACGCTGGATCCGGTTTCCTCCTCTTCTTTGTCTTCGACCCACAGTAGCTGAATTTCCACCGACGCCCTGCAGGTTAGCAGTGCCGGGGGCGGGCGTTGTTAACCCGGGCTACGACCGATCCGGTATGGGATTCTTTAGATGAACGCTCATATTTGTTTGGCACAGTTTTTACACCGGATGCCCTTCCTGACGCAACCCTCTGCATTTATCCGGGCTTGGGACCGGCCTACAGATTGCACTGGTTTGTGCCCCCATAGGGCTGCATTAGGTGAGGCGTATATGCATCTACTATTATAGTACTTATGGATGTGGGTTTAAAAATGTCATCATGGAGAATTCATCCATTGCTTCTATCCATTACATTTTTCTAAAATCACAACAGCAACAACAAAACTATTCTCTACAACATTTACTTCTTTTTTCTAGGTAGTGCTGCTCTGGCACAATTAGACGCTGAGAGAAAGCCATCTGAGCATCTGCTTTAGTCTGGTAATCTGAACCCATACGCAATTACATGATAAGAAGAAAGTACCGAAATAGAGAATTGTGTATTCATGTTACATCCATTGATGTAGCCTCAACACCAACTTACAGTGAATACAATCACAGAGACTGCAATAAGACATCAAAAGGCCATTTGAAATGTTTACATCCCAAAACAAATATAAAAATCTATGAAAAAAAATAATCCGCTTATACATAAATGTTTTTTTTACTTTTGGAATCACACAACAAAACACTCATTAGACATGCATCTTCAGGAACAATATACCATGTTAATATATTTTTGCTGAAGGTGTAGGGAACATGAACATTAATTCAAGGCTGAGTTTCATCCTGGCTCATCAAATTGAAGCTAATAAGGCTCGACGTAAAATACTACAAGAATGTGAAGTATCATCTGTTTATTTTTTTAAGCATATTTTAATTGCATTCTATTTATTAAAAGTTTGGATTTTTTGTGTCAATACTCAGTGATTTCTAACTCCTGTTTTTTGTTTTTCATTTTGTTTTTTTAAATATAATATATTGCCATGTGTTTTACAATTACCTCCCTTTTATGGGTGGACACTATGTTTTCACAGTGAAATGAGTTGAAAGCTAAGAATTATTGCCATATTTCAGTCTAAAAGAAACAAACCACTAATTGCATCATGCCTCTTGGTAATTTCAACTGAGAGCTAAGAAAGGAGTTCCAGCATTGGGGAAATCATTTGCTGCTGCCCCTACTTTATTTTGGTCTCAAATAACAGACACTACTAATTTGGTGTAGGTCTGACCCTTACCCTCCCCTCCTCCTACTTACTCCACAGGGAAAAGTCCAATCAGCCCACATCTCCAGCAAAGTTTTTTTTTTTCACCCTCCTTGTTCTTTTGCAAGTTCCCCATGTTACCATCAAACTGCAGACCACCTCTCAGAAATGTTTCTGCTAATTCCCATTTCCTTTATAATCACAATGTTTCGTGTGAGAGACTGCCTTGAACAGAACAAGGAGGGGGTGGTAATTGCACACAGGTTCTAAGCATTAACCCTACCAGGTGTCACTGGATGGTCTGTTTACCACAGTGATTAATGAATGGATTGCTTGCCTGTTTCTACCCATACGCTGATTTTTAAAAAAAATATATATTTAGCATGGAGCATTCCACTGAATCATGTTGCTGGACAATGAGATGTCATAAATGAACTCTTAAAGGTGCACTTTTTAGTTTTATTTTTGTGAGGAGTTCAAAGGAATATAAAAGTAGATTTATAAATGAAAATACTGTATAAAAGCAGTGAGACTTTGGCAGTGATTATTATGCAAATAATAATTAGTTGAATCAGAATGATAATTTTTTTGCTAAGTATGTCAAAAACATGGAATTTAGATTAGTTAGCTCTTAGTTGGAGCCACAGTCACAAATACTTTTAAGACATAAAAATAAACTATGCAGAGTAGTTGAGGTAATGCTGATTTAATGGCAATTGTACAAATTATGAAGAGCCCTCAAGTAATTTAGAGTTGAAGATTAAGTTTTTAAACAAGTGACCATTCTTGGTCAACAACAGATATGCTAATAATCCAGTGACAAGTCTACTAGAGTGAGTTCCTGAATAATACAGAAGTGCCTCACCTTCCACATCATTATCATTATCATTATCATTATAATGGGGAACAATAAAAAAAATCCGAGTTTTATTTTTATAATGATTAAAACAAAAATTTGCATCAAAAATGGTGGTCATTTTTTTCTTAGATGTCAAGGTTTTTTTCTCCACAGGTTACCTTCCAGATAAGCAAAACTCCACTGATTGGTTGGAGTAAGACTTGCCAGCTGATTACTAATTGAATCATCTACAGCTATGTAGCAACTTTTTTGTGCATTCAGAGACAATGCAGTCAGAGGTGTGTGAAGCTTCCAATAGGTCAATTCTGTCAATATCTGCAAACAGAAAGCTAGCATTGTAGGAATTAAGAGGATTTCTGTTGGCTTTTCTAGAACTCAATTTTTCCATTATGAGTTCTATTTTGTTTTATGCTGTTTTTTAGTTTTCAAAGCTCGTAACTTCAGTGTTTATTTACATAGGTATATACTATGTTTCCTTTGTTCCCACATTGTTCAAAAACTTGATGTGAGAGAAAAACTGAGATCATTTTTGGATAACACACTCAACATGAGTTAAAAATAGCTGTCAGACCTAACTCAACAACACTTTTGCTCTGCAGTGTTATCAACATCATTTTAACCTGCCTGTTAAGGCCAAATCAGAAGTCTGACATGAACTCTGTCAGATAGTATCCAACACCATCCCAAAATGTGTAACCCAGTCTGACAGGAATGCACGTTACTTCAATAGAGGTTGTGGAAGACCTGGGAACTGCTTCTGTCCATTTCATGGCACGATGCACCTTAGTGAGTAGGTGCGGACAACCTTGCCAATGGAAGGAGGGGGTCTACCAGGTCCGTGTGAAAGTGATCAAACCTTCTATTGGGAATTGGAAAAACTTCAACGGTGGCTTTGGTGTGCCAGTGGACTTTGGCAAGATGACATGCCATGCACGTGGGGAACCCACCACCTAATGTCGTTGGGTACTCCACGCCAGACAGATTTGGGACCAACCAGATTGACTGATGCATGAATGCTGAGATTTGAGTGGGACTGGGTTGCATTCGGTTTAAGGTCAGGCCATGTGCATTGGAACATTTGAAAACTTGTGTTAAGTGTGACAGATGTACTGCAGATATTGGACATGTACAAGTACAAATGAATATTGGGTTCAGAATCCAGTAAAGCAAGTAATAAACTAATGCCTCGATTGCAATAAAAGATATACAGTACTCTTCAACATTTCCTCATTCCTTTTGACTCTTAAAAAAACAAAACAGGTTGGCCTTTTTTAAATAACTCCTAGCAAACCCCTTATGTACACTTGTAAAAACAGGTGAAAAAAAAGAACTACGATCACACAAAATGTCCATGTTGAGACGGGTGCAACAATATTTTTTCCAAAACATTTTGGATTTTCTTTCTTTCAAACAAAGAATAGACGCATCCAAGCTATACTACTTCCAAAGACTGTATTTAAACTATTTCAATTAGTTTACTCCAGTAGATGGCCTGATCAGCACTTTTAACATAAAGGACAAATTTTTCTTTTATTAATGTGATGCATATTTCCCTTATTTAGTGTGACTTCATCAATCATATACAGTCTACCATTAAACAGTAAGTGGCAATAATTACAGTATATTTCAAATTTGAACAACTGGGAATGTTCTGAGTAAAAATAAATATCAGAGCCAGTTTAATAATAAAAATCTGTCTCATCTATCTATTTACCTGCTAGTAACATTCTTTTTCAAACATTACAACACATACAAACCTTTTGTAAGTCACTATACATATATGTGAAATGATCCAGTTTCTAGTAATTGCTACATGTACAAACATAAAATAATCCAACTTATTATCCAGGCTCAACTTGCAGGCATGCCATGATATCAACTAACAATGACAGCTGAGACAGAACGTTGACAAAGCTGATGAGTAACAAGTGGTTGTTGAGTTTAATGGAATGTAATTTCAATTTATCTACCAGTATTTGATTTGACTAAGCCAAAGCCATTACATGTTGTTTAAAGTCATCCTGAAAGAATACAGCAACTACATTTTATGCAGTGCATGTCAAAACAATATGTTTGAGCCAGGTGAAGGTGGATATTCAGATGCAGCTGTGGGAGACAAAATGTAGTGATGACTAAAGGTCATAAAATTGTATTCAGAATTATTCAATTCCCATTGTGGTAAAGTGTTTAATATTTTTTTTTAAATCTTGTTTGTAATCAGATCAAATAAGAACTTAGAAAATAAAATCTGAACGAGACAGCTGAAATACTGAATACTAAAATGTTCAATTAAATCATATCTTCTTCATAAATCATATATAAATGTGTAATGATGTCGAATGCTATTGAATGATGTTGAATGATATGAAATGGCATGGAATGAGCGAACAGTTTTAAAGTGGAATTGTTTGAATTTCCTGAGAAATCTGGAAGAATGTGAGAGAATGATGTGGAATATGTCTTAATTAGGTCAAATTGGTGGAATTTTATGTGAAAAATTTTAGAATTTGTATAATGCTTGGAGAGAGTGGCAGCAGCCGTGGGTTGGGCGTCGCCGAAGCATGAGCAGTGAGGGTTGAACGCTGCCGCTGCATGAGCAAAGGTTGTTTGCCGCAGACCTTGCGCTGACGGAATTGGATAGAGAGGTGAACGCCATGAGCCGGGCATAACCGGAAAAAAAACAAGAGACTGTTAGTCTCCTCTCCTGGGCCCGGTTCGCTAGAACAGCAAACAATGAGGCCAAATCATTCATTATTGAATTCCTCTGCTCCCATTGATCCTTGAAAAGGATGTGGAAGGCAGCAAATTCTTCAGGCCGCAGCATTTCATCATCCCGCTGGGTTTGAAGTTCTGCGTTTATCGAGTCAGAGCCCGCTGGGTCCATGTATGGCCAATTTGTTCTGTCACAGGCAAGAGATATGGGGTAGGACCCAAATTCAGGACTCCAAAGCAGGAACATGATTTTCAAGGGTAGTTTAATTCTGTCAGAGGTTATACACAGGTAAGCAGTACAAAAGGCAGAACCACAAAAACCACGTGGCAAAAAGGCTTATATGCCTGGCCTAATAAACGTCAATGAGGCACAGGTGAGGAGCTGCTACCAGAGGCAGTAGAGCACAGGGCATTGGGCTGGCCAAGAAATGTTGAAAGAAGAGGGAATAATGTTAAATATGTCGTATTGTGAGGAAACGTGACTATTTAAATGTGGGAAAAGTTTAATGTAGGAATATGGAAAAGATCTTGTAGTTGCAATGGATATAATCGGTCAAGAGCTGCTGAAGTAGGAGAGAATAATTGAGACTGGTTGCCAGTGTGGGAAGAGGTGAAATGTGGGTGAAAATTTGGAATTTGGGCAGTGTGGGAATGTGTTTATTTTGAAGAATTTGTGAACCAGCTGAATGTTGTGAATGTCATATAGAATACAGTGGTGCCTCTACTTACAAAATTAATCCGTTCCAGAAGTCGTTTCATAACGTGGAAAGTTTGTAAGTAGAAATATTTACATGTAAATAGACTAATCCGTTCCGTTGACGTCACACCACACCAATGGAGGGGTGTAATCCCAGGGAGATGCTACATGCTAGCCAGTAGGTGGAGCTGCTCTATTGCGCCACACATACTAAGCGACAAGATGTGTGTCATGGCTAAAAATTGACATTCCTCTTAGACAATGTGATCCCAGGGAAGTGCTCCAGCGGTGGCCAACTGAAGAGTAGCTCTATCGCTCCCACTTTCAAACCAAGGTGCACTACAGGATATTTACATTTACATAGATTCTTTGGTTGATTCCAGCACCATTTTCTTCCTTTTGTACCGTAAATTGTTTCTGAACTAGAGACAAATGAAGAGTTTGTTTTCAAAATGAGACATAGGCATTTTTTTCAGATTTACGAAACTCGCGCGAGTTTTGTAAATCTGAAAAAAATGCCTATGTCTCGTTTTGAAAACAAACTCTTCAAATATTTTCAAGGGAGGGTTTTCTTTACCTGAATCTTTTGTTAGTCTTTCGTAAGAAGAGGTACCACTGTATACGCTACCATTTTTTTGAATGTCTCATTGGAAATGACAGTGATATGTAAAATAACAATAACAAAATTGTTTTGGGGGAATACCTTTTGATTTCCCGATTGATAAAATTGTTCAACCCCTTAAAGATTACCACTCTTCTGCACAGAGGTTTCAATTAGGTGTTTAATTCAGGTGGTGAAAGCACATGTGAACAGAAACTTAACAGAATGGACTGCCATATTCTGCTCCTTCCAGACAGCTGCAACAAGGTGAAGTCAAGGGAATGGTCAAATATGAGAAGAGGTAATTAATCTTCAATAGCAAGGTTATGAATATAAAAAGACAGCAAAGCCAATCATTTCAAGATACACAATTGGAATCATTATTGGAAAGTTTAAAGGTAAAGGCACAGACAACACCCTACCTGGGTTCGGTCCAAACAGGATACTGTTGGTTTTTGCTGGCAGGTACCAGGTGGAGAAAAATAAATGGGTGACACCTAAAGGACTTTGACAGGACCTGTCAGAGGTCTATCCTGTCTATCCATCCATCCATTTTTTTAGCTGCTTATCCTCACAAGGGTCGCGGGGCGTGCTAGAGCCTATCCCAGCTGTCAACGGGCAGGAGGCGGGGTACACTCCGAACTGGTTGGTAGCCAATCGCAGGGCATATCGAGACAAACAGCCTCATTCACAATCACACCTAGGGGAAATTTAGAGTGTCCAATTAACATTGCATGTTTTTGGGATGTGAGAGGAAACCGGACTGCCCAGGGAAAACCCACGCAGGCACCCGGGACCTCAGAAGTGTGAGGCCAATGCTTTCCAGCTGATCCTCCGTGCCGCCAATGAGTGTCTATATTTAGTTATGTATAACATTGTACTGCATTCGTTTTGTATTCATTCTTTTTTTTCTTTCTTACGTACATTCTTTATTATGTCATCTGACACGGATCTATATTGAACGTTCTGGAAGAGGGGACTTTATCACTTTGTCTGACGCAGATCTTTGTTGAACATTCAGGAAGTGCCTATATACAGTGAAGAAAATATGCATTTGAACACCCTGCTACATTGCAAGTTCTCCCACTCGGATCATGGAGGTCATGGTCTGAAATTTTCACTGGCTAGGCCACGCCAGGACCTTGATATGCTTTTTATGGAGCCACTCCTTGGTTTTCCTGGCTGTATGCTTCGGGTCATTGTCATGTTGAAAGACCCAGCCATGACCCATCTTCAATGCTCTGACTGAGGGAAAGAGGTTGTTCCCCAAAATCTCACAATACATGGCCACAGTCATCCTCACCTTAATACAATGCAGTCGTCGTGTCCCATGTGCAGAAAAACACCCCCATGCTTCACAGTACGGATGGTGTTCTTGGGATGGAACTCACCATTCGTCTTCCTCCAAACACGGTTAATGGAATTATGACCAAAAAGTTCCATTTGGTCTCATATGACCACAAAACTTTCTCCCATGACTCCTCTGTATCATCCAAATGGTCATTGGCAAACTTAAGACAGGCCTTGACATGTGCTGGTTTAAACAGGGGAACCTTCCGTGCCATGCATGATTTCAAACCATGACTTCTTTGTGCATTACCAACAGTCACCTTTGAAACGGTGGTCCCATCTCTTTTCTGGTCATTGACCAAGTCCTGCCGTGTAGTCCTGGGCGGATTCCTCACTTTTCTAAGGATCATTGAGACCCCACAAGGGTATATCTTGCATGGGGCTCCACTCTGATTGAGACTGACCGTCATGTATAGCTTCTTCCATTTTCTAATGATTGCTCCAACAATGGACCTTTTTTCACCAAGCTGCTTGTCAATTTCTCCGTAGCCCTTTCCACGATCTGGCGTTGTACAATTTTGTCTCTGGTGTCTTTGAACAGGTCTTTGGTCTTGGCCATGTTACAAGTTTGCATCTTACTGAATGTATGGGGTGGACAGGTGTCTTTATGCAACTAACAACCTCACACAGGTGCATCTGATTCAGGATAATACATGGAGTGGAAGTGTATTTTTAAAAGCGGACTAACAGGTCTTTGAGGGTGAGAATTCTAGCTTGATGGGCAAGTGTTCAATTACTTAGTTGCAGCTGTATCACGCAAATAAATTGTTGAAAAAATCATACATTGTGATTTCTGGATTTTTCTTTTTAGATTAATGTTTCTCACAGTGGACATGCAGCGAGGATGAAGATTTCAGACCCCTCCATGATTTCTAAGTGGGAGAACTTGCAATATAGCAGGGTGTTCAAATGCATATTTTCTTCACTGTAGCACTGGCTGATTTTTAGTTTTGGTTACAAGTAATGACTCAGATTATCTGCCTGCTCCCACTCATCTTTTGGATATTTCTGGATTCATTTCTCCATCACTGGAAATAACATTCGCCGACTGGGAGATTCATTCGGACTGTCTTGACAATACACCGTTACGTTAATTAGCTCATATGACGTGTGATGTAATCTGCCATATTTGCCATTGTACTTCTATATTGTATTTGATTAGGTTCTGGTTTCCGAACTGGTGACAACAAATCAAAGAGGATTTGACCTGCACGACCATTCAATAACTAAATCCTGCTGAATTTGGACCAAATGTTGTGAGTACTCGACATAGGACACCCCTGGTGATGAGTTCAGTGGACTAAAATCATCATCTGTATAATCTTAGTACCGAAATTGGAGCTGCATGTGTTCGTGTTGAAGCTGTGCAGCCTAGTATAGCTTAGCCTAGCTCGGGAACATCCAGCAACGTGTGTAATCAAATATTTGCTGAGGAGGTAAACGTTAAATAGCGAGTACTTACATGACCTGCAAAACCTACGTTTCATTTACAACAAGGACTGGACGACTATGTATCACGAACGAGGCTCGAGGGCGGAGCCAAATGCACGACTCCAGAGGTAAGCAGGTAGTGTACAGAAAGCCTTTATTCGGTCTGTGGTCAATGATCAGAGAGTCAGTCAGGAAAAGCAGCAGTATCAGAAGAGGCAGACTTACTAGGATGGTCAGGGAACAGGCGAGGGTCGGTACACGGTAGGACAGGTATACAGGAGTGCGGGAATGAGGCATGGGAATCAACGATCTGGCGGAGGACTAGTTGTCCCCCGTGTCCTATAAGTAAAGTAAGTTTCTTTCGGCTTGTCCCTTTCAGGGTCGCCACAGCGTGTCATCTCAGATGAACGCACATATGTTTGGCACAATTTTTACACCGGATGCCCTTCCTGACGCAACCCTTCTCAGGGAGTGGAGGCCCCAGTGGGATACGAACCCACAACCCCTGGTTTATCAAACCAGTGCTCTAACCACTGAGCTACAGGGCCCGTGTCCTATAAGTACCGGGTGTTATCAGCCGAAAAGGGGTGCAGGTGTCTGCCGACTAATTGGCTGACCACGCCCAGCCTAAGGAGGATGCCAGGGGCATGACAGTACCTCCCCCCCCCAACGGCAGCTCCCGACGGCCCAGGAGGGTCTGGATGGGCCGCGTAGAAGTCCTCGATGAGAGAGGGGTCCTCAATGATGTGCGAGGGGATCCAAGAGCGCTCCTTCGGTCCGTATCCCTCCCAATCCACCAGGTACTGGAACCCCCTTCCTCTGCAGCGGGAAGACTGCAACCGGTGCACTGTGTACACCCGCCGTTCACCATGCGGGGTGGTGGGGGGGGTTTGGCCGGAGGGGCCAGCGGCGAAGGACGATCCGGGCGTAGTCTGCTGTCGTGGAATGTAGGGTGCACCCTCATCGACCTGGATAGTCTGAGTGATACGGCGACCAGGTTAATGATTTTGGTGATCGGGAACGGACCAACGAATCTGGGAGCAAGTTTGCGGGATTCCATCTGCAGCGGGAGATCCTTGGTGGAGAGCCACACTCGCTGCCCCACCCTGAGTTCTGGTGCGGCTCGCGGTCCGCTGCGGACTTGTAGATGTTGCCCATGAGCAGCAGCGTCCTCCGGGCGTACCACTCCCAGGGCCAACGGCACTGTGGAGTCTATGGCCAAGGAGGGAAACAGAGAAGGAGGATAGCCTTGCACAACGTGGAGTGGAGCCATACCTGTTGAGGCGGAGGGTAAGGAGTTGTGGGCGTACTCAACCCATTTGAAGTGCTGGCTCCACGTGCTCTGGTCCCTAGAAGCTAAACATCAAAGTCCTGTCTCTAATTCCTGATTTACCCTTTCTATTTGGCCGTTAGACTCCGGATGATGGCCCGAAGTTAGACTAGGCGAAGCGCAGATGAGGGTGCAGAATTCCTTCGAGAAGCAGGCGCTGAATAGCGGACCTCTGTCCTAGACAATGTCCCGGGGGAACCCGTGGTAGCGGACCACCTCGTCCAACACCAGCTGGGATGTCTGCTTTGTCGACGGGATCTTCGGAAGTGGCACGAAGTGAACCATCTTGGAGAATCGGTCCACTGCAAGCAGAACAACTGTGTTTCCCTGAGAGGGCGGTAGGCCGATGACGAAGTCCAATGCGATGTGTGACCATGGGTGAAAAGGGATGGACAGAGGCCGCAACTCACCCATTGGTCGTAAATGGGACATCTTATTGGCCGCACACACTGGGCAGGCATTGACGTATTCCTTCACGTCTTTGCTGAGGTTGGGCCACCAGAATCTCTGTTGGACCACAGAACGAGTTTTTGCCATACCCGGGTAGCAGACCGTCTTGTTCGAATGGGCCCAATTGAGGACATCTCCCCGAAGTGATGGAACGACGAACAGGCGATCAGACGGACAATCTGCGGGCGGCGGCGTCTTCCCAGGGCCTCCTTCACCCGCGACTCGACCACCCAGGTGAAGCCGGACACAAAGCACGCCTCTGGCAGGATAGAAGCTGCTAATGACTCCGTGCGCTCCCCCTCGTGGATTCGTGAGAGGGCTTGCCGTTCTTGGAACCTGGGCGGAAGGACAGAGTGAAGGGGAAGCGGGTGAAGAAGAGAGCCCATCTGGCCTGGCGGCGTTCAACCGCTTCTCGGTTCTCAGGTACTTCAGATTTTTGTGGTCGGTGAGTACCATGAACAGTACTTGTGAGCCCTTGTTTTATTCAGGAACTCCCGAAGCACGTCATTAATTAAGTTTTGGAAGACGGCCGGTGCATTGGTCAGTCCGAAGGGCATCACCAGATACTCGGAATGCCCCGTGGGAGTGTTAAAAGCCGTCTTCCATTCGTCGCCCTCCCGGATCTGCACCAGATGACACGCCCTGCGCAAGTCCAGTTTGGTGAAGATCCAGGCACCTTGGAGGAGTTCAAATGCCATAGCGATTAAGGGCAAGGGGTAACTGTTCTTGACCGTGATGTCATTCAAGCCTCAGTAGTCAATGCAGGGTCGTAAAGTGGAGTCCTTCTTCTTAAAAATAAAAAAAACCCTGCACCGGCTGGTGAGGACGACGGGCGAATGAGTCCGGTTGCCAGAGACTCCTCGACGTAATCCCTCATTGCCTGGTGCTCCGGTCCTGTCAAAGAGAACAGTCTCCCTCTGGGAGGTGTGGTGCCTGGGAGGAGTTTGATAGCACAGTCATAAGGCCGATGTGGCGGCAGATATTTTGCCTTGGACTCAGAAAAGACTTCCTTTAAATCATGGTAGCAAGAGGGAACCGTGGCTAATTCAGAAGCGGTACTCAGTTCAGTAACTTGAATCCCTCCGTCCTCCCGAGTGCCGAGACACTGTTTGTAACAGTCCTCACCCCATGCTATTATCCGACCAGTGACCCAGTCATTGTGGGGGTTGTTTGTGTTTTATTTGTTTGTTTTTGTCTATCTGCAGCCCAAAAGGGTGCAAATTCCTGTGCGTCCTGTAGGCCGGTCCCAAGCCTGGATAAATGCAGAGGGTTGCGGCAGGAAGGGCATCCGGCGTAATACTGTGCCAAACATATATGAGCATTCATCAAATGACTTCCATAACTAATAGGTCCTGGCCAGGGGTAACTACACCCGCCCCCGGCACTGTTAATTTGCAAGGCGTAGGTAGGAATTCAGGTAATGTAAGTCGACGATAAAAAAAAAAAGAGGAGCAAAGTGACTTTGTTGACAGAAGAAGAAGAGGCATGCACAGTCCCTATAACTGTGTGTAGGGACTTTGAATGTTGCGATTATGACAGGAAAATCTCAGGAGTTAGTTGACATGATGGTTAGGAGAAAGGATGATGTATTGTGCATTCAAGAGAGCAAGTGGAAAGGGAGTAAGGCTAGAAGCTTGGGAGCAGGGTTTAAATTCCTTTACCATGGAGTAGATAGGAAGAGAAATGGAGTAGGGGTTATTTTAAAGGAAGAGCTGCTAAGAATGTCTTGGAGGTCAAAAGAGTATCAGACTGAGTGATTAGACTGATATTTGAAATTGAGGGTATTGTGGATAATGTGATTAGTGGCTATGGCCCACAAGTAGGATGTGATCTTGAGTTGAAAGAGAAATTTTGGAAGGAACTAGACAAAGTTGTCCTGAGCATCCCAGAGAGAGAGAGAGAGAGAGAGAGTTGTGATTGGTGCAGATTTCAATGGACATGTTGGCGCAGGTAGATTATATTTTGTACAGACGATGTAATCTGAAGGAGGTTACTGACTGTAAAGTAGTGGTAGGGGAGATTGTAGCTCGACAGCATAGGATTGTAGTGTGTAGGATGACTCTGGTGGTGGGTAGGAAGATTAAGAAGACAAAGGTAGAGCAGAGAACCATGTGGTGGAAGCTGAGAAAGGAAGAATTTTGTGCGGGCCTTTGGAAAGAGGTAAAACAGGCTCTTGATGGGCAGCAGAAGCTCCCGGAAGACTGGACAATGACAGCCAAGGTAATCAGAGAGACAGGCAGGAGAGTAATTGGTGTGTCTTTTGGTAGGAAAGGGGAGAAGGAGACTTGGTGGTGGAACCCCAAAATACAAGGAGTCATACAAGGAAAGAGATTAGCGAAGAAGAAGTGGGATACTGAGAGGACTGAGGAGAGGCGAAAGGAGTACATCGAGATGCGACGTAGGACAAAGGTAGAGGTGGCAAAGGCTAAACAAGAGGCATATGAAGACATGTACACCAAGTTGGACACGAAAGAAGGAGAAAAGGATCTCTACAGGTTGGCCAGACACAGGGATAGAGATGGGAAGGATGTGCACCAAGTAAGGGTGATTAAGGATGGGGATGGAAATGTGTTGACTGGTGTTAGTAGTGTGCTAAATAGATGGAAAGAATACTTTGAAAAGTTGATGAATGAAGAAAATGAGAGAGAAGGAAGAGTTGAAGAGGCAAGTGTGAAGGACCAGGAAGTGGCAATGATTACTAAGGGGGAAGTCAGAAAGGCACTACAAAGGATGAAAAATGGAAAGGCAGTTGGTCATGATGACATACCGGTAGAGGTATGGAAACAATTTGGAGAGATGGCTGTGGAGTTTTTGACCAACTTATTCAACAGAATACTAGCGGGCGAAAAGATGCCTGAAGAATGGAGGAAAAGTGTTCTAGTTCCCATTTTTAAGAACGAAGGCGATGTTCATAGCTGTGGAAACTATAGAGGAATAAAGTTGATGAGCCACACAATGAAGTTATGGGAAAGAGTAATGGAGGCTAGACTCAGGACAGCAACAGTATGGTTTCGTGCCTTGAAAGAGTACCACAGATGCATTATTTGTCTTGAGGATGCTAGTGGAAAAGTACAGCTGTTTTGTTATATTTTGCTGGTATGACCAACGCGATTTCATTATTCTAAATTTACACATAACAGAGTGAGGCACTCAGATTTTGGCCCAGACAATAAGTTGCACACTATGAGATGAAGGCCTGCATGCCAGATCTCACAGGCACACCCCGCTGCTGACTCCAAACCACAAGAAGACTTTTGTGATACTTTTCTCTGGAGTGACAACACAAAATTGGAACTCTTTGGGTCCATGGCTCAATATGTGTGGAGAAACAAAAACTCGGCTAGGGGTCAGCAACCCCCGACTCCAAGCCACATGTGGCTCTTTAGCACTGCCTTAGTGGCTCCTTGGAACTTTTTCAAAATGTATAAAAAAGGAAAAAGATGGGGGAAGTAAGTACTATTTTTGGTTTTAATTTGGTTTCTATATGAGGAGAAACATGACACAAACATTCTTAATATTTTCCAATTGTTGTAAAAATGTGGGTAGTTAATATTTAACATTTCTGTCCATTAAGATTTGCCTCAAAGCCTGCGATGCATGATTCTTTGACCTCAGTGTGGAAAGTGGCTGTGATGTGTGATGGGTCATGGATCGCAAAGGGAAAAAGAGAAAGCTGAGGAGAACAGATCATTTAATTTCATAACCAAAGCGGAAGAATTGTCTATATATTAGCTTTGCAATGAGAAGTTCCTGTCTAACAATAAAAAGGGTAGGGCAGAAAGATATTTCAAGGGAAGACCTGCTCCATCTATAACCGAGTAACCAGTTGGGAACATTACTTGTCAGAAAGCCAGCTTGCCCAAAGCAACAAATGGAGCGAGACCGAAAGCATCCCAACACCCGAGAAACTTTTTTGAAACATGGAATGCTCTTCCTGACAGTTATAGGAACACAAAGAAATATGCATTTAGAGTACTTTATTAGGCATCTTTGTATCAACATACCTGTGCGAGCCGATATTCTTAAACAAGAACTACCCATTTATGAAATCCAAATTCCACAACCATGAGAGTTTGCAGTCATGTTTCAATATTAAAATTGCATCTTTCATGGCCGATGTTGAGACGTTGTCCACTTAAGTCTGAAAACAGAAGTCACATTCACTGCGTAAGAATGCAATTCTGTCATGGGCACATATTTAGCAGCAAAGTGTCTATGTTTATAAAGTGGTTTCTTTTGTCAGTATTTATTTGGAATGACACAGAGGGATATTTTGTTTGTTGCTCTGGTGAGACAATGGTTGTTGTATTATCCATGACAAAAAAAGAAAACAATTATGCTTTTTACCTTGCACTGGGTTACTTTGCATTTGTCAAAAACCAAAAAGGATATGGGTGGTACGGTGGCACCACTCTCTTCCTTTCCTCTACTCTTTCTCTTCTCCTCTAGATACGTTCTCCCAAGATATGTTCACTCTAGATATGTTCTCAAAAGAACATATCTCTTCTCAAAAGAACATATCTCAAAAGAACATATCTAGAGTGAAGGCTACCATGTGTCAAGCAGTCTAAGACAAGCTCACCCATGTTTTTATCTCAAGTAGACCTGACTATTTCAATGGTCTTCTGACTGGACTCCCTAAAAATAAAATAAAACAGCTGCAGCTCATTCAGACTGCTGCAGCTAGGGTTCTGACCAGAACAATGAGGTCAGAGCATATAACTCCAGTTCTAAAGTCTTTACACTGGGTTTCAGTCAGCTTTAGAATAGATTTTAAAGTTCAGCTATAGGTTAGTAATCATTAAATAGTTTAGGTCCTGAATATGTCAAAGAAATGCTTACTCCGGTTAAATAGTGAAGTGCAGAGTTCAAAGCAAATATAGTGGAGCAGCATCAAGCTATTATGCTGAGCACTAATGGAAGTTTCCAACAGAGGTGATGTCAGCCCCAAGTGAGAATGTTTTTAAATGTAGATTGAGAAAAACCTTTTTTCTCATACTTTGAGTATTTCCATTTCTTGCACTGTATGTTGTTTTTAATTGCAGTTTTATTTTCATTTTTTTAAATTTTATTTACTTAAAAAACACCATTTTTATTTTGATTGTTCATTTTTTCATGTTTTAAATAATTTATTTCATGTATTCAAATGCTTTTAATCCTGTAAAGCACAATTGGTTTCCTTGTGAATGAAATGCGCTATATAAATAAAAAAATTTTTTTGCTTTGCAACTGGTTAGAGCATTGGCATCACAGTTCTGAGGACCGGGGTTCAAATTCTGGCCCCACCTCTATGGAGTTTGCATGTTCTCCCCGTGCCTGCGTGGAATTTCTCCGGGCACTCCGATTTCCTTTCACATTCCAAAAACATGCATTAATTAGACACTCTAAAGTGCCTCTAGGTGTGATTATGAGTGCGATTGTTGTCTGTCTCTATGTGCCCCGCGTTTGGTTGGCAACCAGTCCAGGGTGTACCCTGTCTCCTGCTCAATGACAGCTGGTATAGGCTCTCGCACTCTTGAGATCTTTTTGACGATAAATAGCTCAGAAAATGGATGGATGAATATTACACAGCCATACGTATGCAGATTCTTTGCTCAGTGTTTAGTCGATGCACCCTTTAAAGTTAAGACAGTGATGAGACTTTTGGGGAATGATACAACAATGAATGATACATACCTGGATCTGCAATTCCTCCTTGCAGATCCTCTCTAGTTCTGGTTGGATTGTGGACAATGGTGGACAGCCATTTTCATGTCTTTCCAGAGATGTTCAATTAGGTTTAAGTGAGGCCTCCTGCTGGGCCATACAAGAAGACTCATGGATTTTCTTTTTTTTTTTTTTTTGAAGCCACAGCGTTATTTTAGCTGTGTGATTAGGGTTGGTGTCTTTTTGGAAGGTGAACCTTCGGTCCAATCTGAGGTCCAAAGCACTCTGGAAAGGTTTTCATTCAGGATATCTGGGTATACTTATTGCCCCCCGGCTCGGGGCCCGTACTTTGGTATTCACCCCAGTGGATGAGAGGATAGCCCCCCTACACCTGCAGGTAGAGGGACGGGTCCTGACTGTTGTTTGTCCTTATGCATCAAACAGCAGTGCAAAGTACAAACCCTTTTTGGAGTCCTTAGAGGGAGTGCTGTGACTCCATCATACTGCTGCGGGACTTCAATCCCCACGTGGGCAATGACAGTGAGACCTGGAAGGGCGTGATTGAGAATCGCGATCAGAACTCGAGTGGTGTTCTCTTACTGGACTTCTGTGCTCATCACAGATTGTCGATAACAAACACAATGTTCAAGCATAAAGGTGTTCACATGTCCACTTGGCACTAGGACACCCGAGGTCGCAGTTCGATGATCGACTTTGGGGTCGAGTCGTCGGACATGCGACCGCATGTCTTGGACACTCGGGTGGAGAAAGGGACGGAGCTGTCAACTGATCACCACCTGGTGGTGAGTTGACTCCAATGCTGGGGGAAGATGCCAGTCCGACGTGACAGGCCCAAACGTATTGGGAGGGTCTGCTGGGAATGGCTGGCAGATTCCCCTGTCGGAAGGAATTTCAACTACCACCTCCGAAAGAACTTTGCTCACGTCCCAGAGGAGGCGGGGGACATTGAATCCGAGTGGACGATGTTCCGCCCCTCCATTGCTGAGGCGGCCGAACGGAGCTGTGGCCGTAAGGTGGTCGTTGCCTGTCGTGGCCGCAACCTTTGAACACATTGGTGGACACCAACAGTGAGGGATGCTGTCAAGCTGAAGGAGGAGTCCTATCGGGCATTATTTCTGGCCTGTGGGACTTCCGAGGCAGCTGATAGACATCGGCTGGGCAAGCAGAATGCTGCTTCGGTGGTCGCTGAGGCAAAAACGCGGGTGTGGGAGGAGTTCGGTGAGGCCTTTGAGAACGACTTCAGGACGGCTTCGAGGAAATTCTGGTCCACCGTCCGGCGTCTCAGGAGGGGGAAGCAGTGCACCGTCAACACTGTGAATAATGGGGAGGCAGCACTGCTGACCTCAGCTTGGGATGTTGTGAGTCCGTGGGGAGAATACTTTGAAGACCTCCTAAATTCCACCAACATGCCTTCACACGAGGAAGCTCAGTCTGAGTGCTCTGAGACGGGCTCTTCTATCTCCGGGGTTTAGGTCACCGAGGTGGGTCAAAAGCTCCTTGGTGGCAGGGCCCCGGTTGTGGATGAGATTTTCCCAGAGTTCCTGAAGGCTCTGGATGTTGTGGGGCTGTCCTGGTTGACATGCCTCTGCAATAGCGCGTGGACATCGGGGACAGTGCCTCTGGATTGGCAGAGTGGGGTGGTGGTCCCCCTTTTCAAGAAGGGTGATCGCAGGGTGTGTTCCAATTATAGAGGAATCACACTTCTCCGCCTCCCTGGTAAGGTCTACTCAGGGGAACTGGGGAGGAGGTTCCGTCCGGAAGTCAATCCTCAGATTCAGGAGGAGCTATGTGGTTTTCATCCTGGCTGTGGAACAGTGGACCAGGTCTACACCCTCGGCAGGATCCTAGATGGTGCACAGGAGTTCGCCCAACCGGTCTACATCTGTTTTGTGGACTTGGAGAAGGCATTTGACCATGTCCCTCGGGGATTCTTGTGGGGGGTTCTTCGGGAGTATGGGGTACCGAATCCCCTGATACGAGCTCTTAGGTCCCTGTACGACCGCTGAGTTTGGTCTGCATTGCCTGTGAGAGTTGGACTCCACTAAGGCTGCCCTTTGTCACCGATTTTGTTAAAAATTTTTATAGACAGAATTTCTAGGCGCAGCCGAGGCGTAGATGGTGTCCAGTTTGGTGGCATCAGCATCGCATCTCTTCTCTTTGCAGACAATGTGGTTCTCTTGGCTTCATCAAGCCGTGATCTTCAGCTCTCACTGGAGCGATTCGCAGCCAAGTGTGAAGCAGCTGGATGAGAATCAGCATCTCAGAATCCGAGACTTTGGTCCTCAGTCGGAAAAGGTTGGGGTGCCCTCCCGGGGTCTGGCATGACATCCTTCCCCAAGTGGAGGAGTTCAACTATCTCGGGGTCTTTTTCACGAGTGAGGGAAGAATGTAGCCGGAGATTGACAGACGGATCGGTGTAGCGTCTGCAGTGATGCGGACTTTGTATCGGGCCGTTTTGGTGAAGAGGGAGCTAAGTCGAAAGGCGAAGCTCTCAATTTACCAGTCAATCTACGTTCCTACCCTCACCTATAGGCATGAGCTGTGGGTCGTGACCGAAAGAACAAGATCCTGGATACAAGCGGCCGAAATGAGTTTCCTCCGCAGGGTGTCCGCAGGGTGTGGAGCTCGGTCATCCGGGAGGGGCTCAGTGTCGAGCCGCAACTCCTCCGCATTGAGAGGGGCCAGATGAGGTGGCTGGGGCATCTGATTCGATGTCTCCTGGACGCCTCCCTGGTGAGGTGTTCCGGGCATGTTCACCGGAAAGAGACCCAGAGGATGACCAGGACACGCTGGAGAGACTATGTCTCTCGTCTGGCTTGGGAACGCCTCGGGATCCCTTCGGAAAGACCTGGAAGAAGTGGCTGGGGAAAGGGAAGTCTGGGTATCACTGCCGAAGCTACTTGCCCCGTGACCCGACCCAGAAAAGTGGTAGATAATGGATGGATGGATGAATGGATATCCCTGTTCTGGCTAAATTCATCTTTCCTTCAATTGCAACCAATCGTCCTGTTCCTACTTCAGAAAAACACTCCAACCGCAGGATGCTACTCCCACCATGCTTCACTGATCGGACTGTATTGGACAGGTAATGATGAAGTTCTATCTTCGAGTCATCAAACCAGAGAATCTCATTTCTTACCACCTTGTAGTCCTTCAGGTGTTTTTTTTCTCCATGTGAGCTTTCATGTGGCTTGCACTGAGGAGAGGCTTCCATGGGACCACTTTGCCATAAAACCCCGACTGGTGGGGTGCTGCAATGATGGTTTACTTTCAAGAACTTTCTCCCATCTCCTGACTCCATCTCTGGAGCTCAGCCACCGTGATCTTTGGGCTTGTCCTTATTTTTCTGACAAGAATCTTCTCCCCCACAAATGGTCAGGTTGAGGAAGGATTCTGGTCATCCCAAACGTCTAAGGACTGGCTTCGTAGGAAACATATCAAGGTTCTGGCGTGGCTGAGCCACTCTCCAGACCTAAACCCAATAGAAAATCTTTGGAGGGAGCCGAAACTCTGTGTTTCTCAGCGACAGCCAATAAACTTGCCTGATCGAGAGAAGATCTATGTGGAGGAGTGGGCCAAAATCCTTCCTGCAGTGTGTGCAAACCTGGTGAACAACTACAGGAAACATTTGACCTCTGTCATTGCAAATAAAGGATACTGTACCAAATATTAACATTGGTTTTCTCTGGTGGTCAAATGCTAATTTGCAGTTGTATCACACAAATAAATCGTTAAAAAAATCATACATTGTGTTTTCTGGATTTTTAGTTTTAGATTATCTCTCTCACAGTGGACATGCACCTCCGATGAAAATTTCAGACCCCTCCATGATTTCTAAGTGGGAGAACTTGCAATATAGCAGGGTGTTCAAACACTTATTTTTTTCACTGTATGTGTACCATAATGCATAATGAGCAAAATAAATGATTTAAGCAAATAGATTTAATGTAACAAAGAAAAATTTAAGGGAGGTTGAATATTTTGGTACCGTGTGTGTGTCTGCGTTTGCTTTAGTGTATGCGTGTGTGTGTATCTGCATGTGTTTGTCTGTTTGTGTATACTTTCTATCCATCAGGGGGTTCTTTTGAGGTGTGGGTAGGTTGTAGAGGTCATTGTTCAGTGCCTGGTTAACACCTCATTTTTTTCTGTTCCAGGCCAAAGTAAGCCAACTGGAGAGTGTCTTGGTATTGATCAGAGCTGTAGAGGGAAGTCCTTGACCTGCTGCTCTATTTCAATGCTATATTGGAACAACATCGAGCCCACCTTCCCCCCAACACTCACACGCACACAAGCAGATTTAATGTTTCCTTTTAAAGTGCAGTTGGAGTTGTCGGACATCTGCATTTTGTCAATTGGTTGATATGACAGTGACCAATTGGACCTCTCTGTCAAGAAATCCAACACTGCTTAGAATAACATTAAGACAGGCTATACCATTTGTGTGTGTTATTTGTGTTTTGATGATAAGACTACAGAAAACATCAACTTGCTAAATTAATGAAAAACCCTTTCAAAACTTGCCCAACATTCTTAACTATCTAACAGGCAAAACTGCGTGAATGTTGTAAATATTAGCTTTGAAGAATATTTCAGTTGGTAAAATGCATCAATCATTTCCAGACTATTTATCCACTTTCGTGTCAAAGGTGTGGTCTAGCATAGCTCAGCTAACTTTGGGCAAGAGACAGACACCAGCCAAACACAGGCCTGTCAAAATAAAACAGCTGCAATTGTTTATAATGCTTTTAATCTTGTTATGATAGCTGAAAAGAGACCTCTGACTTAATTGCCACAACTTCCTAGCTAAAACAAAGGCGACAGAAGAGCGGCAAACGCATTAAATAAATGGAGGGCAGGGGGTCGATGTATACAGTATAAGCAAATAAAAGCATTGCATGCAATATTCTACCAATTTATATTAAGAATTTAGAATTCCAAACCTGACAGCATAAGTTATTTCCTGTTGGGCTAAAAATAGAATAGAAAAAGAATAAATACATCTCAGAAGTAGATTAACAATCATCATCATGTCCATAAACATCATCGATTTAGAAAGAATTTTAAAAAAGCATAACTAACATGGCATAAGTAACACGTTTTTCCACTATAGATCAGGAGTTGGTTGGCAACTAAGTTTGGCCTCGTGGCAATTTTTTTTTACTGGCAATGCAATCACGGACCAAAATAACATTTTCATCAGCCAAATCCTGCTTTTCTAACAACTCCAAACGTCTCATTTAGACTACTACGTTGTATACAAAATGAATTTATTAATTCATAATAAATTAATTTGTGACCAGCTTGTATTACTGTGTTACTGCTGCAGCTCCTCAATGTTTTATTAAACCCAAAAAGGGGACATTGTCTTCAGTAACATTCTTCTTTCAGCTTGAACCTTTCGAGGTTGCACAAGTCGCAGGAACCCAAAAAGGGGACATTGTCTTCAGTAACATTCTTCTTTCAGCTTGAACCTTTCGAGGTCGCACAAGTCGCAGGTTGCCCTTCCTGACGCAACCCTTAGTGGAGACCCCAGTGAGATACGAACCCACAACCCCTGGTTTACCAAACCAATGCTCTAACCACTGAGCTACAGGGCCATATATACATATACAGTCTTATTTTAAGACTTAGTTCAATAGTTCCTATTTTGAGTGATAAACACTTCTCTATGTATTAGTATTATTGTGTGATGTATTAGTCTTTTAAAACACATTTGGGGTTATTGTCATGATTTGGCTCTGATTTTCTTTTTGTCCAGAAATCTGTGCCTAAAAGCTTTTACTGTGTGTTGGTGCCAGTATGCTTCTCGTTAGTTGAGGTAAAAATGTGATGTTTAAACCAGCTTTTTTCAGATTTTTCAATGGTGGCATCTGTTTTGATTTATCACATTTCTGACCACGCCAAGACCAAACTAATCATCAGATTTACATCAACCTTCTCAGAAAACAAAAAAAATAACAGTATAACATATTGATCTACCTGTTGATCCTGTGGAAAACCTTTAATGTTGAGATTTTGGCCACCAAAATCGTGCAACATTTTTTATCTTTCTGGTACTTACCAAGGGAAGTGGCAATTAAACAGTGATTTTCAACCACTGCGCTGCGGCACACTAGTGTGCCGAGAGAAATTATACAATATCCCTTTTTTTTTTTAAATTAACATTTATTAATAATTTTCTGCAAATATTATGTCATTGTCCAGTGTCCATGCTGTAAAGGCTAGCAGAGTAATGTAATATTTGTCCGTGTGGCAACCCGTAGCTGATTGCCTCGTTCCTCCAAGAGAATTAGTGATGCACCTGAGAGGTCGTGGTGACAGTCATGGAGAAGTTTTTAAAAAGGACAACTGCAAACTCCGAACTGGGCCCTGGACAAGATTCTGACCCGGATGAAGGCCCTTGTATGAGTGGTGGGAAAAAGAAAGCAAAGACGGTTAGCTCAAGGCAATGTAGTGAAAGCTATCTTTCGTTTGGATTTACTTTCACCGGGGATGAGACGACACCTATTCCGTTATGCCTGGTGTGTGGCGAGAAGCTTTCCAACAGCGCCATGGTGCCAAGCAAGCTTAAACGCCATCTCCAAACGACACACCCGTCGCTTCAAAACAAGCCGACAGACTATTTTGTTTGCCTGCGTGTAAACACAGAGAAACAGGCAACGTTTATGAGAAAAACCACAAAGGTAAATGAGAAAGCGCTCAACGCTAGTTACCTAGTCGCCGAACTTGTTGCTAAATCAAAAAAGCCGCAGACTGTGGCAGAGACATTAATACTACCTCCCTGTAAAGTCATTGTCAACGAGATGCTCGGCCCTGATGCGGTTAAAGACATAGCTAAAGTCCCGCTCTCTGATAACACAATTGCCAGGCGTATTGATGACATGTCGACAGACATCGAAAGCCATGTTTTGGAAAAGATACCCATTAGTAGGAAATTTGGATTGCAAGTTGACAAGTCTACGGATATTAGTGGACATTCTCAGCTCTTGGCCAATGTGCGTTTTGTGGATGGAGATGCCATTAGAGAAAACTTCCCATTTTGCAAGGCACTGCCAGAAAAAACAACTAGAGAGGAAATTTTTCGGTTCACATCGGAATATCTTGACCAGGGAGGACTTACGTGGGAAAACTGCACAAGTGTGTGCACTGATGGAGCCGCAGCCATGGTCGGGTGCACCAAAGGCTTCGTGAGTAGAGTGAAGGAAAGAAACCCAGATCTGATTGTTACACACTGTTTTTTGCACCGTGAGGCCCTGTTGCTAAGACTTTACCAGCAGAACTGGTTCCTGTGTTGGACGATGTGGTGCGCATAGTGAACTTTGTAAAGACATGACCTCTGAAAAGCCGTATATTCGCATCTCTGTGTGAGGAAATGGGAGCGGAGCATAAAGGCTTATTGCTCCATACGGAGGTCCGATGGTTGTCGCGCGGTAAGGTGCTGACCCGTGTGTATGAGCTGCGAGAGGAACTTAAAATGTTTCTGACAAATGAGAGGTCTGATTACTCAAATCTGTTTGCAAGTGATGAGTAGTGCGCAAAGCTGGCATACCTGGCTGATATATTTCATCATTTTAATGAACTGAACACAAGGATGCAGGGCCGAAATGAAAACCTGCTTACAAGCACAAATAAAATAAATGGATTCCGTTTAAAGGTGCACCTCTGGCAACAACATGTGCAACGTGCCAACCTGGAGATGTTCCCACTCACAGACAAACGGCAAAGCAACACTGCTGCACTGTCTGAGGTAATAGGTAAACATTTGAAAAGTCTTGAGGAGAAGTTGTTATTTTATTTCTCTTCAGCCTCCACTGAATGCTTTGACTGGGTTAGGGACCCATACAGCTCGGCATCAGTTGTTGGAAAGGACATGACTTTACAAAAGCAGGAGGAACTAACTGAACTGAAACAGGATCGTGGTTTAAAACTAAGATTTGCTGATCTTCCTTTGGACAGTTTTTGGTTGACTGCTGCCAAGGAGTTGCCCATTCTGGCCAACAAAGCTGTTCTGACATTGCTCCCATTTTCCACAACTTATCTGTGTGAGCTAAGCTTTTCAAGCCTAACTGCTATAAAAACTAAAACAGAGAAAGACTGAGAGCTGTTGAAGAAGAGCTTTGTGTGTGTCTTTCTTCTATTCCTGCCAGGATATCGGCTTTGTGTTCATCTAAACAGGCCCAGGTTTCACACTGACTGAGTATAAATAAATTGAGAAATTATATTGTAATTAAATATACTATACAGAGTGTCATTTTTTAACATTTTTGGTTAGTGGTGTGCCACAAAATTTTTCCAATGTAAAAAATGTGCCGTGGCTCAAAAAAGGTTGAAAAACACTGAAATAAAATATGCGTTCATCCAACCTGCAATGACAAGGCAAGTTGTGTCATCTGTAATGGGGTTCCAGCCTGGATAAGCCTGTGAAGTTGAGATGCACTGCAGCTGCCAGAGGTCTGCTGGGCTTTGTTATGCTTGGGGGATGGAAACCAGCGTGAGGTGAACCTCTTGCCTTATTGAGTGCAAAGACACATTCAGACAGGCTAGGTGCGTTTGAAGAGACAATGATGAGTCCTGGAATTCTCATAATTTGTTGCCACTATTTTATGATGTGACAAATGTACACTCATATAAATACTGCCATTTTGAAGACATTCCTTCATCATGTTGATCTTCCTTTCAATACTGTGGAAAAACCTTTGTTTTGATTTCGGTCAACAAAATCGAGCAACACGATCATTTTGTATACGTATAAAGAAAAGTAGGAATAAAAGTATGCATTCATCCCACCTGCGTTTATAAATGCCAAACCAACTTGTCTCATCTGCAAAGGGGTTCCAGGCGAAATAGGCTATAAGTTGGGCAAAATGGAGATCCACCGCAGCTCCCAGAGGTCTGCTGGGCTTTACGCTTACATTACGTTTGGGGGTACAAACCCAACTTGAGGGGAACCTCTTGCCTGATGGAGTGCAAAGTGATGCACAGACAGACGAGGTGCGTTTAAAGCAACGGTGATGGGTCCTGCAATTCCCATAAATTGTTGCCACTATTTTATTAGATGATAAATGTACACCCATGTAGTTACTGCAATTTTGTTGATATTACTTCGGCATTGAATGCCGCATGTCCCTCCCATGGGCAAGTCAGCCAATAAGTGTATTTCTCGTCATGTCATCACATGTCATATTGGTTGCAGAGCCAATCTTGTGGTTAAATACTTTAACAAGGAAGTGAAGTGAGTTTGTAGAAGCCCAGCTCAGATAAAATTATCAGTGGCCATGGCCTAGAGGCTGTTAGTTTCCAAACTCTGCTTTATACAAACTGCACTGTAACGTACAATTTATTCATAGTATGAAGACCAATGTAGACTGAAAGGATACTTATCGTGATACAAGAAGTGCTATATAATAAAGGATCACTAGAAAAGAGACATATTTACAGAAAGGAAGGGGGCAGATAGACAAAGAATTCTCTGTGAGGCTCAGCAGCGTTGGGCGAGGTTATCAGAAGTGCGCCCATCTGGCTATGTGAATTTTTGATTGGCACATAGCTCAACAATGGTGTAGTTTGACAACATTTTAAAACAGTGCCTATGAAAACATAAACAATAGTCATTTGGCTCACCATTCACTGCCTTGTGTCACCCTGGCATGTAAATAAAATGCTACTGCTAATGACCAGTGCTTCTCTGGGCTCCTGGATTAAGTTCTTTGTAAACAAATCACTGTCAGATAAAGGCTATATTTGTACATTCCATTAATATATTGATTTGTATGTTTAAAAGAGCCACCTCTTTAATACACACTGTCTTAGACATGAATAGGGTGCCCTGTCTCTTCTTTTGCATCCCTAATTATGTTGACTCTTTTAAATCAGGGATACGTTACTTAATTATTTTAGGGCGTAGTAAATGTATTTCACTCTGGAATGATTGGTAATTGCTCAATATTTGGAGTCAAAGTGGAAACATAAGACACCAATGGAATAAGGCTAATTACAGACCTAGAGCATTGGTTTGGTAAACCAGGGATCATGAGTTTGTATCTCAACGCGGCCTCTACTCTCCAAGAGGGGTTGTGTCAGGAAGGGCATCCTTCGTAAAAACTGTGCCAAACAAATATGAGCATTCATCTGAGATGTTACGCCGTGGCAAACCCTAACGGGACGAGCCGAAAGAAGAATTCTAAGTTAAGCTTCAAAAGATTATGAATGCCATGTATTATTGTCATCATACGACACTGTACAATGAAATTGGAGAGACGCTACTTAGTCAGTGCATACATAAAAGCTAAATAAAAATAATAAGAAATACATTAAAATAGAAATATGTAAATAGTATTTCTCAATATAATGAAATCAATGTGCCTGTGCATTAGTAGCACGGCTAGAGGAAAGATGAGAGTTCAGGATGGTGATGGTTCTTGAAGAAAAACTGTTCCTCAGTCTTTTGGCCCTTTCTTTTGTGCATCCGTACCACCTTCCAGATGAAAGGAGCTCAAAACTTTGATAACTGGCCTCCTTAATAATGTTATGAGCTCTGCTGAGGCACAGAGAGGAATAAATGTCTACCAGTAGGGGAGTAGACAGTAAACAGTCTATGCTGTTTTGATTGTCCTCTAAAGCCTTGCCGTCTTCCTCATTCCAGCATTCATACCAATTGGGACAGTATGCCAGCAGGCTCTTGATGGATGAGTGGTTAGAAGGCCAGCCACAACTTTGTATCCAGGTTGTTTTTCCACAGGACTCTCAGGAGGGTGTGCAGTTAAACCTTCTTGATAATCGCTGAGATTTTGTCTGTCCAGGAGAGGTACTCAGAAATTGGGACTCTCGGGATTGTGAGGGTGTGGACTCTCTCTACACATTCGCCATTGATGAGCAGAGGAGCCGGTTCAACTCTGTTCCTCCTGAAGTACAAAAATGATCTCCTTTGTTTTTATTGTTTTTTGTACCAGATTGTCTGTTCACCAGGTTGTGATCTTCTGGGGCTTTTCTCTCGAGGGTGCTTCATTTCCCTTTGAGATCAGACCGACCACTGTTTTGTTCTCAGCGAATTTGACGATATTTTTGGAGACTGGGCTGCAGTCGAAACTGTAGAGAGTACAGGAGAGGGCTTAACATACATGGAGCCCTGTGGTGAGCCCGCTCTAGGAAGGGTGGGAGCTGATTCTCACAATCTGGGCTCCTGTTGGTCAAGAAGTCCTTGATCCAGGTGCATGTGAGAGGATATCCACTTTAATCATCATAAAGTCCGAAATGATTGTGTTAAAGCCTGAGCTATAATCCACAAAGACCATTGTACCATAGCTCTGTGGTTGTTCCAAGTGAGTCAACACAGCATGCAGAGCTATGCCGATGGTGTCCTCTGTTGATTTATTCACGCAGTATGTGAACTGCTGGGAGTCGAAGTTGGTGGGAGAGGCAGTCTTTGATGTAGTTGAGAACCAGCCTCTCAAAGAACTTGATAATGACGGGTGTGAAGGCAATGGGCGATAGTCATTGAGACTAATTAAGGATTTCTTTTGATGGGAACGATTGTTGTCGAGTGGGGATGAGTGCTTGGGCCAGTGAGAGGTTGAAGATCTTGCAGAAGACACTTGACAATTGGTGGGCACTGAGCACCTTGCCTGGCACTGCATCCATGCCAGCAGCCACGAGCACACGCCTCACGTTGTACTCCTGTAGAGTAAGTAGAAAGTTACTGGAGCCTGTTGGGGGTTGGCTGGGAGCAATGGAGCAGCTGAGTGATTCAAAGCAACAAAAAAAGCTGTTGAGCTCCTTTGCCAACGACTAGTTTGTGACCCCTGGTGTTGCATACCAGCCTTTGAAGGTTTTGAGGCTCTGTAGACCCTGCTACACCTCCTGAGGTCTGTTGCTGGCAAGATGGGACTCTATCCTCCTCGTGTGCTCCTTTTTGGCATTTTTGATACCTTTTTTTTTTTCAGTTCAACTAAAGACGTGCCTGACCTGAGTGAATAGACCTGGATGATTATCCAGGGTTTCTCATTTGAAAAAACCTTGATGCTTCTTCTCAGAAAATTTCCGAAAAGAATTCACAGAGAATCCCACCTCTGATTTTGCCGGAGATTTCAGTCTGATCCCAGTTGTGCATGGTGCAACCTGTTAGCTGGACGCAATCTTTGGGAATATTTGGGTGAAGCCAGGTTGCCATTACGATTAGGATGCAGCAATCATAAACACAGCAGTTATACGCAATGTGTAATTCCAGCTCATCCACTCTGTTGGCGAAAGATCTGGCGTTGGTGAGGTACAGTTTTGGAAGAGGTGATCTGTGTGTATTGTTCTTTAGCCTTAGCAGGCTACCAGATCGACAGCCCCACTTACGATTCCTCTCCCTCCTCCGCCTGCGACATTTCACTTGTCCGACAACAGTCCACAATGAGCCAGGCGGTCTTGCTTGTTTGTGGTGAAAGTCGCTTGAAACTGATATTTTGTGATGGTATCTGAAGCCCAAACATTATGAATTTAAGGCCCGCAATTTAAAAAAATTCTAGTACATATTTGATTAAGATGGCACCCGCCTGTGTGGAGTTTGCATGTTCCTCCGGGCACTCCAGTTTCCTCCCACATCCCAAAAACATGCAACATTAATTGGACACTCTAAATTGCTCCGAGGTGTGAATGTGAGTGGGGAAGTTTGTCTCGATGTGTTCTGCGATTGACTGGCAACCAGTTCAGGGTGTAACCTGCCTCCTGCCCATTGCACAGCTGGGATAGGCTCCAGCACTCCCCGCAACCCTCGTGAGGATAAGCAGCTAAGAAAATGGATGGATGATGGGATTAATAGTGGTGGCACGGTGGCGCAGCTGGAGTGCATTGGCATTGTTTATCTTTCGTGATTGATAAATTATGCTTCAGTCCCAGATCAATTGGGTTGAAGGAGGACTTTGTCCAAAATTTATATGTACAATAAACCCTCCAAACTGAAGTAATAATATGATTACATATATTTTGGATATTACTTGATAAAAAAAAAAGTGGGTAATTGAAAACAAAGAACAGATTTGAAATCCACACAATATCTGGATATCTGCCAGTTTTCACAGCCAGACCCGAAAGAAACGTCCCTGCGCTGTGACATCAATGGTGCTTAACATTCCTGACAATTCTTTCTATCTAAACCAAGATGCTGGCGTGTTGTGAATCATACTGCAACAAAAAACGAGAAATCGCACCTAAATTTCTCATTCTTTAACCTCGCTGTGGTTGTCACAGTTTAGGCTCATTCATCTGCATGCCAAAGAATAGAGGTAAGTTGTTTTTGTGCGCTAGCGCTATGTGGGCGATAATAGAAGCTAACATCACCATTTCTGGTTATCAGCCACCCAGCTATAGCCCCAAGTGCCGGTTAAAGCAACAAGATACTTTATGATGGGTGTTGTTCTACCAACACTGTTGATTGTTTCTGTCTACCTTCCAAATAAATTCTTAGTCCATGTTGATGTTCGTTCCCCACTTCCAGTCCTCTGAGACTGTACTTCCTAAAAACTTGAAGGTCTCAATGGTTGACACAAGACAGTTGGACACTGTAAGGGGCAGCTGTGGTGAAAGATGCCTCCTGAAGTCCACAATCATATGCCGAGTCTTTACAGTGTTTAATGCCAGGTTGTGTTGACCACACCAAAACTCCACTCTTGCCACTTCCTGTTGATGCACAGACTCGTCGCCATCTTTGATGAGGCCGATGACCGTGGTGTCATCTACGAATTTCAGGAGTTTTACAGTCGGATGCCACAAGGTGCAGTCGTTCATGTAGAGCGAGAAGAGCAGAGGGGAGAGGACACAACCTTGGGGTGCCCCGGTGCTAATAATGCGTGTAGATGAGGTGGTGTCCCCTAGCCTCACCTGCAGTATCCTGCCCATCAGGAAGTTGTAGATGCACCGGGAGACGGGAGGTGAGACGCTGAGCTGGAGAAGTTTGGAGTAGAGGAGTTCAGGGTTGATTGTGTAAAAGCAGTGTTTCAGTCCACTAATGTGATCCTCGAATGGGTACCCTCGCTGTCAAAATGTTCAAGGATGAAGTACAGACCCATGTTGACAACATTATCAACAGACCTGTTAGCTTGATAGGTAAACTGCATTGGGTCCAGTTGGGGACCTGTGACAATCTTTAGGTGGTTCAGCACAAACCGTTCAAAGGATTTCATGACCACTCATTAAGACCTGAGACTGCTGCTTTGTTGGGGACCGGTATAATGGTGGAGTGTTTGAAGTAGGTTGGTACTTCACACAGTTGTAGAGACATGATGAAGTTTGTGAAGACAGGAGCAAGTTGGTCTGCGCAGAGTTTGAGGCAGGATGGAGACACAAGGTCTGGGTGGGGCGCTTTGTTGATCTTTTGTTGTTTGAAGATCTGTCTAATCTTTCTTTCATGGTTGTTAAACGGTGTAGTGGAAGGTGGTGCGGGCTTGGTGGGTGCGTGGAGTGGAAGTGTCTATTTCAAATATTCTGTAAAAGCTTTTTTGGTCGTCGGCTAGCCTGCTCTTATTTTCTACTGGGGGAGCATGTCGGTTTTAGTTAGTGAGCACTTGTAATCCATGCCAAACTGATTTGGAGTCATTGGCACTGAGATGTTTTTCCAGTTTAACTGCATAGTCCCTCTTTGCAATGTTAATTTCTTTAGTCAGCTGGTTTCTAGTGCGATTGTAGAGTGCCCTGTCCCCACTACAATATGCAATCTCTTGATCCTGGTGGAGTTGTCTAAGTCTGGCTGAAAACCATGGCTTGTTGTTATTGAACGTGCAAAAAGTTTTTGTTGGTACACACTCTTCCTCACAAAAACTGACATGCTGAGTTCCACATTTTCAAAGACACTTCAGTCTGTGCAGTCAAAGCAGCTTTGATGTTTTAATTTTGCCTTGTTGGTCCACTTTATGACTGATTTTCCAAAAGGCTTCCCACATTTAAGTGCTTGCCCGTACGTAGGTATTTAATACAGCAAGCAGTGATCAGAGGAGCCAATGGCTGTGTGGGGGATTGTACAATATGCGTTTTTAATGGAAGTATAACAATGGTCTAGAGTGTTATTTGCCCTTGTTGGAAATTTCACGTGCTGCTTATACTTCGGGAGTTCGTGGTTGAGTTTCGCTGTGATAAAATCTCCTAGAGTAATGAGTGGTGAATCTGGGTGATTTTTCTCAATCTCGTTAATCTGCTCAGCGAGCGTTAGCAGTGCTGCGTTTATGCTATCTTGAGACAGAATATAAACACCGACTGGGATGAAAGATGTGAACTCACGTGGCAAATAAAATGGCTAATAGTTCAAAAACAGAGACTCTAAAAGTGGGCTGCGGTGTGTGCTGAGCTGTGTAACGTCCGTGCACCATTTTTCGTTGACATAAAAGCATATTCCACCGCCTTTCGATTTCCGTGTTAGTTCAGCAATATGGTCCGCATAATGGCGGTTGAAGCCGGGTAGTGTGAGGGCGGCATCGGGCACTCATCCACAAACCCAAGTCTCCGTGAAGCACTGAGCTACGAAAGTCTAAAGTCTTTGCAGGTCTTAATCAGAAGCTGAAGTTCATCCATTTTGTTGGCTAGGGAGCGTAGGTTCACAAGGTGGATCGTCGGAAGCATTAGGCGATGTCCCCTCTTTTCGCAGGCGGACTTTTGTACCCGGCACACGCGTCCCTCTTCGTCGTGAGGCTTTGAAGAGTGCGCTGATGAGCACCTCTGGAAAGACATTCAGTGATTGGCGAAAATTGTCAAAAGAAAAAGTCAGGAGAAGACTCTCTGATGGTTAGCAAGTCTGTACTTGAGTCCCGAGATGCCCAAAAACACAAACAGTACAAGGAAGAACATGACGAAGTCTGCCACACTGGTAGGCGCCGTCTTGGAAGAATCTACATGTTATAACTTGAGGGAAGCACCACACTTTTGTTTTAGCCTTTGATATTCCAGATATAAATAAACCATTAGATGGGCCTACAGCATACTCAGACAATAAGCTTGCATTTTTGATTAATTTTGGATATAGCCCATTTGCATTCCAGGACCATTAAAAATTTGTACTCACCGATTTTCCACTGGATCTACGTAGCACGTCTTGATCCAAAAAAACAACTTTATATCTGTTTGAGGAAGTGAAGCAGACTTGTTGATCGGGATTTAAGTTAATTCCAATACGTTTTTTTCTTTGTTCGACATTTTCAAACTCACAATAATACTTATACATTCCATCAAGTTGGCATTAGGTCACAAAGAGAACACAAACACCAGTCTTTCGAAACGAGCCCGTCAGGAACATCTCTGAGTTCCATATTTTGGGACTGTTGTTATGGTTCGTCATCAGTGTTACGCCCCTCTCCAAGTTCCGCCTCTATTCTGGCTCAGATGCATAGGCTTGAACGTTGTACATTACGTTAGTTTTGTTTGCTTAATTTTTCACAAAAACATCCACAAAATGCCAGATCGTGTACGTTGCCTGTTCAGCAAAACCGTATTCACAAGGAATGGGGTCAGATCAAGATGCACTGTTGATGTAGCAAACACTGATTGACTGTCAGTTTTGCAGCCTGGGTCGAAGAATTGTGCAGCATTTTAGAAAATTGTTTCCAATTTACAGATGTTTCTATGAGAAATCTGTGGATAATTTTGTTATTAAAAGAAACACTGAACCCTCATCTTCTAACTTTTAATGTATGCTCCCATGCCTATTTTTTTCAACAAAGTCGTCCTTTAATGTGGAATGATCTGCCAAATCAACTGAGCCCTAATCTGTCCATCCACCAACAGTGATAGAATCTACTTTTTATGGAAGCTGTTGACGGTATTTTCCCAGTTTGATTTGATAACTCATGGGCTAAATTCTGTCCAGTATTAACAGTTTTATGATTGTTAGGAGTGTTTTATTGTTTTTGTATTTTGCTGAAGAGAGCATGGATGAGATCGTGTGCCTCTATTAAAAGGGTGGAGTTTTGTCTTGAATTGTTTGTTTTCGTTTTGGATTTTTTTTTTGTCTTGTTTTGTGCTCAGGGCTACAAAAGATAATAGATTAATTCATCTGGTTATCCGAGGTCAGGTAGCAGGGAAAGAAGCTTTAACAGGGATCCCCAGACTTCCCTTTCCCTGCCAGTTCATCCAGCAATTCCAGGGGAATCCCGAGGTATCCCCAAGCTAGCCGAGAGATGTAGTCTCTCCAGTGTGTTCTGGGTCGTCCCCGGGGTCTCCTTCCGGTGGGACGTGACTGGAAAACCTCACAAAGCAGGCGTATGGGAGTTATCTGAATCAGATGCCTCACCCACCTCATCTGGCACCTCTTGGAGAAGCAGCGGTTCAACTCTGAGCTCCTCCCATATGACAAAGCTTCTCACCCTACCTCTAAGGGAGAGCCCGGACAAACTGTGGAGGAAACACATTTCGGCCGCTTGTACCCAGGATGTTCTACTTTCGGTCATGACGCACAGCTTGTGACCATAAGTGAGGGTAGAAACGTAGATCTACCGGTAAATTAAGAGCTTCACCTTTTGACTCAGCTCCTTCTTCACCACACTGCAGACACTGCAGCGAGTTGCCCATAGATCTCGCGCTACATTCTTAACTCATTTGTGAACAAGACCCCAAAATACCTGAACTTTCCATTCGGGGCACAATCTCATCCCTGACCAGGAGAGGGCACGCCATCCTTTTCCAACTGAGGACTGTGGTCTCAGATTTGGATGTGCTGATTCTCATCCCAGCCGTTTCACACTCTGCTCCAAATTGTTCCAGTGAGTTTTGAAGATCACGGCTTAATGACACCAACAGAACCACATTATCTACAAAAAGCACGGATGCAATAATGAGGCCATCGAATTGTATGCCCTCTACGCATCAGGTGCGCCGAGATATTCTGTACAGAATCGATGCCTTGACTGAGTCCAACTCTCACTGGAAACGAGTCCAACTAATTGCCGGCAATGCAGACCAAACTCTGACATCGGGTTATGGGGACCGAACAGCCCATATCAGAGGTTCCGTACCCCATACTTCCAAAGTACCCTCCACACGACTGCCCGAGGGACAGGGTTGAACCCCTTCTCCGAGTCTGCAATACACATGTAGACTGGTCGGGGGAACTCCTCGAAAACCCTGCCAAATGTGAAGAGGTCATCCACTGTTCCATGGCTAGGATGAAAACCACATTGCTCCTCCTGAATCTGAGATTCAACTTACCAACAGACCCTCTTCTCCAGCACCCCTGAATAGACCTTACCAGGGATGCTGAAGAGAGTGATTTATTAAGGCACAAAAAAATCCAAATGTTTCTGACATTCTGTGAAAAAGTAATTGCCCCTCTCCTCATTAAAGTCATTATGACTAACCACAAATAAAAAAGCCATTTCAAAGACTTTGGGGCTCCAGCAAAACACTTACTAAATTTACTCTGAGTGCGACGATGACTCATCCAGGAGGTCACAAAAGAACCTCGAACAACATCTAAAGACCTGCAGGCCTCGCTGGTCCCAGTTAAGGTAAGTGTTAATGACTCTACCACAAAAAAGAACAGTCTTTAAAGACTGCAGACTGAGTCCGTAACCAAGATGTGTTCATAGACTGACTTGATTTTCAACAGTCATCTCAAATTAATCACTATAACACCCACTTTCCATCTGAAGAACATATCCAGAATGAAAGCTTACATGTGGAAAGCAGACAAGGAAAAGCTCATCCATGCTTTTACTTCAAGTTGCTTGACTATGGTAATGTTCTTCTGACTGGACTCCCACAAAAAGCATTAAACAGCTGTAGTTCATTTAGAATGCTGCAGCATGGGTTGTGACCAGAACATAAATATCAAAGCATACAGTATGTATTTCTCTAATTTTAAAGTATCTACACTGGCTCCCAGTTGTGTTTAGAATAGTCTTTAAAATTCTCCTACTGGTCTACATCTCACCCAAAGATATAAGTCCTGAATACATTAGATACTTGCTCATGGTTTATAAGCCAGTCGGAACCTGAAATGTGCCAACTCAGATCAGATAATGAAGCAGAATCCAAAGCAGCTCCTTCTGTTGGGAATGCTCTACAGATCAATGCAAGTCAAAACCATCAGACATTTGAACATTTTTTCCTCTGGCAATTAGGTCATTACATTCTTAATCAGCAAATTGACTATTTTCTGCCTTGTGCCATTGTTGAAACATTCACATTATGCTGGTCCAATCAAGAACAGTATTAGTAATTTATTTTGTAGACGATCGCACGATTTGTCATTTTAACCTGCTCCCTTTGCACAACTGTCACTGCACTGGTCTGGTATGAGAACCGCGAACAGGTAAAGGGAATCTGTACAAGTTTTACACAATGTGGGACATTGACACACTTATCTCCTACCTGCTCTAAACGAAGAAGATTTTACATCTTGCACAACTTTTATTAGGAATAGTTCCTATAAATAGAAATGTCTCTTGTTCTTTGTTCATGCTGCTTGGTTCTTATTTGTTCTGTATGTCGTACCAGGGCAGAACCGTCTGCCGGAGTAGAATTCCTTGGGTGTTTTTTATTTACACACTTGGCCAAATAAAGCTGATTCTGTTTCTGAAAAAGAAAGGGTGTGAGTGTGTGTAATGGATTAAAAACGGGAGGAAGCAGGGTGGCAGAGAAAAGTGGCTAGAGTAAGAAACTTCACTGATGTACTGAATCCTTGTTTGACACCCGCATCCTACCAAATCCATACCCGTCCCCCAAGAAAGCCCGAGTATTTGTGTGTTGCTGGATGTGACTGATGTAAAATTATTTACAGTGAATGCTGTTAGTGTGCACTTAGTAATTCTGATAATTCTGTGTGTGTTAAGAGGCATGGCTCCTGCAAGCTGCTGGGACAACCATGCATAGTGAGAGAGCTACCACATCCAGGCCTACAGTATCACCCCCCCCACTCCCCCAACCCCCACCACCACCCCCACCGGTTAATTCCCTCATGCCAGCCAGACCCGCTAACTGTACTAAAGGTAGGAGGTGATAGGGCCACAGACAGCAACAAAAATCACACAGCAGGTAGCATGGTCAGCAGGGAACACACCTGCCCTTATGAAAAGAGGGGTAGACGACTGCATCCAGACGCAAGGACTGGACAAAAGAGGAACAGGGAAACAAGGCAGATGCCAGTTAGCACCACCTCAGCACCTTTAGAACATTAGCGAGTCCACCACGAGCGGAAATAAGAAAATCCCACCTCCACAAACAATGGCACCACGAGTACAGGGTCGGGAAGAGATGATCCCCACTCCAAGCATGCGTTCTTTCATTGTGCAAATCACTATAATGTGGGAGAAAAAGCAAAAGGAAATAAATAACTAAGGCAAAGAAAATAAATGAACATTAACAATAAAGAGTACAAAAGGCCAAACTTTACTTTTACATTCATAATTTGATTGTGAATGCACAATCTTGGGAAAAGTGGAAATTTGCAGTTTAAAAATATAGGATAGTTTTTGCATAACTGATGTCCAAAAGCATTGAATCGGTGTGCGTATGGCATCAAATTAGCTGTCTGGGGTATTTTAGTGCAATGTGTCTACATATTATATAAAGAGAAGCTAATTATGAACATACTGTACCTTTGCTGTCATTGCCTGCATGTATTTGCTGTTGTATGTTAATAAGTTAATAAGGTTCTTTAAATTAGCACCAGTAAAGAAGTGGTGTTTAAGTCCTTTCCAACAGTCAAAACACATCCTACACATACTGAAAAGGACTCAGAGTGTCTTAGCCCAGTCCAATCTGAAGCTGCACAAGATTGCATTGAATAGCCAAGAGGTCATGGAAGGCTTTCCTCCTGAGAACCATGTGAGTGATCTTAAGAACTTAGATCTTGCCTCAGACATCCCTTCAGTACAGCACAGCCTGGGCCTTAGCTGGGATCTGATGTCAGATATGGTCACCTTCAAAGTGGCAATTGAATAGAGACCATTCACATGATGAGGAATCGTGTCCATAGTGAACACCAGCTGTGCTCCACTTGGGTTTGTGGCTCCCGTCATTATGCAAGGAAAGCATATTCTCAGACAATTTACTCAAGAAACAAAGACTGGGATTCTCCATTATCAGTTTGCAGAGCAGTGGACACCTTGGCGATGCTCGCTCGAAGACCTTGGTGAGTTGCATATTCAAAGGCCATATCCTAAAGTATCTCCCACTACAGCAAAAAGAAGAGAGCTCTGTGTATTCTCTGATGTCTCAGTAAAGGCAGTCGCTGCAGTTGCTTACCTTAAGCTGACCGATCATGATGGAATTTACCACGTAGGCTTCATTATGGGCAAGGCGATTCTCGCTCCCCGAACAGAGCATACAGTTCCATGGCTAGAGAGCGAGAGTGCTGCGCTTTTAGCTGGAGAATTAGCTGACCTCTTCTCCTCTGAGCTTGACCTCAAGCTTGATGCCATAACCTATTATAGCAACAGTGAAGTTGTACTTGGATACGTACATAATGAGACTCGTTGGTTCTGCGTGCGTAAGCAACCGTGTATCTGGATATGGTCATCCTCTCCCCCTCAGCAATGGAGATACATGGCAACAGACCAAAATCCCGCTGACCATGCCACCCGGTCCATCATCGCTGCCCATGTCCCACACACAAGCTGCCACAGGGGACTTTCTTTTCTCCCCCAAGATCTAGAGGAGTCACAAGACCCGAATGTTCCAGAGCTCGTTGATCCTAATGAGGATGTGAATGTTCATCCTGACTCTGTCCTCAAAACACAGGCAACAATCCAACAGCTTGGATCTTCACGCTTCAACAGGTTCTCATCATGGCAGTCTTTGACCCATGTAGTAGCCAACCTTAGCCACATACCTCACAGCTACTGTAGTTGCTCCCGTGAGAAGTGGGTACCTGTAGAAGATGGCATCTGTGCCGTGAAGATCTCAGCATCACAGATGAGTCATGCAAAACGTGTTGTCATCAGAGCCGTGCAACATGATGTTTATGGTGATGGACTTGCTTGCTTAAAAAAAGGTTTGAGAATACCACCAAACAGTTACAGCAAAGATTTATACCCCTTGTTGATGTGGAAGGTCTTCTAAGAGTTGGTGGTTGCACAAAGGGTGTAGACTTCACAGCGGAAGAGAAAAATCCTGTAATTGTTCCAGGTAAACACCATATGGCATCCCTGCCATATGCCATAGTGAGACATTACCATCAGCATACCTCTCACCTAGGATGCCTCTTTACAAGAGGGTATAATTGGTACAGGTGGCTATTGGTTCACAAGCAGAAGATGTGTAGGCAATGTTATACAACAGTGCGTAGCCTGCCGCAGACTCCGCAGTAATCTTGAGGTACAGAAAATGGCAAATCTTTCACCCAATCGTCTGTCCATGGAGCCCCCCTTCATAAATGTGAGAGACATCTTTGGCCCCTGGACTGTGGTGGCCCGCTGAACTAGAGGTGCGCTGGCTTGCAGCAAGAGGTGGGCAGTTATGTTCACTTGTCTTTTAGTAAGAGCTGTCCATATTGAGGTAGTTGGAGCTATGGACACTTCAATTTTCATAAATACTCTTAGGCGGTTCCTTGCTATTAGGGGCCCGTGGAGTTGATCTCCTCTGATAGAGGCACGAATCTTGTTGGGGTAGCAATGAAACTCAAGATTCCCTTAAACATTGATTTCTCTTCAGCCAAGCCTCTCTCTTCAGCCTACCTCTCACAGGCTTGTTACGCTGGCGTCTTCAACCACCATCATGCTCTACATATGGTTGGTGCATGTAAGAGAATGATAGACATGGCAAAGCGGATTCTCGATCCAACGTTCCTCCAACATGGTTCATCAAAGCTCATTCACTCACCACCTTGATATCAGAGGTTGCAATGATCATTAATGCCAGGCCTCCTATTCCTGTCTCTATCAATCAAAGCGACCCAGCCATTCTCACTCCAGCAACACTTCTGGCTTAGAAAGATGGAGTTCCAGTAATGCCTCAAGATGACTTTGATGTCAAAGACATTCCCAGAAGTCAGTTGTGCCAGGTTCAGCATCACGCACAAACCTATTGGAACATTGCACACTTACAACCAAGGAACCTGGTCAGAACCTCACACCAGGTAGCCTTGTGCTTCTCAAGGACAATCAGCTGAACAGAAATGAAAGCCCCCTTGGAATACTCACTTCCAAGCGAATATGGCACCATTTGTCAGGCTGAGATGAAAGTCTCAAGGAAAGATGGGACAAAAGTGCTGCGATGGCCAATAACTGAACTTATACTTCCTGTACCTCCTGCCTAGCAGTTCGCCTTAGAAGTCTGTTGTTAAAATTTGTTAGTGGTATTCTATCATGCCCAGCAGGGAGTGTGCTGGCATTGTTTATATTTGCTGATGAAAGTTAAGAAGGTTCTATGTTCCAAAAGGGCGCAAGGCAGAAAATATTAGGCTCGTTGCTGAATTGCGAGAGAGAAAAACTGGTTGAATGCCTGCTAGTTTTGCTTTGCATGATCGGTAGCGCCTACCTGAAGGAAAGAGCTGGAAGAGCTGGTGGTCAGAATGTGGAGGGTCCAAAAGGATCCTACCCACACTAGTCCGAAGAACAAAATAAAGATACACCATTACACTTGTGGATGCAACTTTCGGTCTCCAGTGCTGTTGCATTTTGGGATTGTTGCGTCTGACTGTTCAGTCCTATTCTCAATAATGAGAAGTGGGAAACAATGTAGTACTCTTTGAGTAAAGTGTGCTCTATGGAGCACTTAATATTATATAAACTGTAAATTTGAGTGGGTTTTTTTTTTATCATTCTTCGCGTATTGGTTTATATCTGTTTCCAGTAATTAAAAAGAGCAGCTATAGAAAGGTCTCCTGCATCATTCTCTCTAACGTCAAGTGCCCTCATGTCTTCCCTTGAAACATCCATGAACCTTCTCTTTGATATTCCTCTCACTCTTTTGCCTGGTAGCTCCATCCTCAGTACCCTTCTACCAATATACTCACTCTCTCGCCTCTGGACATATCCAAACCATCGAAGTCTGCTCTCTCGAATCTTATCTCCAAAACATCCAACTTTGGCCATCCCTCTAATGAGCTAATTTCTAATCCTATCCAACCTGCTCACTCAAAGAGAGTACCTCAAAATGTTAATTTCTGTCACCTCCAGCTCTGCTTCCTGTTCTCTCTTCAGTGCCACGGTCTTTCCGTACATCATGGCCGGCCTCACCACTGTTTTATAAACTTTGCCCGTCATACTAGCTACTTCTGTCACATAGAACACCAGACACCTTCCCCCAACTGTTCCACCCCACTTGGACCCATTTCTTCACTTCCTTATCACACTCACCGTTGCTCTGTATTGTTGACCCCGAGTATTTGAAGTCGTCCACCCTCGCTATCTCTTCGCCCTGGAGCTTCACTCTTCCTCCTCTGCCCTCATACATGTCCTGTACTAGTCTCACATTTTTCTCTGCCACACCAAACTTACACATGCAGTACCACAGTTCCTCTCTCGGCACTCTGTCATAGGCTTTCTCTAGGTCCACAAAGAAATAGTGTAGCTCCTTCTGAACTTCTATACTTTTCCACTAGTATCCTGAATCCAAATAATGCATCTGTGGTCCTTTCTCTAGGCATGAAACCATACTGTTGCTCACAGACACAGTGAATAAAAATAAGTATTTGAATACACTGCTATATTGCAAGTTCTCCCCCTTAGAAATCATGGAGGGGTCTGAAATTTTCATTTTAGGTACATGTCCACTGTGAGAGAGATAATCTAAAAAGAAAAATCCATAAATCACAATGGATGTTTTTTTATTGATGTATTTGTGCGATAGAGCTGCAAATAAGTATTTGAACACCTGGGAAAACCAATGTCATTATTTGGTACAGTAGCCTTTTTTTGCAATTACAGAGGTCAAACGTTTCCTGGAGTTGTTCACCAGGTTTACACACAAGGCAGGAGGGATTTTGGCCCAGTCCTCCTCACAGATCTTTTCTAGAGGAAACAGATTTCTTCCTGTCACTGAGAAACACGGAGTTTCAGCTCCCTTCAAATATTTTCTTTTGGGTTTAGGTCTGGAGACTGGCTGGGCCACGCCAAAACCTTGATATGCTTCTTACGGACCTACTCCTTAGTTTTCCTGGCTGTGTGCTTCCCGTCATTGTCATGTTGAAAGACCCAGCCACGACCCATCTTCAATGCTCTGACTGAGGGAAAGAGGTTCTTCCCCAAAATCTCACAATATATGGCCACGGTCATCCTCTCCTTAATACAATACATCCGTCCTGTCCCATGATCAGAAAAATACCCCCATGCGTCACAGTAGGGATCGTCTTCCTCCAAACATGGTTCGTGGAATGATGACCAAAGAGTTCCATTTTGGTCTCATCTGACCACAAAACTTTCTCCCAGGATTCCTCTGTATCATCTAAATGGTCAATGGCAAACTTAAGATGGGCCTTGACATGTGCTGGTAGTGTCATGATCCTGCCGCTCCAGCACGAGCTGTGCGGGTGTCCGCGCAGGTGCGCTGATTGGGAGGTGCACACCTGCGCCTCATTCAGCCTGATTATGCTGTGGATTTATATGACCGCGATGACAACTGGCCGGCGCCAGTTCGTTGATCTTCATGTCCCGTTCGTGTGCTCCGGTACCCCTGATTGAACCTGTGTGTACTGACCTTCGTCCGTTCTCCGACCAACCTTGTAAGCCTGACTCCTTCGTTACTTCTGTCTGCTTTGATTGTTCTCCTGTGTACCGACTCCTGCCTATCCGCTCACCTGCTCTCTTCACCCGACGTCCCAACTACCGGTGCTGCACCGGACTGCCTGCTCGATCCCCTACCTCTGCATATAATAAACGTGTCTCCTTGAACTACCTTGCATCTTCCGAGTCCTGCATTTTGGTCCTACTCTCGTTCCAATGGGACGTGACAGGTAGAAGCAGAGGAACCTTCCATGCCATGCATGATTTCAAACCATGATGTCTTCGTGTATTACCAACAGTCACCTCAGAAACAGTGGTCCCAGCTCTTTTCAGGTCATTGACCAAGTTCTGTCATGTAGTCCTGGGCTGATTCGTCACCTTTCTAAGGATCATTGAGACCCCGCGAGGTGATATCTTGTGTGGAGTTGCACTCCAATTGAGATTGATTGTCATTTTTAGCTTCTTCCATTTTTGTAATGATTGCTCAAACAGTGGACCTTTTTTCACCAAGCTGCTTGGCAATTGCTTTGTAGCCCTTTCCAGCCGTGTGGAGTTGTACAATTTTGTCTCTGGTGTCTTTGGACAGCTCTTTGGGCTTGGCCATGTTACAAGTTTGAGTTTGACTGATTGGATGTGGTGGACAGGTGTCTCTATGCAGCTAATGACCTCACGCAGATGCATCTGATTCAAGATAATACAGGAAGTGCTGGAACGAGGCATGGATGACAACGATCTGGTAAAGCCAGACCGTCCGCTGGGTCCTATAAGTACTGGGGTTCATTATCACCAATGAGGCGCCTCCTAATCAACGCACGTGTGTAGGGGACCCACCCAGCCAGGGATGCGACCGGCAGGACCATGACAGTTTGAGTACAGGTCCAAGGTATTATGGTAGATAGGTATTCTGCACACTGTTTCTTAAATTGGAGTGGGAATTTTGATGTTAGATATAAAACTCTAAGTTATCCCTTTTCTGGCTGTGTTGACAGTTGCCTGACTATTCTTGAGGCCTTAAGAGTGGAAGTTGTTGCTATTCATGAAATACCCCTCCAAAATCCCATGCCACTTGAGCTTCTATTGGCTTCTCAAAATGGGGTTTATTCTCTCGTGACCCACACCTGTTCTACATACATTGCTGACAATGTTGCTGCTACGAGCATAATAGCCAGCAGATTTAAAGATCACATTTTGCAATATTATTGCCCATGAGGGGCTGCAAAATTTAAATTGCTTCACTGGACTTGGATGTAAACCATGGCTGTATCACTTTCCACTTGTGATTTGTATCACATAGCTTGTTCTCATTTTCATGCCCTGTTGTTTGGTCCCTTCGATAATGTCTCCAGTTTCCAGCGTTTGTTTGCAATGCACAGTTTCACTACTCAGTTTCTGATGAAAGTTTTCCTGACCTCTTCCCTTGATCTGACTGCCTGGATGTCACTGGCATCTCCAATGATGGCCATGTTTCATATTCCTGTCTACCAATGTTGCATGACTGAGTATTTTTTTTGTTTTTGTTTTGACGTCAGTCAATTTCATTTTAATTACTTTTAGCAATATGTGAAAGATTTTAGATTTACTCTTTACTGTTTCATTTTTCATTACAGTTTTTATCCTTGGCGTTTGATAATATGATTAATTATGGTTTGATCTAATCAAAAGGGGGGGGATTTACGTGTGTATATATATATTTTCTAAGCTGCTTATCCTCATGAGGGTTGTGGGGAGTGCTGGAGCCTATCCCAGCTGTCAATGGGCAGGAGGCAGGGTACACCTTGAACTGCTTGCCAGCCAATTGCAGGGCACATCGAGACAAATCGCCCCACTCACAATCACACCGAGGGGCAATTTAGAGTGTCCAATTAATGATGCATGCTTGTGGAATGTGGGTCAAAGATTTTTGTTTTGTCTTCATATTTCTCTCTCACTTTAATATAATGAAGGGACTTTTAGTCTGAACTTCAGTAAGGGGTGACAACTCCTAAAACTTGTACTTTTTCTTCTCTTTACAAAGACTTTTTCTTTCTTTATCTAACCCTAACTCTAAACCCACAAAGAAAAGATTGATTCTTTACTTATGGTGTCAAAAAAAAAGATTTGCCAAAACACCACAATTCCAAATTTTCACCCAAAAATATCCAATACATTCCCAATGAGGCATTCAAATAATGAAAAAAAAAAAAGGTCCACATCATTCCCATTCCAGATTCAAAATGTTCAGATCATTCTGATGACTTTGGAAACAATTTTCAACATTCTAAGAAAATTAATATTCCAAAAAGTTTTATTCATGATAAAATTCCACATTATCCCACAACTAAAATTCCAAAATAAGTCATTCAACAAATTTCACCTTCTTCTTCAACATTTCTCGACTGATTCAAACCATTACAACTTCAGGTCATTCTGTTCAACTGGGGAACTATTTGCATTTTATAAATCTCTAATATTTTCAAAAATCATATCCATCCATCATTCTATTTTCTTAGCCGCTTATCCTCACAATGGTCGCGGGAATGCTGGAGCCAATCCCAGCTGTCATCGGGCAGGAGGCAGGGTGTACACTCTGAACTGGTTGCCAGCCAATTGTACGGCACATGAAGATAGACAACAGTCCCACTCACAATCACACCTAAGGGATATTTAGTGTCTAATAAATGTTGCATGTTTTTGGGGTATAGGAGGAATCCAGAGTGCTCGGAGAAAACCCACGCAGGCACGGGGAGAACATGCAAACTCCATTTAGGCAGGGCCAAGATTGAACCCGGGTCCTCAGAACTGTGAGGCCAATGCTTTCCATCTGTGCCACCATGCCGCCTCAGAAATCACATTTAACTAATATCTTTTCTCAACTTGAATGTTGATTTTTTTTAATTTCTTTTTTTTTCTGATGTCTTTTATGTTTAATTCTTATACTGTATATATTTTTTAAAACATATCCTGATACAATAAAAAAATGTCCCCATAATACATTTTGTCAGGTTGTCGACAACCATAATGATTCACAATGCGTGGTTTATGGAGGCCTGACAAAAAAACACTTCTTCTGGCTATTGGCAGTCAAAAAATATCACCAAAAGAAAAAGAAAAAAAAAACAAGTAGGGATTTTTTTTTTTACGATTGCTAATTTGGTAGATATCGTAATGTTGCTTTTTTGGGGTCAGAACCATGTAGGGATTGTTAAAGTGCCTGCCTCACAGTTCTGAGGACTTCTGCTCAAATCCCGGCCTGCCTGTGTGGAGTTTGCATGTTCTCCCCGTGCCTGCGTGTGTTCCCTCCCATACACCAAAACCATCCATTAATTGGAGACTCTAAATTGGCCTTAAAGATCTAATCCAGAGGACCTATATTTTATTTTTGTATCACACAAATGTTGATAATTTTTCATTTAAAAAAATAAGCTGCTTCCGTGTGACATCACATCTACACAAGATCAGTAAAGACAATGGCTTCCTATACAGACAATCATACATGCAGCGAGTGGGATCTTAAGGAGATAGACAGCAGTGATGAAGACGTTTTTATGGAATGCTCTGTGGAAGAGATGAGAACTGAAGAGGAGGAATTTTGTCATTCTTCCCATGTTCGGAGTTGACGAATGCAACACAAGGAGAGGATTTGGCGAGACCTAACGAAGTTGACGTGGAACTTCGGACCCAAAACACAGACTGGTACATGCCTCAAAAAATCTACGTACACCATGTTGACGAAATAATCTAATTCAAACGCGTGTAAACATCTGATGCTGCTTCCTCACAACAGTGAGTCGTTTGTTGTTGTTGTTGTACTCGAGACTGAGTAGGCGAGGCGTAAAACAAAATTCGAAAACTTCAGTATCCTTCTGCATTTTAAGATCATGTTTGTCATGTAATGGGCTACATTATTCGCGTTATTTACATGCATTTAGTCCATATTTTAAATAATGCACCTACCAGCGCACATACTGCCGTAGTCGAATTTCAGGAAGACCTCACCGTCAACAGTACGCTAACTTTATACAGTGTCCAAATTTCATCACCCCCTAAACATCACATGGATACGGATATTAGCTGACATATAACTGTATCGGAATTGTACTTACATTTAAAACAAGGTAGATACTTGTCAATACTAAACAATTGAACACGTACGTACTTACTCGCTACCGAAGGCAAGTGAACGCTATACCGGATTTTCAAAGCAGTCCTCTGTGAAATGCTTGGAACATATTATGTCGACTTTGATTTGTAAGTCCAATGCGCCTGCTTTTTCTTCACAAACCTGGTCATAACCTGCCTAATTGTTTTTCTTTCGGCTGTTCATGTAAGTTGACTCTGTCAGCGTTTGACGCAGAATGACCGTATACAACACACTTCCTCAGCATCTTTGCTACCTTTTTCACTGTCTGGCTAAATTTTGTCTGGATGTGACATCACATCAAAGTGACATTTTTAACAAAATTTTTAGACTCTCTTTGATGCTAATTTATTTAATTTCTGTTCTGTTGAGAATTTTTTCAATATTTTTAATGAAATTTTAGCTACATTTATATGATAGACAAATAAAACACAGGTCCTCCGGATTACATCTTGAAGTGTGATTGTGAGTGTGAATCATTGTTTCTATGTGCAGTTTGCTATTGGCTGGTGACCAGTTCAGGGTGTACCCCACCTCCTGCCCGAAGATAGCTGGGATAAGCCCCAGTACTCCTGCAACCGTTCTGAAGATGAACGGCTCAGATAATAGATGGTTGGAGGAATTATTTGTTTTGCCCAAGTGTGAATATCTTTTAATCCAGGTTGAAAACTCTTCTTTTTTTATGCTTTCTAGAGTATTTCCACTTTTTATTCATATTATATGTGGTTTTAATTTTTTTATGTATATATTTTGTCGTCATTTTTATTTTCATCCCATTTTAAATGTTTTATCTCTTTGTTTTCAAATGCTTTTAATCATGTAAAGCACATTGAGTTACCGCGTGTATGAAATGCGCTATACAAATAAATTTGCTTTGCTTTGCTCATGCAAGACATGTTGTCATTTTGTACATATATAATTGCATGTGATATTTAATTGAAAATAACAAATCATAATCAAGCCCAAATGCAAATTTTTTTTCCCCTATTTCCTAGTACCTCCTCAATGTAATTATCCATCCATCCATTTTCTTCACCGCTTATCCTCACAAGGGTCGCAGGGAGTGCTGGAGCCTATCCCAGCTGTTAATGTGCAGGAGGCAGGGTACACCCTGAACTGGTTGCCAGGCAATCGCAGGGCACATAAAAACAGTCGCTCTCACAATCACACCTAGGGCAATTTAGAGTGTCCAATTAATGTTGTATGTTTTTAGGATGTGGGAGGAATGGAATGGAATGCCCGGAGAAAACCCACGCAGGCTCGGGGAGAATATGCAAACTCCACACAGGCGGGTCTGGGATTGAACCTGGAACCTCAGAACTGTGAGACCAACGCTTTCCAGCTGATCCGCCTTGCCGCCTTGATATGTACATAATGTATCTTATGTAAAGTTTACTGTTGAGAGGCCCTGTAGCTCAGTGGTTAGAGCACTGGTTTGATAAACCAGGGGTTGTGGGTTCGTATCCCACTGGGGCCTCCACTCCCTGAGAAGGGTTGCGTCAGGAAGGGCATCCGGCGTAAAAATTGTGCCAAACATATGTGCGTTCATCTGAGATGACACACGCTGTGGCGACCCCGAAAGGGACAAGCCGAAAGAAACTTATGTAAAGTTTACTGTTGTATTAGTTGGAAGTAGGAAATTACGTTCGTTAAGCGCATGTGCAAACGATGAACATGGTCAGATGGAATTTTTTTTCTCCAGTAGTGACTGAAATTGATGCCATAACGCGTGATTTAGTTTTTATCTGTTGCGATGGAAATATACCAGTTTGTAGAATAGTGTACAGTATTACATTTTGTCATTTATTACGGAATGTGAGGATTGGGGTACTGTGGGCCTATTCTGTAGGCCGGGAACATTGGTTCATGAAATCAACGGCCCATGCTCCATTGCATGGACTTGACAAATACACTCTTTTATTGAGGTTTTTAAGGTATAAATGCAATCATTTATGTGGTTAAATAATTTATATCTTTAATATTCTATAACAAAGCATGTAAAAATGCACTCCACTGGAAACCGAAGATATTGATAATTTAGAAGTCCATTGAAGACCATGTCATGTATGCTTCCATGTGTTTTCTCCAGAGTTTCCAACTTTCTAATGAAAACATACTTTTTACTTCAATTGCAGACTCCTTGTGAGTGTAAATGCGACCACGAATTGTTCTTTTAATATTCTTTTTCTACCGTTTGCCGACCAGTCCAGGGTATACCCATTTGTCCCCTCAACTGAAGGCTCCAGTTCACCAGCAACTTTGTGTTATGGACAATAAATAAATGGATTGAATTTGTGAAAATACATTTAATAATGATTAGTTGGGATAGGGTCCAGCACTCCTGCGATCCTTGTGAGGATTAGAATCTTGGAAAATGGAATGGAATGGAGTAACTCAAAATATCCATCCATCCATTTTCTGAACCACTTGTCTACTAGATTGCGGGAGTGCTGGATCCTATCTCAGCTTTCATCGGGCAGAAGGCAGGGTACACCTTGAACTGGTTGCCAGTCAATCGGAGGGCTCGTGGAAACAGACAACAGTTGCACTCACAATTACAACTATGTTCAATTTAGGGTCTCCAATGAATGCATGGTTTTGGGATGTGGGAGGAAACCGGAGTGCCCGGACAAAACACATGCAAGCTCGGATAGAACATGCAAACTTCGCACAGGTGGGGCTGGGGTTTGAACACCAGTCCTCAGAACTGTGAAGTCAACGATCTACAGTTACGCCACTGTGCTGCCTGATACAAAAGAAAAACAGATGAAACGGACTAAGTCAAAAAGTAAAACTGCAGACGTTTGCGGCTTTTCCACAGTCACAAATTCATCAAGGGAGAGATGCAAGTGAGCAATAGAATTATACTTTGCTGGAATGAATTTTAAACAGCTTGGTTTGTTCAGAAAGAATGCACCAACAATCCAGCTTCAGTGGAACCACTGTTCATGTTCATTATACCATTCAAATTATGAGATATTGTGCTTCGCAGGGTTTCAACTAGTGAGTCAATAAAGTCCTTCTTGAATATTCTCAGAGTGACCACTGGAGCCTTCGGATTGATATTCGGTGGCAGAAGTAAATCTTGGGTCAGAGAGCTGCTCACTGCTAGGAATTGAGTTCTTCTTTGGACGGCCTTTTGGTTTAGTTGGTGACTCAAGACCTCCTCCCTGGAGCACCTAAAATTCCAAAATCATTACAGAATGTCCAGATATAGACTATTGCAATTACATATACAAGAAGTTATGATTTAGAGTTAATTTTCACATTACAGACACGGTTAAATGTTGATGGTTTCATCATATATTTTGCATGCTCAAACATTTTAATCTTGCTGTTAAATGTAAAATTGTTCAAACTCAAATGGAGGTGTTCATTAAAAAAATAAAATCAAATAGGTAGGACTCATCTGTGACCTTCCACAGTTTTGCATACACAGTAGGGTAGCTCTATAGCTTTACTGTATGCCTTAGTTTTAGTTTTTTTAACAGCAGTTTTTTAAATAGTTAAAAAAATGGTGTTATCAGGGATATTCCAAAAATCATTGCATCACACATTTTACATAACATAACAAAATAAAAACTGCTCTAACACCACTCCCCACCCCTCCTTTGTTAACAGTTAAGCGTTCTGCCTCTGATTGACATTCAAATTATAATATTGTATATGGACATACAAAATTACGAACAAAATACAAAAATATAAGTTAAAAAGATGTGCATATTTTTATATTCTGATGTAGTTATTTGTTCTATTACGTATCTCATTAATGGCAATTATGTGGGAAACTTACAATTTTCTTCCATTTCATCCGTCTGTTCTGGTACCACGTTTTGACTTGGAGTTGACTCAGACCCAAAGACTCAGCAAGATCTATTCTGTCAAGGTTGAGTGTGAACAGTTAAATATCATGACAATTTTCGATGGTAAATAGTTTGTATGAACTCAAGAGTTATAGAGTTGCCTATATCTAGTTCGCGACTTACCTATCAGGGGTAGACAGATATTTCTGCTTTTCAAAGCGTTTTTCCAGACCCATTAATTGGAGTTCGGTGAATACAGTTCGGCTTCTGCGGCCTTTCTTGCTTTTCCTAGTTCCGTCAGATGCATGCTCCAATTTTCCCCGCAGGTGAAGGTCAAGCGTAAAGTTTTGGGACGGCACTCCAACCTGCAAGTTTGCAGCCGCCGATAGTAATGGGGAGCCGAGCGTTGAGCTCAGGGAGCAGGGCAGTGGGGACAAGGGGAACTTCACAAGGTTCACCTGGTCGCCCTTTAACGCTTTGAAAAGAGAATGGGTAAAGATAAATCTGCAATTTTATTTCTTTATTTATTTGTCTATTTATTTATTTATTCATTCATTTATTTATTTATACTTAGAGGCTACCTTATTTTGTATTGTATCATCACATCGTCAAACGAAATCCAATGATAAAATTGGTTTGTCCACCATGTTTTGTTGTGTACATTTTGTGGGTCACTGAAATTAAACATTTCACAATGCTGTCACATACAATTTCACGCTACAAATTATAAACCAAACTCCTGTTGGATCTCTAATGTTGTAGCATACCCGAGTCAGTATCCACAAATGTTCTTATGCTTTGTTAAAATTCTTTAGCCTCTTTTTTAATCTTTTGTTTTTAACTCCTATGTGAAACATTCCATTAATATGTAATTCACATGTGATGCGAAGACGCCTTACTGAGCGAATAGGTTGCAGGCAATATGCAATTAATTATGCTATTGTATTAATAATTACATTTCTCCTATTAAACTCCTCTCATTTCTCCTATTAAACTCGTCTCATATGGAATACAATATATCTAGATCTTTTTTATTCATTGTGTTATTTAAATTTGATAAACCCAATGTTTCAAAATAGCAATCATGTGAGACACTTGAGTTTACTTAAATATGTATCGTTATTTGTAATATAGCACTGAATGTCCAGCCCATGACCACCGGTCATCTGCGAAAATTGTGGTATTTCTAATCTGTCTCAATTTTAGATATTTTATGATGTTTTGTCTAAAGATACGATATTAACATATCCATTCCTAATCTATTGTGACATGTACAGTATTTCCGCGGATTAATTTTGACTAGCGTGGACATACCAATTTGATTGTCAATTAAAGATTATGTTTGGAAAATCAACTCCTTTTGTATGTATGTATGTTTTTGCATTAATTTCCAGGGGGGAAGTGTGTGCGCGCCCACCCGCGCGTGGGGTGGGGGTGGGTGGACTAAGGGGACATTTATTTTGATAAAGAGCTAAATTACTCAGACACCATTGTGTTAGCCTTAGATACATAATGTCATTTCAAATCGGCGTACTCCGTTTGTTCTTACCCATTTGATCACGGATTGCTCGCGTGGAGAGGATCGCATGTACTCCAAATTTGAGGAACTCTCTCGTCGGACCCATAACTTTGTGTTCCGGGTGATCGGTAAGAATCTCTTCAATCATGAAAGTCCGGTAGCGATGAGTCCCGTGATCGGGAAGAACTTCCCGACGAGAGTAAAACGCCCCAATTTCTAAAGGATGCTGCATGATCGCTTTCTTCGGCTACCCGTCTATTCCTTAAATTAAAAAGCTTTCATATTCCCGCTGCGCTGACTTTCCATCCGGACGCCAATGCTACAATCAAATGCATCTTCGAGACTGGGAAGAAACAAAAATAGCCGCACAGTCCTGTTCCCTTTTCCTCTAGAAGTTTAATTGTGCAGACCACATGCACAAGTAAAATGAAATGTACAGTCAAGAGCTAACATCCCAATCCTTCGTGATCTTGCCCACTGATGGGAGGGACTGCGATGGGCGGGGCTTTTATCAGCAATCGAGTGAATAAAATTGGTGGTGAGTCGATCATGAAAAGGCCTGCTATTCGGGCTTTGGTCTTCATGGCTCCACCTCTTCTAGCTCTTTGCTTTCAGCACCACGCTAAGCGTATCCAATTAAACGGTAATGACTAATTTTACAGATAGTAGACCAAATGATTTCTAATTAAATCACACCGAACAAGAAGACTATGTTTAATTCTGATGGTGCTCACAAATGTAATCGTTAAATCATTTAAGATGAACAGGTGTTCCTTTTTTCTTTCAACGCGAATCAGAAAACGGGGGCTTATTGAATGCTTTCATGCAAGCAACAGAATGTATTGAAATTGAACACTAAACGAATTTTGACGTTTTAGCCAACCAAAAGGCTCCTCAAGACTACCTGTATTTTAACTTACAATTTATTACTGCAGAGCACTTCACACCATTTTTAGCAGCTTATCCTCACGGTAACTGAACCGGTTGGCAGCCAATCGCATGGCAAATGAAGACAGACAACAGTCGCACTCACAAACACATCAAGATTTGATTCTCCAATTAATGCATCATTGAAGAAGGTGGGAGAAAACCGGAGTGCCCGGAGAAAACACAGGCAGGCACGGGGAGAACAAGCGTACTCCAAACAGGCGAGCTGGGATTTGAACCCCGGTCGTGACAACTCTGAGACCAAAACTCTAACCAGTTGGGCTACCGCCCCACATTATTATTATTATTAGTAGTAGTAGTTGTATTATTAGTATTATCATTATTATTGTTGTTGCTGTTGTTGTTGTTTTCCTTTCGTCTTGTTCCGTTAGGCATCGCCACAACGTGCTATCTCAGACGAACGTATATTTGTTTGGCAAAGTTTTACACCAGATGACCTTCCTGACGCAACTCCTTTGCATTTTGCCGGATGGAGAAGTTTACAGCACCGAGTATTCCGAGCCGGTCTCTCATCCAAGTACTAACCAGAGCCAAACCTGCTTCGCTTCCGAGATCTGACGAGATCGGGCGTTCTCGGGGTAGCATGGCCGTAAGCCGCATCTTCTTCTTCTTCTTCTTCTTCTTCTTCTTATTATTATTATTATTATTATTATTATTATTATTATTATTATTATTATTATTTAGGGGTCCAGATATAAGGCCTACCTCATTAATCCTCTAGATTAAGAAATTAAATGTATACAGGCCTACTATTCTCACCCCACAGCTATTATTATTCCATCCATCCATTTTCTGAGGAGCCTCTCATCTCAAGAGTCGCCAGAATGCTGGAGGCAATCTTCGTGCAGGATGCGGGGTACGCCCTAAACTGGTTGCCAGTCAATCGCAGGGCACATACAAACAAACAACCACTCGCACAGTCACATATTAAAATCTTCAATTAACCTGCCATGCATGTTATTGTGATGTGGGAGAAAACCGGAGTGCCCAAAGACATCTGGGATTGGTTCCAGCGCTCTCGCGACCCTCGTGAGGATAAGCGGTACAGAAAATGGATGCCTGGATGGAGCGTTTTATATAGGTTGTGCTCACCGCGGGCGGTCTCTGTTGTAGTACTCGTCGTAATAATAATAATAATGATAATACCAATAATAATATTAATAAATGAGATGTATTAGTGCTATCATAAATATAATACAATTATATATTATATTATATAATAATTATATATTATTATTATTATTAATAAAAATAATCCAGCGACATTTGTCAGGAAAATTATTATTTACTTATTACTACTACTACCACTACTACTACTACTACTACTACTACTAATAATAATAATAATAATAATAACAATAATGATAACAATAATATTAATCCATCCATTTTCTTAGCCGCTTATCCTCACAAGGGTCACGGAGAGTGCTGGAGCCCATCCCAGCTGTCAACGGGCAGGAGGCACGAAACAACCTGAACTGGTTGCCGCGCCATCGGAGGGCACATCAAGACAAACAGCCGCACTCACAATCACACCTAGGGGCAATTTAGAGTGTCCAATTAATGTTTTTGGAATGTGGGAGGAAACCGGAGTGCCCGGAGAAAACCCCTGCAGGCACGGGGAGAACATGTAAAGTCCACACAGGCGGGTACGGGATGGAACCTCAGAACTGTGAAGCCAATGCTTTCCAGTTGATCCACCATGCAGCCGAATACTTCTACTACTACTACTACTACTACTACTACTAATAATAATAATAATAATAATAATAAGAAGAAGAAGGTTTTAATCCATATCCTTATTTACGTATTACTACTACTACTACACCTACTACTACTACTACTACTACTAATAATAATAATAATAATAATAATGATAACAATAATATTCATCCATCAATTTTCTTCACCGCTTATCCTCACAAGGGTCGCAGGGAGTGCTGGAGCCTATCCCAGCTTTAAACGGGCAGGAGGCAGGACACACCCTGAACTGGTTGCAACGCCATCGGAGGGCACGTCGAGACAAACAGCCGCACTCACAAACACACCTAGGGGCAATTTAGAGTGACCAATTAATGTTGCATGTTTTTGGAATGTGGGAGGAAACCGGTGTGCCCGGAGAAACCCCCGCAGGCACGGGGGGAACATGTAAAGTCCAAACAGGCGGGAACGGGATTGAACCTCAGAACTGTGAAGCCAATGCTTTCCAGTTGAGCCACCGTGCAGCCGAGTACTTCTCCTACTACTACTGCTGCTACAACTAATAATAATAATAATAATAATAATAATAATGTTTTAATCCACAAAGGCAAGCCATGTAAGAAAATGCCATAAATCACACGCACGCACGCCCACGCATACACACAGCGGGTTTACGCTTTATTACATTACAGTAACCCCGCTCATTTTGTCACATATCAAACAATATGTCAGCATTCCTTAATTGGTCAAAGGATAATTCACAAAGTCAGGTCACATTGACCATTTTGTGATGGTGACCACCAACAACAACAACCACTGACGATTGCAATTCATAAGGAATAAAGTATGTCCCTTTTTACGTGTATTTATAGGCCTACCGAATCATTTGCAGAACAATTTCATTTCCATTTTCCAATTGAGCCCACCTGTAATCGTGTTGATGGATCCTTCCTCCACTGAAATTTCTGTCAGTTCATGTCTGGTGGGGGGCGAGTGAGGCGGAAACGACCCGATCGGGGATTGTCTACCGCTTAACAATAACTGTTGGTCACACCGCGCACCGCAACTCAACAATGGTCCGACAAAGTCACGAATCATAAAACACAACCTCCGGCCTGCCGTCTTTAATCTACACTGATACTCCGGCAGTCAGCCGCAACAGTCGATTTAGCGCGCACAGTGCACACACAACCGATGCGCTCCTGCAGGATTTCGTTGACTGACATTGGGCTGCCCTTCAACTCGATCAAAAGATATCTGATACCTGATCGGCCCGGAATTAGACGGATTGTTCAGGGGTCCTGCTGCTGAAATTTCCAATTGTCACCGAACCCCTGGTTATTTTCGTCCATCCATCCATCTCGCTCTCTCTCTCTCTCTTTCTTTCTCTCTCTCTCTCTCTCTCTCTCTCTCTCTCTCTCTCTCTCCTGTGATGTTACATCTTAGATCAAGGGTGTTCAGACTTTTTTTTTTTACCCCAAGATTTACTTTTCAAGCAGCCAGCCTCTCGGGGCTCCCGACGACGTGGGGGGTGGGGGGTGATGATGATGAGATGATGCTCCCAAACCGTTTTAATGTTAATGTTATGTCGCCTCCTATATTTATATATATAATATAAGACACCAAAAAATGTTTTTGGCAATAAAGCAAACCAAATGTATAGCGCAATTCATACACAAGGTAACACAATGTGCTCTACTTTGATTAAACACATTTGAAAACAAAGAGATAAAACATTTAAAATGGGATAAAAACAAAAATAAGAGTTAAAACTGGATACAGTGCAATTAATATGATTAAAAAGTGGAAATACTCCAAAAAGTACAACAAAAAAGAAGCGTTTCCAATCTGGATTTAAAAACATTGACCTCATTTATCTATCATGATACACACAAATGGAACTAGTTGCCAACAGAGGTGACAGTCCAAAGTGTGAATGTTTTTAAATCAGTGTTAACTGTTTCTCATGCTTTTTGAGTATTTCCATTTTTCAATATTTCTTGCACTGTATGCGGTTTTACTAGTACTTTCATTTTTTTGGTCATTTTTTTTTTACTGTATTATTTTTCATTTTTCCCCAATCCAAGTGTTGTATTTCTTTATATTCAAATCCTTTGAATAATGTAAAACACATTGATTACCTTGTGGATGAAATGCCCTATAAAATATATTTGCTTTGCCTCATGCTACCTCCGACAAGACCAGGTTCACAAGGCCTCGAGAACGCCGTGGTGAACCTAACTAACACCTCTCCTCGCTCTCACTTCCCATGTTCTTGGTTCCATTTGCAACACATCACTCATAAGCCTTATCGACTCTTGCAGTTATGAAAACTTTTTTCATGAGGGCTTGCCGTTAGCTCCAGATCCCCCTCGAGTCATTTCTGTTCCCTAAAAAGAGACCTGGATGGGCAACTTATCTCCCTGATCACCCACCAAACTGCACCATTCAACCTGCTTATTATTGGTAATCACAATCGCAATCAGCTTTATTGACAAAGTGTGTAAAAACACAAGGAATTTTGCTCTGGCAGTCGGTGCTCCCCTAGTACAACATTCAGAACAAAGAACAACAACGTAACAAGAACAAAGAACAAGAGAACATTTCTGTTGATAGGAACTATTCCTTACAACAGTCACAGGTGTGCAAGATGTAAAGTGTTATTCATTTAGAACGGGTAAGAGATAAGAGTGTGTCAACACCCCACATTGTGTTACCCTAAGCTTGTATGGAGTGCCTTTACCTGTTTGCCGTTCCCGTGCTAGACCAGTGCAACGACAATTGTGCAAAGGGAGCAGATTAAAGTGACAAATCGTGCGATAACCTAGAGTATATATTACTAATATTAAAACTGATTGGACCAGTAGGATGTGAGGGTGTGTACCAACAATGGCACAAGGCAGAAAATAGCAGGGTCGCTGATCAAAAAATTGATGACTTAATTGACAGAGGGAAAATACTGTTCAAATGCCTGCTAGTTTTTACTTGCATTGATCTGTAGTGCGTTCCCAATGGAAGGAGCTGGAAGAGCTGGTGCCCGGGATGTGGTGGGTCCGAAAGGATCCTGCCCGCTCTGGACCTAGTTTGAGTTGTGTGCTAGTCTTCAATAGTGGGTAGAGTGGCGCCAACAATCCATTCAGTGGATTGATTGTCCGTTGTAGTCAGAGTTTGAGTTTGCAACATCATCGTGAAACCCTCCTACTCCGGAAATCTTCATCCTTGCCATACCTTGGCTCAAAAAAACACACCCCCACCAGAGATTGGACCCACCTGTCTGTCACCATTGCAGTCAATTCTGCCATGACCAATGCCTTCATTCAGCCTTCTGACCTCCACCACAGCTCAGCTGTCAGCTACTCCATCCGACCTCTCCTAGGTACCAGAAGAATAGCATGACCTCTCCCCTTTTTTCAGTAAGGGACTCACCATCTCTCTTCCCCCTATCGGGGGATGAATGTACCATTGACCTTTTGTTGGTTGCCCCTCTTTCCTCCAGCTGTCTCTTTAATCTTTCTCGTCCCATAAAAGAGGTGATCAAAAATTATATCCGTGAGTCCCTTGCCCCTGGACTTACCTTTACCTTTTCTTCATCCCTGGGAGATGGCTTCTTTTTGTTTCATTCATTCACTTTTTGTCTGCTATGTGTTTTGGGGGATAAATCATCTTAGTATAATTGAGTCCTTTGTCCTCTCTCCACCACAAAGTATTATTGTGATTCTTATATAGTTTCTAGGCAGGACAGAACCTATCCAAATGAAAATGCACACCACTGGTGAATTTCTGTATTTTTAGAAGAGGTTTGCAGGTGACTCATTGGGTGTTTATGTGGAGCAGGGGTTGGGTTTGAGGTGGTAACGTGGCAACCTACTCTGGTTAGATGATGTGCTTGGTTATGGTCAACGTGTTGGACATGTTGAGGAAATGTTGACTGATAAACTGAAGCCCCTCTAAAATAAGCTTGTACATATGAGATGGTATGGACCATATAATACAGAAATTAATGTTGTCCCCCACTAGTTATGACCCTACATAAGCATATAAACCTAATGCTGAGTGGATTTGAGAAAGGTGCAGTTTGTATTCCTACATTTAGTAAGTCTTCCTCATGTCAGTTTGCTCCTTCGGTCTGCTCCTTCTGTCTTCCGTTGATTGTGGTGGAGATTCTCTTTTCTCTGGGATTTTATCACCCAAGTATCTGTTCCAGTGGGTGATAGTGTCACGTCCCATCGGAAACGAGAGTAGGACCCAAATGCAGGAACTCGGAAGACGCAAGGTAGTTCAAGAAGAGACACGTTTATTATATGCCGAAGTCAGGGATCCAGCAGGCAGTCCGGTGCAGCAGTGGTTGACGTCGAGGGAAGAGAACAGATGAGCGGACAGGCAGGAGTCGGTACATGGGGAAACAATCAACACAGGCAGAAGTCTCAAGGAGTCAGGCTTACAAGGTTGGTCGGAGAACGGACGAAGTTCGGTATACACAGGTTCAATCGGGGAAACGAGAGTGCTGGAACGGGGCATGAAGCTCAACGAACTGGCAGAGGACCAGTCGTCACTGGGTCCTATATATACACAGGGGATGATCCGCCCGCATGAGTCGCAGGTGTGTGCCTCCCAATTAGCGCAGCCGCGCGGGCACCCGCACAGCTCGTGCTGAAGCGGCTGGATCATGACAGATAGGAGTCAAAGAAAAAGCACTGTCTGTATAGGTGGATTTTCTGTAAACCTCAGTTTGAGATTTCCATTCTTCCCTGTCGATATCTCACAGTCCAAAACCATCAGTGTCTTTTTGATGTCTTCCAAAAGTGTTTTTGTCACATCAACGCCATTGAGTTTATGTGTTCAGTAAAAACATTTACTTTGCAGGCTTTGATCTTAAATTTGTGTCATCAATCTACATGAACAATACATTCATCCATTTTCTGAGCTGCTTAACGTGACAAGGGTTGTGGAAGTGCTGGAGCCTATCCCAGCTATCAATCAGGCAGGAGGCAGGGTACACCCTGAACTGGTTGCCAGCTCATGGCAGGGCATATGGAGACAGAGCAGTCACACTCACAATTCACCTAGGGGCAAGTTAGAGTCTCCAATTGATGCATGGCGTTGGGATGTGGGAGGAAACCAGAGTTCACGGAGTAAACGCATGCATTCATAAGGAGAATGTACATACGCCACACAGGAAGGGCTGGGATTTGAACCCCAGTTCTCAGAACTGTTAGGTCAAAGAGCTACAGCCGTTCCACCGTGCCGGCCATATGTGAACCAGCGGCTGGGATTTCAATAGAGACAAACAACCATTCATAATAACAATTGAGTCTTTGGTTAACTTAAGTTCTATCCTATCCTATCCTTAGCAGGTAAGCCTAGATATCCCTTTCCCAAGTCACTTCATCTAGCGCTTCCAGGGGAATCCCGATAATCCCGATACGTTCCCAGGCCAACCAAAATGAGCCAGGCCAGTATGTCCTGAAATGCCCTTGTGGGATGTGCCTGGAACAATTTACCTGGGAAGGGTCTAGGAGGTATCCTAATCAGATGCCCAAACCACCTCATCAGGCTCCTCTCAATCTGGAAGCACAATGGCCCTCAAGGGTCAGCCCTTCCCAGATGACCAATCTTCTCATCCCATCTCTAAGAGAGAGAGCAGACACCCTGCGGGGGAAACTCATTCCAGACATTTGTACACAAGATCCTGTTTTTTGGTCATAACTCACAGGTTCTGACCCTATATGAGGGTAGGAACATAGAGTAGTAAATTGCACAAAGCCTTTTGTCTTAGTTGATTCTTCACCACAAATGAACTGATACAAAGTCTGGATCACTGGACGCCACGGAACGTGACTATCTCTATGGCTTAACTGTGTCTGGAAATTCTGTCTGTAAAAGTTATGAATAGAATGAGTGACAAAGGGCAGGTTTGGGAGAGTCCAACCCTCATCAGAAAATAATCCAATTTACTGCCAGCCATTCAGACCAAATACTGACACCAGTCGTCCAGGGACCAAATACCTCGTATCAGTGGTTGACACACCCCACAGGACTCACCAAGGGACATAATAGAACATCTTCTCCAAGTCAACAAAATACATATTGAATGGTTGGGTGAACTTCCATGAACCCACAAGGATCCTGCCAAGGGTGTGGAGCTGGTCCATTGTTGCACGGCTAGGACAAAAAAAACACACTGGCACCACCCCAGTCTGTCAATCCAGAGGCACCGTCCCCGATGTCCATGTGAAGACAAACCCCCAACATGTAGAGCCTTTCAAAATCCTGGGTAAAGCTTTGCCACTGAAGAGCTTTTTAACCACCTCATTGACCCAACCTCAGAGATTGACGAGGCTGCCTCAGAGATCCTAGACTCCTCTTCCACATGTAAAGTTGTTTTGGGTGGATTTGAGGATTTCATTGACCCACATATCAAGGCCTAGAAGTCCTGATAGGACTTCTTTATTTAGCTTGACGAGCTTGAACAGTGTTACTGTGCCAGAGAGTAGTTTATATACTGCCACTGTAGTTCTTTGTCATTGTCGGCATATGTCAATCTTGGAAGACTATGATTCTGTGCCTTGATCCGAGATAGCGGAATTGGAGAAACATTGTTTGTGGTTATGTAACCCGATACGGGTGACAGTCACAGTTTCAGCGGTTCCAGATGTATGTAGGTGCTTGGCTGTGTCCCTTTCACTGCATTTTTTCAAGCCAATCGCTTTTTGTCAGCAGACTGATGGAGGGGCTCCTCACCTGTTCTGAGTCTGTTTTTCAGATCAAATCTCCAGTAGGTTCGGTTATCTGCAGTTTCCTCACAGTTGTCCAGGTCCAAACCAATAACTTTGACTTTGACAGATATTTGAAGTGGAGATGGGGTTGACCTCGAGGTTGCTTTCTGGATCCAAGGTCCCCGTAGACCAGACATGTCCAGAGTCCGGCCCCCGGGCCAATTGCGGCCCGTGGACAAATTTTTACCGGCCCGCGGCCTCTATCATGAAATCAATAATATGCGGCCCGCCAGCACTGTTGACCACAGTATAAAATACATGTGTACAAAAAGCTATTTTTCATATTTTTCATTTCACCAGAAGATGGCAGTAGCCCTGTGGCCGCACTCTGGCCGCCGTGACCCTTGACCTTGCGTGATCGTTTCAGCCCAGCCCATTTCTAACATGGCGTCTGTAAACAAAAAAAGGAAAGTTGACCGCGAGGGCCGCCGCTTCCAGGACAAGTGGAAATTTGAGTATTTTTTCACTGAAATACGAAACAACTGTGTCTGCCTAATTTGCCAAGAGACTGTGGCTGTTTTCAAGGAATTCAACATCAAGAGGCACTACCAGACGAAACATGCTAGCTCCGACAAGCTAACTGGGAACAAACGCGGTGAAAAAGTGAAGCAACTGGAAGCTGTTTTAACGGCACAGCAAAGCTTTTTCACAAGAGTCCGTGAGTCAAATGAAAATGCCACAAAGGCAAGCTACGAAGTGGCAACGCTGATTGCAAAGCACTGCAAACCTTTCACTGAGGGTGAATTTATTAAAGACTGTGTAATGAAAATGGTTGAGAAAATTTGTCCCGCGAAGAAGCAAGAGTTTGCCAATATTTGCCTGGCTCGTAATACTGTGGTACGGAGAATTGAAGACGTTTCATTAGATATTAAGAGATAGTTAGAGGCAAAAGGAACTGAGTTTGACTTTTTCTCGTTAGCGTGCGATGAAAGCACGGATGCGTCCGACACCGCTCAGTTACTGATCTTTTTAAGAGGAGTGGACAATGACATGAACGTGAGTGAAGAGTTTCTGGACCTCCAGAGTCTGAAGGGCCAAATAAGAGGAACTGATTTATTTGTTTCTGTTTGTTCCACCGTAGATGACATGAAACTACAGTGGAATAAAGTCACCGGGATTATTACGGACGGCGCACCTGCCATGGCTGGCGAGCGGAGTGGATTATCAAGCCTTGTCTGTAACAAAGTCAGCGAAGAAGGAGGCAGCGCTATTAAACTCCACTGTATTATTCATCAAGAAGTTCTCTGTGCCAAATATATGAAATATGATAATGTTATGAAACCGGTGATAAAGACTATTAATTATATTCGCTCCAAAGCGCTGTGCCACCGCCAGTTTCAACAGTTTCTTCTCGACATCCAGGCTGAATACGGAGATGTTTTGTATCACACCGACGTAAGGTGGCTCAGTCGGGGGTCTGCGCTGCAGCGCTTCTTCTCTCTCAGGGAGGAAATTGGACAATTCTTGACTAAAAAGGGACAACCCATGCCACAATTAAATGATCCTGTTTGGCTGGCTGATTTGGGATTTTTAGTTGAGATAATGCGACATCTGAATGCGCTGAACACAAGCCTTCAAGGGCAAAATGCAGTGGTAAGCCAACTGTATTCACACATCAAAGCCTTTCGGACCAAGCTGCTACTTTTCCAAAGACACCTGTCACAGGCGCAGCCCAATACCGCACATTTCCCGTCGCTGCAGGAAATTGTGACCAGTTTCCCACAGATCAATATCAGTGCGCAAATGACAAAGTACGCAGCAGACATCTCATGTCTGGTTGAGGAGTTTCAGCAGCGCTTTCGGGACTTTGCAGCTATTGAAAAGGAGATCACGCTTTTTTCCTCTCCTTTCTCCGTGGACCCTGATGACGCTCCAGACCACCTGCAACTGGAGCTCATTGAGCTGCAGTGTGACGCCGAGCATCGCAGTCGGCACCAACAGCTCCCTCTTGTCAACTTCTACCGCCAGCTGGATGAAGGCAGGTTCCAAGCAATTCGGACATTTGCTAAGAAAATGCTGAGCTTGTTTGGCTCCACATACATGTGCGAGAAGACATTCTCCGTTATGAACATTAACAAGAGCCGCATGAGGACGAGACTGAGTGACTCTCACCTGCGTGACGTCTTGCGCATCAAAACCACTGCTCTTGAGCCAGACATGGACTACATACTGCAGTCAAGATCCCAGTATCACCCTTCACATTTGTGCAGGCAAGACCTTTGTTAAGTCCTCTGAGTTGAATAAATTCTTAAATCTCAGTTAATTAATTTTTTTGTGATGGTCAAAATCACAGTTTGAATATGCAGTGATCATTGTTTTGTTTTCAGCACTTTTCCTACAGTGAGCATATAATAGTGAATAATATGTAATGTTTCACATGAACTTAGATATCCTTTATAGTTTTCTTAATTTTTTGTGGTTTGTGATTTCGGTAAAAACCTAAATGTAAAAAAAAATGTAAAAGTAAAAGTATGCCATTTGTAATTAAATTAAAAAAAATCCCAAAAAGTTAATTTGTATTTAATGTTAATGGTTCAAAGAATGTCAGGCTAAATAGTCGGCCCCCACACATTTTCACCTTACCAAATCTGGCCCTCTTTGCAAAAAGTTTGGACACCCCTGCCGTAGACAATATCTTTCGGTATTCTTCCATCGGGCATCCAAACACGGAGTTTCAGCCCCCTCCAAAGATTTTCTACTGGGTTTAGGTCTGGAGACAGGGTAGGCCACGCCAGGACCTTGATATGCTTCTTACGGAGCCACTCCTTGGTTTTTCTCACTGTGTGCTTCAGGTAATTGTCATGTTGAAAGACCCAGCCACGACCCATCTTTAATGCTCTGACTGAGGGAAAGAGGTTGTTCCCCAAAATCTCACAATACAGGGCTGTTGTCATCCTCTCCTTAGTACAGTGCAGTCGTCCTGTCCCATGTGCAGAAAAACAACCTCAAATGATGCTACAACTCCCATGCTTCACAGTAGGGATGGTGTTCTGGGCATGGAAGTCATCAGTCCTCTTCCTCCAAACACGGTTACTGGAATTATGACCAAAATGTTCAATTTTGGTCTTATCGGACGACAAAACTTTCTCCCGTGACTCCTCTGTATCATCCAAATGGTCATTGGCAAACTTAAGACGGGCATTGACATATGCTGGTTTAAGCAGGGGAACCATCCATGCCATGTATGATTTCAAACCATGACGTCTTAGTGTATTACCAACAGTCGCCTTGGAAATGGTGGTCCCAGCTCTTTTCAGGCCACTGACCAAGTCCCGTCGTGTAGTCCTGGGCTGATTTCTCACCTTTGTAAGGATCACTGAGACCCCACAAGGTGATATCTTCGTTGGGCCCCACTCCAATTAAGATTGACCGTCATGTTTAGCTTCTTCCATTTTCTAATGTTGCTTGACAATTTCTCCGTAGCACATTCCAGCCATGTGGAGTTGTACAATTTTGTCTCTGTTGTCTTTGGACAGCTCTTTGGTCTCGGCCATGTTACAAGTTTGAGTCTTACTAATTGTATGGGGTGGACAGGTGTCTTTGTGCAGCTAACGACCTCACACAGGTGCATATGATTCAGGATAATACATCGAGTGGAGGTGGACTTTTAAAGGTGGACTAACGGTCTTTGAGAATCAGAATTCTACCTGATAGACAGGTGTTCAAATACTTATTTGCAGCTGTATCACGCAAAGAAATTGTTTTAAAGAAGTAAAATTTTGATTTCTGGATTTTTCTTTTTAGATTATCTCTCTTGCAGTGGACATGCACCTGCAATGACAATTTCAGATCCCTCCATGATTTCTAAGTGGGAGAACTTGCAATAGGGGAGGGTGTTCAAATACTTATTTTCTTCATTGTAGATTGGTACGGAGAAGACATGACTTGTTTACAGTGATCTTCGTGTGTCTTGATAGTTTTCGATTAACCCATACCTTCTGTGATCATTTCCCGAAGGTCGCTGCAGCAAACACGATTCTGCCCCAGGGTTCATTCATTGTCACAAGTAGTTATCTAATATTTTGGATCAAGGTATGTAAACTCATGAACCACATCGAGCGGTTGTGGTTCATGTGCTGGTTTTCAAGAGTTGTCGTCGGTGGATTAGAATTGCTTTGGTACATAACTTTGGTCTTCTGCTGGATGATGTGGAGACTTAAGTCGTTGTAAGCTTTGTTGAGGGTATTGAGCATTGCTCGTAATTGTAATTAAACCTACCAACACCGCATCATCGGCAAACAGCATCTCAATAATGGATACTTTGGAGATCTTGGATTTTGCACTCCAATGTGATCAGTTGAACAGCTTGCCTATTGACCTTGTATGGAATGACATACTTTGAGCACTCTAAAACCTCTGCTGGAACTCTCGTCAAGCCCAAGTGCTTTCCAAGTTGGAAAAGGAGTCAAGTACTCCTCCTAGTTCCTCCACAGTTGGAGGTGAGTCCAGTTCTTCCATAACCAAAATTATCTAGAAATTATTCAATGCTTCCCCCAAAAACGGGCTGTCTTGGGAGTAAAATTCAGAGTAATGCTCCACCCTCCTTTCAATCTGGTCCAATTTGTCTGTGATGGTAGCTCTGGTCTTGGTTTTCAGGACCGCTGTCTTGTGTTGGGTTTGTCCTATTGCTTTCTTGATCCCCTTGTACATTCTACGTATGTCTCCTTTGCTGGCTGCCGTCTGGATGCCTTCACAGAGTTTCAACCAGTAATTGTTTGTGCAGTGTCTGGCTGCTTGTTGGTTCTTACTCCTGCCTGCCTACAAGTGCAAGTGGGGCAATGCTTGTGTTCTATTGGAGCAGGTCTATTTTCCTCGAGAATGATGGACAGTTCTCTGGAGTTTGCCTGGAACCATTCGGATGTGTTTCCTTGCTTTTTGCCAAATGCACACAGAGAGAGCAACGCTTTGCATGTGGGCTCTCACGGTGTCCCATCTTTCTGCAACATCTGATTCGGGTAGGTTGCGACAGACCAGGGGTGCTCAATGTGTCAATCACGATCGACCAGTCGAGGCAGTTTTGGTCGATTGCAAGACGGCGTGACAAAAAAAAAAAAGTCAGCCTGACATCTTTTTTTTTTTGGAACATTTCTGCAACACACGGAAGTTTCTCTAACAACTACCTGCTGCTTGGGCACACTCTCTCCTGCATAGTTTACGTTACACCACCCCCCTCCGCTCTTAAAGGGGTACACTCATAATTACAAATTTACGAGTACTTACGCAGCTTATCAATGTGGTTTATAATGACAGCAACATTATTTTGCTGCCCACCATTGGTCCTTTAGTTAGTAACACAGTCTGGGCAAAGTAGACCAAAGACAACCTAGACATGCTGCTTATGTTTACTCTCGAGAATAATGGAAAAAGTAAAAAAAAATAAATACTGTTGCTTTAAGATGCCACGACTGTTGGAAAATGTGAATAATTGAAAAAAAAGTGGTGAAACTGGATGAGATTTTCTCTTTTTTGAGTGAGAAAGGTCTGGTCTAATGCCAAAGTAGAAAGTGCAGGATGAGATGGTGTGTAATGTTAAAATTCCACCTTGGCACAGCCTGATCAAGGATGAAAGCACAGACAATACAGTGCACAAAAAGCTAATTCTGTATTTTAAATAGAGGAGGCAAAATAACATTCACCTTATAACTGTTTGGAAGCATCATTCAGCTTTCAACATGCATTGCAATAATTCAGTTTTACACCAAGAAAAAAAGATGAGGATATCATTGTGGATTAAAAAAAAAACATTGGAAGCGACCTTTTACATTTATAGTTCATAGTTGGCTTGGTTTGGTTAGCAATATATTGTGTTTTATTGTTTGTTTGTTGACATTTTCGTTGCAAGTTTGCAAAAACACAAAATTGTTTAAAATGTTCTGATGGGAATGTAAATGTGATAATCTGAATCTTTTAATGAGCCATGTAACTTCAATGGATGACACTGATCTGACTACAGTGCAGATCCCCCCCAGCCGATCGGTAGATCACGAGAGGTTGGTTGGTTGATAAGTAGATCTTGGGGTAAAAAAAAAAAAAGTCTGGGCACCCCTGCGATAGGCTATCAGCTTTTCTTTAAATTCGATGACTTTGTCTGGTTGTTACATCATCCTGGCATCAATGCATTGTCTTCCAGGAGGTTTGCTGTGATGCATGTCTTTGGAAACAACCCTGATCTTACAACACTAAGGAGTGATCTGTGTCACAGTCAACATTCTGATATGAGTGGGTGAGCTGTACATACCACAGATGATATTGGTGTGTCAGTATTAGGTCCAATTGGTGCCAGTGCTTAGAGTCCTGGTCCATTCAACAACTTTATGTTGTTGTTTTAGTTGACAATGTAGGTTTATGATGCAGAGTTCTTTGATTGAACACAGCTCCAGCAGGTGTTGTCTATTTTCATTCAACTTACTGGTTCCGTGCTTCCCTATACATGTTGACCAGAATCCTGAGTCACCACCCACTCTGATATTGAATTCTCCCAATAAGATCAGGTGTTCTTTGGAGGGTATCCTTTGCCTCATCAATGAAAGTTGGCTCTAGAACTCTTCTTTTAGGAGAGAGCAAGTCGCCCCCTAAAAACCCACACCACCTGACAATGTAGATAATTCACACCCAGCCAGAGGGTGAGACAGTGGCCCTGATTGGTGGACTTGAGGGCAGATAATGACGCCTAAGTAATGGGGACAACCGACAGAGGAGCTGCGAGGCATGAGAAGGGAGCTCCCATTCCAAGCAACAATCCAGCCAGAGGGGCCCAGTCACAGGGGTACCACCATGAGTTTAGTGGTACCCCACTACTCCCTGCTCATATCACTGCCAGGTCCAAAACTAGCAGTCACTGACTCTACCCTGTGTGCAAGTGTCCCGAGTCGTGTAGTGCATTCAAACCCGGAATGGTTAGTGGATTGGGGGAAACAGGGAACAGAATGCTGCCTCGCGGCAACCCCCCCTACCCAAATCCCACCTTCCCCCAGATTGCTTTTAAAAAAAGGAGTGTAATGCATAAAAAGACCTGGGGGGCAAGAGCAAAGCCTCTCGGCCAGGAACCATCAGTGATGCTCCGAATCTTGCTCCAATGCCTGCAGAACCCCAACAACAAAGCAGCCCCCAAAGAAACCATGATCGTTCATGTGTGACAAATGTGGTGAGTTAAAATATTTGCAGTGAATGACTTGCATGAGTGCTTAGTGAGTGATTTCAGAGCCAGGATTCCTCCAGGACGGGCCCATCCTGGAAGCCACATGCCCCATCCACTACCCGCCCCAGAATGCTAAACGTAATTTGGACAATGGCCTAATAAAAATTAAACAGGTGAATGATAAAAGTCTAAGTGGGGTTAATCCTGGTAGTGAGCCTTTTAAAGACGTTATATAGATACTGAAATCCTATCCTATCCTGATGAGAATGAACAATTCATCCATTATCTGAGCCACTTATCCTCACAAGGGTCACGGGAGTGCTGGAGCCAATCTCAGCTATCTTCAGGCAGGAGGCGGGCTATACCCTGAACTGAATGCCAGCCAATTGCAGGACATACAGAGACAAACAACAGTTGCACTCATAATCACACCCAAGGGCAATTAATGCATCTTTTCGAAATGTGGGAGGAAATCGGACTGCCTGGAGAAAACCCAGGCAGGCATGGGGAGAACAAGCAAACTCCAAACAGGCGGGCCGGGATTTGAATCGCGGTCCTGAGAATAGTGCCACCTCAGAATGATCCTTAATGAAATTTGAAACACCGGGACAAAACTACAATACCGATTTGAAACGCTACAGCGAACTAGCTAAATCCAGATAACCTCTTCTGAAATACATGGCCAGGAAATCGTAGAGTTGGAAAAAGCCCAATAAAGGCATCCATACTCCTGAGTAGTGTTGGCACTGTGTAATACAAGTGTAGGAGAAATCACATTTTAAACTTTTGATGTGAAATATGCCCTCTCAATTTCATACATCATTTATTTAGGTCATTACAGTGACAAAATCTTGGGTGTCAAATATAAATGCATGCAATTATCCCAAAGAATATTAAACTTAAAAGGAGACTAACATTTGGAATTGATTTCTAGCCAAAAATAATGATAGGCTTATAATGACCTCTGCTAATTATCTGATTCACTCTCATAAGGGAAGAATTTTACATTTATACAAGTGGTGAACCAGAAGTGGAAACTCTCCCATCTTGAAACTTAAGTTTCTGGCTTTCTCCTCGTCAAGTAAGTCAACACTGCCTAAACTAGCCTCAAGATGAAGGTTTTTTTTTATACTCATGTGGCAGCGACCGGCGTTGACATAATTGCAGCTAATCTTCGTGCAGTTTGATGTTATATCTGAGTGCAAACCACACGGGCAGTTTTGAAAAAGTACTGAAGTTCCCCTACAAGTTGGAAGTGTCGCGAGAGCTGGTATTCGCTAGGACACCGCAGTGGAGTTTGTTCTGCACTTTTTTACCATTTCCGGGAGCCAGTTTTACTTTAATTTTTGGAAACAAGGAACAAACAATGGTGACCCTGAAACAGTGTCTGGTAGAACAAATGGACGTAGATGACCAGATCATACATTTAATTATGCTGCAAATTTGATCAAGAAGGTGGAAACGTAGATGGTATGTTGAACCAAGGGCAACGTTGAGTGTGTCATCACAGCATGTGACTAAAACAGAACAATCACGATATGATCTACACGGCACTCTACACAAAGCAACATTTTTTGCCATGCACGTGTCAAGTGCCACATATAGGGATTGTTTGTCCTGATGACGCAATGTGAGTCGAGTGGGTCTGAAAAAGAGCCTTTCACACTTTTTCCATTTGGTATTCAAGTGTTGTTGTTCATCAAGGTTTTGTGATTAACGATGGCTTCTGTTGTTGGAATATGTTTGAAAAAGGGTCTAGAGTGCTAAATGTATATGGATGCAATATACAATTTCTTCGCTAGATGGGAATAATTACTATAATGTCCCTTTTAGAGAGGATTTGAAAGATGTCAATATTGCTCATGACTCGCCCATCATATCAAATAAATTAAATAACTACAAGACACATCACTGTATTTTCACTCAATTTCAATGAGGCCACACAGTATCAACAAAAAACGTCCAGTATTACAACTCATCCCTGCCTTTCGTAGAGGAAGGTGTTTGAGCATACATTTTGAGTGCATTTTTGGAATTATTTTTGTCCAACTGCTGCACTTTTGTTTTGAGTGTCTGTTGTCCATCCATGTTCACATGATGTACTCCATCCGTCTTGACCTCAGCTATTCTTGCCGTTGGTATATTATATGTGTTAACTTCCTCTACATCTTCAGTCTCTTGTTGATCCACTTTTTCCTTGACATTCTCTCTTGGTGGTTGTGTCACCATGTAATAGTAGTCTGAGCTCAATATTTCCTCTTTTGAGTTAAAATCTTTCATAAAAGTGGTGGATAACATCTCCATCATATGTTGAGCTTTGATTCTTTCCTGCAAAGGAAAATATGAAAATAAATAGTGTAAAGTAATATAAAATTTTAAAAAAGGAGGTAGTTTGTACCTTTTCCTCATGAGCGGGATCCAAGGTGAACCACAGTGCAACAGCATACCTCTGTCCCTTTGTTACAGTTCTCACACCATGTGTGTTTTCCTTTCCTGCTCCGAATCCAACCACACGGCCACACAGTGGACGCACTGTAGCCTAGAGAAATCAGGAACGATAAATGGATAGCAGTACACAGAACAACTAGATATCTAAATGTATAAAGGAAAACTAAATTAATACCGTGACTACTTTGGCATCTATTTCTGTGAAAATAAAATCTCCTCCTTCAAAGTCATCATTCAGGTAAAGTATTGCACTGCAAAGACAAATGAGACATGAGGCAGATTTGTAAAGAGCATACATATGCAGGGAATTTGGGAGTGGCCAATATAGTTTAGGAGTCACCTGTAATCTCGATGTGTGAATGCAAGCGGTTCCTTTAAACACTCATTGAGCTCTGAGACCAGCAGACAGTTGTCAACATGAACAGGATGGCTCAGATCATTACGCGTTTTTTGCTTCTCTGAGGAACAATAAGAACATCGGTATTACAACACTTCCATTCACAGTTACTTGGATCAATCTAAAAAAAAAAGCACAATAGGTAAGAAAGTTTGTTGGTAGCTCATTTCTATTGCTGTTTCAATTGACTCGGTGCTACCAGTCAAATACAACTTCAAGATAGTGTTCAATAAAACAAAGTTATGTCATTGTTGAGAGTGAGTCCTGGTTCCATCTCCATGTTGAAGGGCGAGTTCCATCATATAAACAATTTCAGAAACAGACCACGAGATTGAAGTGAACATAGGCACAGCTGTCCATATACTGTAAATATGGGCCATTATTGCTGGCAGTCTTGTGACATAACCCGATGAAAAGGTCTCTATATCGAGCATATAGAGGTATTTCTTACAGGTCTGAAATGAAACTGAATGTGTTCAATTTCACTGTGACTCCTTGGTGACCCAGCCAAGCTTCAGGAGCCTTTAGGAGATGTCTAAGAGTCGTCTCAGCAACAAGCTGCGACTTGAGTCACCATAAGGTTGTCAACTAATCTCTAGGCCAGTGAAAACTGGGTATAAGGGATCATAGGCCATGTTTTACAGAACTGAAGTCAAGGTTTGTAGGACGATACAGCTGACGGCTGTCTGCCCAGACAATCTGAAAGAGGCTGCATGCAGCCCCACTCTGGTTTCATAGTGCTGCCAGGATGGCCTGGCATGACTGCGCTTCACCGTCAAGGACACTGGAACCTGAAAAGTGTAGGAACTTTACTTTGAGCAATTAGTCCAGATCAGATTCTGCCTATGGTAGTTGGATCATATGGTCAAAGTGTGGAGAAAACACGGAGAATGCTATGCTGATTGTTGCATCGATAGAGTAGCATCTTTTGCTGGAGGCTGCATGATAGTGTGGAGGGGCATATATATGGTATTGCCACAGTAAATACGGTTGTAGAGTTGAAGTATTATTTTCCCTCTTGAGCCACAATAAAACTTATAACACTACAGGTATGTGACCTCTGTTACTTTATTGCAAATGAATCCTAACTTTGACTTTGGACTCTCTAATACTGAGGGACTGATCTTCATTTTTATCAGAAATAAAAGAGTGGTCTATTTTTAAATTAACTGTATTTGTGATTATCAAAATGTTGTCTATGAAAAGGACTACTGGTATCGGGGCTTGGTATCAGTATTGGTGAGTACACAAGAAAATAAATAAGGAAAGGAATAAACATGATCAAAATGTCGTATCACAATAATGAATGGTTGTTTAAAGATGGCCTGTGATTGACTGGCAATCAGGCCTGGGTATGCCCTGTCTCTTGTCCGAAGTCACCACAGACAATTTCACAATTTGTAACCATTGCAAATAAAGGTGGGTGTCACGACCCATCGGTACAGAGGAATATCCAAATGCAGGACTCCGGAGACACAGAGGCAGTTTTGGAAAAGTGTGTATTTGTTCCAAGGTCGGGGATCAGGCAGACGGTCAAGTGGAGCAGCGGTAGTTAGGAGGTTGGGCGTAGAGAGCAGGTTGGGGTCGGTACACGGGAGATCGATTAGAAAAGGCAGGAAAATCACAGACGTCAAGCTTACGGGGTCGGTCAGAGGACACGCGGAGGTCGGTACATCAGGGTTCACGATCAAGAGTATGGGAGTGCAGGAACGGGGCATGAGTTGCGACGATCTGGCGAAGACCAGTCGTCCCATGGGTCCTATAAATACCGGGTGAATCAGCGAGGATGAGGCGCAGGTGTGCGCCTCCTAATCAGCGCCGGTGTGCTGGGACCCGCCCAGCCAGGGCTGGACCGGCAGGACCATGACAGTACCCCCCCCACCCCCACCCTCTAAGGCGTGGCTCCCAGACGTGCCTAAACAAAAGAAACACACACACAAAAATTAACATTTCCAGGGGTGGAATGGGGTCTGGGGGAGGGCACCCCTACCCCCAACCCTAGTCTGGCTGGTGGCTATCCAGGCCACCAAAAGTGAGGCGTCCGACGGGACAGGTCAGGAGGACGACCTGGACGCCAAGAACAAGGATCCCCATGGAGACAAAAGCATGCAACTGCTCCGGACGAAGGAATCCCCAGATGCGGCCGCGAGACGAAAGGGCATCGGTCGCCGCCGAGGCTCGGTAGGAAGGTGGCCAGTGGCCGGTCGCCAACGAGGCTACATCATGAGGTGGCCGGGGATCAGTCCCTGCCGAGGCTAGGTCATGAAGCGGTTGGGAATCATCAGGAGTGATGAGGACGACGGAGAGAAGGACCAAAGCCATGACCGCCACGATCACCATCATAGCCATCCCGATGCCCTTCCAGTTCCGGGTTGGCCCATCTGAACTCCCCGGCTACTGTCGCCGTCGAGACAGGGGCGTGGGACAGCCGCAGACCGGTCGCCGCCAGGACTGGAACGAAGAGGACTGTGGTACTGTCGCCGTCTTCTGGACAGGAACATGAGGATGCCGATGAGTCGTCACCATGCTCTGTTGCCGTCGAGACGGGGGCGTGTAACGACCGCATGCCAGTGGCCGCCGAAGCAAAAGTGTAGGACGGCCGCGGACTGGTCGCCATCGGAGCAGAAGCATGGGACGGCGCCGGACCGGTCACCGTCGAAGCAGGAGGATGGGGCGGCCGCGGACCGGTCGCCGTCTAAGCAGGAGCGTGGGCGGCCGCGGACCAGTCACCGTCGAAGGATGAGCGTGGGGTGGCCGCGGGCCTGTCGCCGCTGAGACAGGGGTGAGGGATGTCGCCGCCTGTACTGGAACGAAGGGGACTTGACGCCGCCGCCGTCTGCTGGACAGGGGAGTGAGGATGCCGAAGAGCTGCCGCCGTCTGCTGGACCAGAACGTGAAGTGGCTGCGGAGCCATCGCCACCTGTTGGACAGGAACGTGAGGCGGCTGCGGAAACATCGCCACCTCCTTGACAGAGACGTGAGGCGGCTGCGGAACCATTGCCACCTCTTGGACAGGAACGTGAGGCAGCTGCGGAACCATCCCCAGCCCCTGGACAGGAACGTGAGCCGGCTGCGGAACCATCACCACCTCCTGGACAGGAACGTGAGGCAGCTGCGGAGCCATCGACACCTCCTAGACAGGAACGTAAGCCGGCTGCGGAACCATCGGCACCTCCTGGACAGGAACGTGAGGCAGCTGCGGCGCCATCGCCACCTCCTGGATAGGAATGTGAAATTTGGAGATTGGCTCCTGAAACCCCACAGGCGGCAGAACGCTGCGTTGTTGCTCTTTCGGTGTTTGCCTTGGCACTCCTGAACTGGACGCTTGTTCATGAATGAGAGTCGGCTCCTTCGGATGGAGTCCGACTGGCTCATTGTCAGGAATCCCAGAGGAGAACTGGCAGAAACTGGAGGGCGTGAATAGATCATTCTTGGGCACGGCACGGAGCGACGAGAATGATAAAGTCCTCCCCCTCTTAACTGGAGGAAAATATTTCGCCTCGTCTTTATCTGAATTCACTCCAGCCTCTGAACTTAAGCCCTCTGCAATTCGCCTCTGGGTCTTGATCCTTGGGAACACGCACGTTGAAGGCGCTCTGGCAGGCTCATCCTCGATCGCCAATTCCACCCTTTTCCTACGACCGTCGCCCGGACGCCTGTCACCACCGTGACGTAGGTGTGATGCGGCAGTGAATCTGTTGCCCCTCGTGACATGAGCTTGGTTCGAAAAGGGGTCGAAGGATACCGTGGCGTGAGCCTGGGTCAGCAGAGCGTCTGTCGAAGCCGCGACAGGAGTGTGGCACTGCCACGTGAGCTCGGCTCGGTAGCGGATCAGAGGCTACCGCAGTGTGCGCTTGCAGTGAATCTGTTGCCACCGAGACATGGCGCAGCGGTGGATCCGTTGCCACAGCAACGTGAACGTGAGTCAGCAGAGAGTCTGTTGAAACCGCAACATGGGCGTGTCTCGGGAGTGGGTCAGTTGCAACCACAGCGTAGGGCGTGAGTCAGCAACGAGTGTGTTGAAACCGCGACATGGGCGTGTCTCGGGAGTGGGACAGTTGCAACCGCAGCATGAGCGTAAGTCAGTACCGAGTCTGTTGCAACCGCAGCTCGGCTGGCTATCTAATCCTCGCCGCTCTATTTTTGCCCGCATTTTGCGATAAAAGCCCTCGTGATCCTCGAGTCTCCTCCTCACTCTGAGCTCGAGGTTTCGCCACCAGCTCCGGATCTGCTGGTTTGGCTGTTGCCGGTGGGGAGTGGATGGACGAGGATGGTGTCTTTGTTGCCGTGCAGCGTGAGGCACAAGGGAGCACCCGTCCTGGGCGTCTCCTCTGGTCGCCACGCAGAGGACCCGGGTAGATGGCCAAGCGGTTTCCCAAAAACCAATTGGAGGACTTGGACCTACCAGGTGAAGACACTCGGGAGCTGGAAACACGGGGAGGGGAAACAAACTGACTGGGATTAAAGATAGGGAGAGGAAATTCACAGTCATAATCTGAATCATAGTCAGGCAGCCGGTCATATAAATCACGGTCTTCCTCAAAATCCGAAAAATCAGAGTCCAAAGGAATACAAGGTGGTGAGCGGGTCGTGGTCGGGATGTACTCATGACACCCAGGCAGTGCGTGTGACAGGGAATACGCGAACGACATCATGGAGGCTTGGTCCTTTGGCAGTCGGTTTACCTTGCGTCGGTCCCGGCGACACCGGGTCTTTCCTGCTGGGTCCTGATTGGGCCAGATTGTTCTGTCACGACCCATCGGTACGGAGGAGGACGCAAATCCAGGACTCCGGAGACACAGAGGCAATTTGGGAAAAGTGTTTATTCATTCCAAGGTTGGGGATCAGGCAGACAGTCAAGTGGAGCAGCGGTAGTTAGGACGTCGGGCGTAGAGAGCAGGTCCGCGGGCAGACAGGGGTCGGTAAACGGGAGATCGATCAAAGAAGGCAGGAGTATCAAAGACGTCAAGATTACGGCGTCGGTTGGAGGACAGGCGGAGGTAGGTACACCAGGGTTCACGATCAAGAATACAGGAGTGCAGGAACGGGGCATGAGTTGCGACTGTCTGGCAAAGACCAGTCATCCCCTGGGTCCTATAAATACCGGGGGGAATCAGCGAGTCCTAACCAGCGCCGGTGTGCTGGGACCCGCCCAGCCAGGGCTGGACCGCCAGGACCATGACAGTGGGAGTCCACCTATGACTAGAGTATGCATTGATAATTAAGACGTTTAGAGAATAATGCATGATAAAGGTGTTTTCTGCCCTCCAACACAAAGGGGAGAAAAGCAGATGCTCTACTTTGTTTTTGCCTCATCTGTTTTGACTTTCTTTTTTGGTTCAGGCCGCCTATTTTCTTTCCTACTCCTGCTCTCCCTTCTTGCTTCCATGTGGTTCCTCTGACCAAGAGAGAAAAGTTTTGGTCTGGATTTAAAGGTGTGGTACGGTTCTTGTTTTTCCCAGCTTTTTGCTTGCCAGGCTACTGAGAGTAATTTCCAATCTTCTTCTTCTTCTTTTCCTTTCAGCTTGTCCTGTTAGGGGTTGCCACACTGCGTCATCAGATGAACACATATTTGTTTGGCACAGTTTTACGCCAGATGCCCTTCCTGATGCAACCCCTTTGCAATTAGCCAGAGAGCTAGAGAAATTTCCAATCATTCCTAAAATTACACTCTCAACCAAGCTTTAAGCGTAACACAGCAGCAAGGTCAATGGCAGGAAAAGTCATGACTGTAACTGCCCACAGCACGTATGACCACTAATTTTTAAATGTTGGTCCTTTCCCATTTCATTCTCCTTTTTCTTTGTTTTCCTCAACTGTGAACTGATTCTTTCCCAACTTAGAATGTATCTGAGTTGGGTAACCCCGTGACCCACCAAAAGTCAGTAAACATTGCAACAACTACGAAAATAAGTACAAATCTGTGCATATTAGTTCAGGTTTGGTTGAAAGGTCTTAAAAGTGCCAAGTTTATTTACTTCCAAGTTTAGCCATTCACTCTGCATCTCACTTTGGGAATTGTCTCATTCCTAATTGCATTTGTCCCCATTTCCCTGGAGACAAATATTCCACATATCAAGCATTATTTTGGGTACAGTGTTACAAATACTGTAACCAAGAACTAATACTACGTAACTGTGAGAACAGGTTCAGAAAAGATAAAACGATAAAAAAGATTCACCAAGGATTTTAGTTTTGCCCTAGGGTTAGTTATTTAACAACGCCATTACACATCCTTAGTGTACCACTTCATCCCGTTTTAGGTGAAACAAACCCCAGAGAATGGAACATTGTGCTCTGATCCATGAACTCATTAAGTCTGAAAAGGTAATGTGGGTTCCAACAGGCTCACCACCTGTGAGAGGGACCATAGGGGTCGGTGCAATGTAAGCTGGTTGCTCGCCGAAGGTGGGGACCTTGGCGATCCGATCCTCGCCGACAGAAACTGGCTCTAGGAAAATGGAACGTCACCTCTCTGGCAGGTAAAAACCGTGAGCTGGTGTGTGAGATGGAGAAGTTCCGACCACGTATATTCGGACTCGCCTCTACACACCGCTTGGGCTCTGGTACCAGTCCTCTTGAGAAGGGTTGGACTCTGTTCCACACGGTGAGAGGGGCCAAGCAGCTGTGGTATACTTTTTTCCCCTCGGCTCGGCACCTGTACCTTGGGGTTCACCCCGGTGGATAAGAGAGTAACTTACTTTCGCCTTCGGGTGGCAGGATGATTCCTGACTGTTATTTGTGCCTATGCACCAAATGGGTTCTTGGTGCATATGCACCAAACAAGAGTGAGAGTACCCACCCTTTTTGGAGTCCTTAGAGGGAGTCCTGGGGACACCATTGTTCTGCTGGGGGACTTCAATGCTAATGTGGGAAATGACAGCGAGACCTGGAAGGGCGTGACTGGGAAGAACAGTCCCTCCAGTCAGAGCCAGAGTGGTGTCCTGTTACTGGCATAAGGTTGTTCAATGATTGATTTTGTGGTCATGTCAACAGACTTGCAGCCACATGTCTTGGACCAGTGTTTTTCAACCTTTTTTGAGCCACGGCACATTTTTTATATTGGAAAAATTTTGTGGCACACCACTAACGAAAAATGTTACAAAATGACACTCTGTATAGTATATTTAATTACAATATAATTTCTCAATTTATTTCTACTCAGTCAGTGTGAAACCTGGGCCTGTGTAGATGAACACAAAGCCAGGAATTGAAGAAAGACACGCACAAAGCTCTTCTTCAACAGCTTTCAGTCTCTCTCTGTTTTTAGTTTTTATAGCGGTTAGGCTTGAAAAGCTCAGCTCACACAGATATGTTGTGGAAAATGGGAGCAATGTCAGAACAGCTTTGTTGGCCAGAATAGGGAACTGTTTCAGTTCAGTAAGTTCCTCCTGCTCTTGTAAAGTCATGTCCTTTCCAACAACTGATGCCGAGCTGTATGGGTCCCTAACCCAGTCAAAGCATTCAGTGGAGGCTGAAGAGAAATAAAATAACAACTTCTCCTCAATACTTTTCAAATGTTTACCTATTACCTCAGACAGTGCAGCAGTGTTGCTTTGCCGTTTGTCTGTGAGTGGGAACATCTCCAGGTTGGCACGTTGCACATGTTGTTGCCAGAGGTGCACCTTTAAACGGAATCCATTTATTTTATCTGTGCTTGTAAGCAGGTTTTCATTTCCGCCCTGCATCCTTGTGTTCAGTTCATTAAGATGATGAAATATATCAGCCAGGTATGCCAGCTTTGCGCACTACTCATCACTTGCAAACAGATTTGAGTAATCAGACCTCTCATTTGTCAGAAACATTTTAAGTTCCTCTCGCAGCTCATACACACGGGTCAGCACCTTACCGCGCGACAACCATCGGACCTCCGTATGGAGCAATAAGCCTTTATGCTCCGCTCCCATTTCCTCACACAGAGATGCGAATATACGGCTTTTCAGAGGTCATGTCTTTACAAAGTTCACTATGCGCACCACATCGTCCAACACAGGAACCAGTTCTGCTGGTAAAGTCTTAGCAACAGGGCCTCACGGTGCAAAAAACAGTGCGTAACAATCAGATCTGGGTTTCTTTCCTTCACTCTACTCACGAAGCCTTTGGTGCGCCCGACCATGGCTGCGGCTCCATCAGTGCACACACTTGTGCAGTTTTCCCACGTAAGTCCTCCCTGGTCAAGATATTCCGATGTGACCCGAAAAATTTCCTCTCTAGTTGTTTTTTCTGGCAGTGCCTTGCAAAATAGGAAGTTTTCTCTAATGGCATCTCCATCCACAAAACGCACATTGGCCAAGAGCTGAGAATGTCCACTAATATCCGTAGACTCGTCAACTTGCAATCCAAATTTCCTACTAATGGGTATCTTTTCCAAAACATGGCTTTCGATGTCTGTCGACATGTCATCAATACGCCTGGCAATTGTGTTATCAGAGAGCGGGACTTTAGCTATGTCTTTAACCGCATCAGGGCCGAGCATCTCGTTGACAATGGCTTTACAGGCAGGTAGTATTAATGTCTCTGCCACAGTCTGCGGCTTTTTTGATTTAGCAACAAGTTCGGCGACTAGATAACTAGCTTTGACCGCTTTCTCATTTACCTTTGTGGTTTTTCTCATAAACGTTGCCTGTTTCTCTGTGTTTACACGCAGGCAAACAAAATAGTCTATCGGCTTGTTTTGAAGCGACGGGTGTGTCGTTTGGAGATGGCGTTTAAGCTTGCTTGGCACCATGGCGCTGTTGGAAAGCTTCTCGCCACACAGCAGGCATAACGGAATAGGTGTCGTCTCATCCCCGGTGAAAGTAAATCCAAACGAAAGAAAGCTTTCACTATATTGCCTTGAGCTCACCGTCTTTGCTTTCTTTTTCCTACCACTCATACTAGGGCCTTCATCTGGGTCAGAATCTTGTCCAGGGCCCAGTTCGGAGTTTGCAGTTGTCCTTTTTAAAAACTTCTCCATGACTGTCACCACGGCCTCTCAGGTGCATCACTAATTCTCTTGGAGGAACGAGGCAATCAGCTACGTGTTGCCACACGAACAAATATTACATTACTCTGCCAGCCTTTACACCACGGACACTGGACAATGACATAATATTTGCAGAAAATTATTAATAAATGTTAATTTTTAAAAAAAAGGTACATTGTATAATTTCTCACGGCACACCTGACAATCTCTCACGGCACACTAGTGTGCTGCGGCACAGTGGTTGAAAATCACTGCATTACAATATATACAGCATACTTATTTTTTTTATTTCTGCTTTTAATTTATTGTATTGAAGCAAATTCTCGCATGTTATTTGGAATTCTTGGAACGCGTCCTGAAACCATCTTTAAATAGTTGTCGGCGGTCAATTCCATATTGTTTCCAGTTGCTAAAATCAAGGGGACTATTATTAATTTTTAAATCTGGATTTTGACAGATTGTGAGCTAACTGAAATACTATAGATTCTATGCTTTGCCATCAAGCCACTTAGGTGGATGCTATTATTGGATTCTTAAAACATTTATGACATTTGAGACTAGTGGAAATAAAAACAAACAATGTTGATACAGCACTGACTACTTTTATTTTCTTTAAATCCTGTTCAGTACAACCATTTTTGAAGCATATTTAGACTACACTTGGGGATGTCAAGTATACTTTTTTCTTTTCGTAAGGTGAAGGGAGTGGATAATGGAAATGTATGCTTATGGTGAGACACATGTTAATTGATATTTTGGGATATCTTTGGATTAGAAATGAATACTAAATATTTCGATTTCAGTCGCGATATTGTCTCTATTAGCTATGGCAACCGATTTCCTAGTTTGACATATTTTGGAAACAACAACATATTCTAGTGTGACATAATCCACAACAAACAATTTGGCCCGACAATAGCTCTGCTACACCAAACTAAAAAAACCTGCATTTTTTGGGTGAAGATGGCGTGATGTTGCTGTCAGGCTTGAAGTTCACAGGGGATTTACTACTGTGGAAATTTTGGCACTTTTCGTGAATGTTGATGGAAGGGTGGAACGATGGAAGCTGAGGAGGCTTGCATAGATTGCTAGATCTCCTCTCAAGTGGATCACTTGAGAACGGGAACTCCAGTCACTCACATTTGAAAAATGTATGGGTGTGGTCAGTAATGCCCGGAGATATTAAGATGCAGGTGAATTGAATACCAGTATACAACTAAATTAGGGAAAAAAACATCACTTTAAAGCTTCTTGTTAACAGATTAATATACCATAACTGTAAATTAAAAATAAAATAAATACATAACTAAAATAGAAAACAAAAATTTAAAATTCGGAAATGTCTCAAATTTCAAATGATATTAGTAGAACATGATATAAAGCAGTATTTAAATTTTTTCATCAATAAAAATTGTTTATATGACAAACTTAATCTGAAGAAAAGTTAAATGCACTGGCCTGTCAAAGAATAAACACGGTCTATAGTCGTTAGTTTTAGTTTTAGTAGTTTTGAAAATCCTGAAAGTTTAGTTCAACATAATTGCCGTTAGTGGCAACAAACTAGCAATCCATAGTAACAAACATTCCTGTCGGCAATCATGATGTATTGTTACAATCTCGCGTAATTTACGGCAGTATCTATTGTCAATCCATTGATGAAAGCTAGCAGTAGATGATCTATATCTTCCTAAAGCATGTAGAGGGGGAAAGTTTTCAACTTCAAGATAACGTGATAAAAAATAAAATGTCCGTTTGCATTTAGATATATGGACAGACTAGGCTAACATTGGAATCTGAACAATCTCATTCTGATTATAGTTAGATACTGAAACATTACCTGTGTTATATCCAAGAAATCTTTTCAGTGTAACTGAATTTCTTTGACATGGCTCATGAGGAGGATTTACGACGTAAATGCGCTCAGAACATGTGCTCTTGGCATAACATGCTCAGTACAGTTAACTGGGATTTCCTGTTTGCAGGTGAATACTGATTGTCTAGGATCAGGCTTGTTTTGTTACCAACGTTTATGAAATAAACACGTAAATGAATGTAAAGACTACACAAAATAAGCGACATCTTTCAATATCTATGTATTTCTACTCGTAACAAAGTTTGCAAATGTGATTTTTCATGCTAGACTGTGCAGGTTTGCGAGTGCGATGTCGCGTGGGGCGCATATGCGCCTGTCAAATCACAGTGACTGGAACCTTAAAAATAAAATGATCGCTGTAAATATGAACAGGGTAAAACTAAGATCTTAGTTATTAATATACAGTGGCACCTGTACTTACGAAGTTAAATTGTTCCAGACGTCATTTCGTAAACTGAATTTTTCCCAAGTAGAAGAGCAATTTAGCCCTAGCTCATCTGGAATATTGTTTTTGCAGTGAAAATCATTTAAGACTTCTGTTTTGTGTTGGAATCTGAAGTCCAAAAGTTCCTGGTGGGTGTCGGCAGTGTCATGCCAAAGTGTACATTAGCAAAGTGGCCAAAAATCAAAGACAAAATGGGAAAAGTAGCACTGACAGAGAGAGCCATAGGCAACTGCATCTGTGCATGCTGTCAACATATGGTTAGAGCATCTTACATGGGTTTTGTGGAATTGGAGAAGGCGTTCAACATTGTCCTTCAAGGAGTCCTGTGGTGTTCCTTCAGAGGTATTGGGTATCTAAACCCTAATACAGGCAGTTTGGTCTCTCTACAACCGGTGTCAGAGATTGGTCCGCATTCCGGCAGTCAGTCTGACTCTTTTCTGGTGAGTTGGACACAACCAAGGCTGCCCTTTGCCACAGATTCTGTTCCTAACATATATGGACTAGGTGCAGCCGAGGAGTAGATGGTAGAGGAAGAGAGTTGTAGATGTTTGATGGCCTGAGAATTGCATCTCTTTACAGATGATGTGGGACTATTGGCTTCATCGAGGTGTGACCTCAAACTCTCACTGGGTGTGAAGAGGCTGAACTGGTTGCCAGCTAATCGCAGAGCACATAATAAATTCAGGCATGAGGAGAACATAAAAATTCCAAAAAGCCAGGACCGGGATTTTAAACTCAGTCCTCAAAACTGTGAAGCAGATCCGCTAACCAGATGACCATCGCATATGTACAGTATGTGTGTAAGTGTGTGTGGGTGTACACGTTTGTTTGTATATACGGTGACGTAGAAAAAGTCTTTGCACCCCTACTGATTTCTTTTTTTTTTTTTGTATATTTATCACACACAGAGGTTTCAAATCATCAAACCAATTTTAATATCACTCAGACACAACCCAAGAAAATGCAAAATGTAGTTTTTAAATGACGATTAAATTCATTAAGGCACAAAAAAATCCAAACCTTTTCCGAAAAATGGCAATTACTTTTTCACAGATTATATATATATATATATATATATATATATATATATATATATATATATATATATATATATATATATACACACACACGTACATATCCATTTTCTGAGCCGCTTATCCTCACAAGGGTCACAGGAGTGCTGGAGGCTATCCCAGCTATCAACGGTACACCCTGAACTAGTTGCCAGCCAATCGTAGGGTACAGAGACAAACACCCCCACTCACAATAACACCAGGGGGCATTTTTTTTTTGTCTTTAAGTGTCCATTTAATATTGCATGTCTTTGGGATGTGGGAGGAAACCCACAACACGGGGGTGGACCCAAATGCAGGCGTTTCTAGGCAACGACATGATATTGAAAGTGGCTTTATTCCGGAAACAGGTCAAGACCAGTTTGTAGCAGTCCAACAAGGCTGAGGCACAAAATCGCAAGACGAAAGGCAGGATCCAAAAACATGAAACAAGGTCCGATGACTAAAGAACAAACTAAGAATTTCACAGACTTGCTGTGACAACACTAAACTTGCAACCTACGCCCAGGAGCGGAGAATCCAACGCAGTATATGCATTGCAACAAACTAGCAAATGCCAGTGACAAAAGCTCCAACTCAAATGCTTGGTTTAATTACAGTGCTAATGTGAGACACCTGTGACAGGTGTCAGAGTTGGAACCGCCCAGAGCAGTGGCCTGGCCACGTCCCTCTTGGCAGTGGCCAAGCCTTGCTCATGACAAAAGGAGAATGTGCAAACTCCACAATGGGCTGGGATTGAACCAGGGTCTTCAGAATTCACTCACTATATATATATATATATATATACAAAATTCAGCCCTATGGGGGCACAAACCAGTGCAATCTGTAGGCCGGCCCAAGCGGAAGGGCATCCGGCGTAAAAGCTGTGCCAAACAAACATGAGCGTTCATATATATATATATATATATATATATATATATATATATACACACTGTACATATGGTGACATGCATATGGTGAGCAGCTATACAGCGTTGGACTCACAGTTCTGAGAGCAGAGATTCAAATCCATCTTGCATCTTCTTCCCGTGCCTACGTGGGTTTTCTCCAGCCACTCTGGTTTCCTCCAATATCCCAAAATATCCATTAATTGGAAACTCTAAATTTGCCCCTTGGTGTGATTGTGAGTGCGACTGTTGTCTGTCTCTTTGTGCCTTGTGACTGGCTGGCAACCAGTTCATGGTGTACCCTGCCTTCTCCCCGATGACATCTGGGATAGGCTCCAGCACTCCCGAGATAAGCGGCGAAGCAAATGGATATATATATATATATATATATATATATATATATACACACACACACACACACACACACACACTGCCTACACAGGCAGTATGTGGGACAATGTAAGATTCTTCTACTTACAGATGTGAAATGCAATTATTGGTCACTGCTTCGTGAGCGCCATCATATTTACAGTGAATAAAACAAGTATTTGAACACCCTGCTATATTGGAAGTTCTCCCACTTAGAAACCATGAAGGGGTCTGAAATTTTCACCGTAGGTGCATGTCCACTGTGAGAGAGATAATATAAAAAGAAAAATCCAGAAATAACAATGTATGATTTTTTAACGATTTATTTGCGTGATACAGCTGCAAATAAGTACGTGAACACCTTAGAAAACTAATGTTAATATTTGGTACAGTAGCCTTTGTCTGCAATTACAGAGGTCAAACGTTTCCTGTAGTTGTTCACCAGGTTTGCACACACTCCAGGAGGGATTTTGGTCCACTCCTCCACATAGATCTCTAGATCATACAAGTTTCTGGGCTGTCGCTGAGAAACACAGAGTGTCAGCTCCCTCCAAAAAATTTGTATTGGGTTTAGGTCTGCAGACTGGCTAGGCCATGCCAGAACCTTGATATGCTTCTTACGGAGCCACTGCTTGGTTTTCCTGGTGGTGTACTTCAGGCCATTGTTATGTTGAAAGACCCAGCCACGACCCATCTTCAATGCTCTCACTGAGGGAAAGAGGTTGTTCCTCAAAATCTCACAATACATGACCCCAGTCATCCTTTCAATAATACAGTGCAGTCGTCCTGTCCCGTGTGCAGCACCCCCACCCCAAAGCATGATGCCACCACCTACATGTTTCACAGTAAGGATGGTGCTCTTGGGATGGAACTCATCATTCATCTTCCTCCAAACACGGTCTGTGGAATTATGACCAAAAAGTTCAATTTTGGCCTCATCTGACCACAAAGCTTTCTCTCTTGACTCCTCTTTATCATCCAAATGGTCATTGAAAATTTTAAGACGGGCCTTGACATGTGCTGGTTTAAGCAGGGGAACCTTCTGTGCCATGCACAATTTCAAACAATGACATCTTAGTGGATTACCAACAGTCACCTTGGAAATTGTGGTACCAGCTCTTTTCAGGTCATTAACCAAGTCCTGTCATGTAGTCCTGGGCTGATTCCTCACCTTTCTAAGGATCATTGAGACCCCGCGAGGTGATATCTTGCATGGGGCTCAACTCCGATTGAGATTGACCGTCATATGTTTAGCTTCTTCCATTTTCTAATGATTGCTCCAACGGTAGACCTTTTTTCACGAAGCTGCTTGGCAATATCTCCATAGCCCTTTCCAGCTGTGTGGAGTTGTACAATTTTGTATCTGGTGTCTTTGGACAGCTCTTTGGTCTTGGCCATGTTACAAGTTTGAGTCTTACTGATTGTATGGGGTGGACAAGTGTTTTTATGCAGCTAACGACATCACACAGTGGTCAGGGTCAGAATTCTAGCCGATAGACAGGTGTTCAAATACTTATTTAGTTTATTTTATTTAAATCGTTAAAAAAAAATCATACATTGTTATTTATGGATTTTTCTTTTGAGATTACGTCTCTCACAGTGGACTTGCACCTATGATGAAAATCTCAAACCCCTCCATAATTTCTAAGTGGGAGAATTTGCGCCATAGCAAGGTGTTCAAATACTTATTTTCTTCACTGTACATACACACCAAAGTGCTTACTAGCATGTTTGCTGACAGTGTAACCAGTATGTTTAAGTGGACAGTAATCCCTCTCTACTTCGCGGATCACCTATCGCGGATTCAGTGCATTCCAGATTTTCTTTGTTTTACTTACCCTCAATCGCAGATCGACACACCAGATGTGAATAGGAGAAGTACAGCTGGGAACTCAAGCGAAAATATGACTCCAAAACCTTCCTCACTTTCTCGCTAACATCAAGGAATAGACGGACATCCATCAGTGAAACCATTCCTTCTTGTGCCATCTGATGGAGAAGCATAATCTGATGTGAGGGAAATGAAAGTGAGGAAAAAAATAGTTTGCTCTTGATTTTCACAAATTTGTCCCCTAACATTTAAGCAAAGAAAAATATAAAAGCTTACACAACTTTTTTTTTTTTTATCTGGAAAAAAAAGTACGTAGAGTCCTGCCATCTTGATCATACTTGACTGTATGGGTGACATAGCACTATTGACAATGCCTATTCAAATGCCTCTTGCTTTGACCCCCTGCCAGCCGCCAAAATTGCTCACATAATGCATATCAATAACAGGGCAGGAGGTCACTTCAAAATTAAAGCCCAACAAATAATACAGGGATATACAGCCTATGTTCGGCTTTTTTTCTTTCTCAGTGCATTGAATGTACTGTACTGTTCATGTTGTCTTGTAAGATGTTTTGCCTCTCATCTCAGCAGGATTCATTAATTTATGCAAATAGAGGTAGGACAGTATTTTCTTTTGAAGTTGGACCACATGGTAGTACTGTGTAACCATAATGCATAGGTAGTGTGAGCAATCATTGTTGCAGGTGGTTTGACTTGGACTAGAGGCTGGAATTAAATAAATAACTCTAAAGTCTGTGCAGGATGTGGCTTTTCCATCCCTATGATCAAGTCTTTTCTCTTGGACACGTGCATTTGTGATTATCAGCAATTACCAGGAATATAGTAGCTGCGCCTTTTCTGGAGAGACCTGTTTGCATATCCTTGCCCACAAAACTCTATTGATAGCTTTTTGGTCCAAAATTGTATAAAACCTTGCTACAGTTGCAAAACGTTTCTTTAGTTTTCATTTTCGTTATTAAAATGAGCATTCTCTGTGACGAAATTAGCAAACTACATACACAAGTAACGTTGCTTTCATGAATACCAGCCAATATGGACGTCCCCAATGGACTGAAAACGTCACTGTAAAAGTGGAACAAATCAATATAGAGGTGTTTTTTTTAAACTGCACTTAAAATATAAGTTACTGTTTCCAGACTGGCGGCACAGTGGTGCAACTGGCTGGAGCATTAGCCACATGGTTCTGAGGACTGGAGTTCAAATCCCAGCCCTCCCGTGCCTGTGTGGGTTTTCCCCAGGCACTCGGTTTCCTCCACATCCCTAAAACATGCATTAATTGGAGGCTCAAAATTGCCCCTAGGTGTGATTGCGAGTGTGACAGTTGTCTGTCTCTATGTGCTCTGCGATTGGCTGGCAACCAGTTCAGGGTGTACCGCGCCTTCTGCCCGATGATAGCTGGGATAGGCTACAGCACTCCACCGACCCTTATGAGGATAAGTGGCTCAGAAAATGGATAGATGGATGTTTACAGACCTTCAGAGCCTTCAAAATAGTAATTCCCTGAAACATATCAGCAGTGGAGTGGGGGGAAGGATGTCCATGGTAACCATCACCTTTGAAAGCAGCTGCCTACACATTAAACAAAAAATAAATGACTTTGAATGATGATGTGATGAGCAAGAACACAATGTACAGTATGAATTATTGTATGAAAACACTTAGAGCAGGACCAAATATCAAAAAAGAAAGAAGTGAAAACTGATGACCAAGAATGTCTGGTAGGCTTTTTGTAATCTGATTTTGTTAAGTAGCTCTATCTAAGATGTAGGCATCTTGACAAATGGTAACTAGACCAAAACCAGTTTGTCAAAGACTTCATTGTTCTAGTGCATCGACGGGTGTCATTCATCCGTTAGAATGACACCCAGACTCCCAAATAAATTCACCCCACTTGGTGACATTGAACAGTTTAAATTGCTTTGGCTTCCGTTTTTCTCCATCCCAGGCCCATCTCATATTTCAAGTTGGCAATGAAGTGAGTACTTTCTCACGATTGAATCTGGCTGCTGTGCTGTGTTGTTGATGGCAGGAGGTGTACACGGTAATGAATGAATGTTGCGTGTGGAGTCGATGAGTTAAGTGTAACTTTGAATACTTTGACTCCTGGTAAATTTGTTATTCATTATCATTTAAGAATAAAATGGAGGAAAGGCCCTCTTTTGCTCAGAAGTGACAAAAAGAAATAATATACTGTTATATTAGCAATATTTGATCGTGACATTGTATTTTCTTTATTGCAAGTGTCTCATATACAGTATCAACACCTCTGACTTCTGTGTTGGCCATCCATGAACAGGATATTCACACAAAAAAAGATGAACAAAGTGGCAGGCTTAGACCTTGTCTTCCCATCCTGCCTCAAAATCTGTGTGGACCAGCTCATCCCAGTCTTCACAGAGATCTTCAATAGATCTCTGGAACTGTGCGAAATTACATTTGACTTCAAACACTCCCCCAAGTAAAACTTGAAGCCTTGTCTGTTCGCCTTCTTTTAATAGAGAGTCAAGCTTTTAAACCTGACATTTGGTCCTTCGAGCCGGATCCCAACACACCACCGCCCATTGAGGAGGGAGAAGACACACCGAAGTCTGTCGACAGCCAGGAGCATTTAGCTGTTCCTGAAGAAAAGCCCTGGTGGGACGTGAATTCGCGGCCAGGCCGGTGTTAGAGTCCAATCTCCCCTCGGTGGACGAAGGTTGAGGGGATCACGAACAACTGGCGTCCAGACAACGCGTGAACCGGTAAGTGAAGACTACTCCGCCAGAAGGAGGTTGAAGGCTACTCCGCCAGAAGGAGGTTGAAGGCTACTCCGCCAGAAGGAGGTTTTAAGGTTACTCCACCTTTAAAGAGGTTATTTATTAGGATCCATAAATGTGTGAGTAAGTGAATGCAAGTGTGAATGCCATTACTTGTGGAATCATAGGTCACGGATGGAAACCTAACGGTGCTAACAGAAGTCTGTGCTCCGGTGAAGTACACAAGGTAGTGGATTAGGACTTGGGTCCCAAAAAGGACAAGTAGTCTGTACGGGACAAATGTAGAAAAACATAATGGTGAGCGGGAATAATAAGTCTGCACTAGAGGGGATGTAAACTTTATGAAATAAGGTTTAGCAGGCAGCATGATGTTTCTTAAAGAAATGGGAAGGAAAAAAAAAAGAAAAATAGCATGGCTTAAATGCCAAATTAACAGTTGAAGGATGCAGCAGGTTGGTAGAAAGATTGATGGCAAGTGTTACAGGGAAGTAAGGCAAAGCCAAGATTAAAACTTACATTTTAGGATGGCGAGAGGTTTGTTAGCATAGGCAAGAAAAAGAAAGGCAGGAGAGTCAGCTGAAGTAATGCAACAAGTGGGTATATTAAAACCAGCTACAACAGTTTAAAACAGGCTAAACAAGGTGAGAAAGAAAGAGAGCTGTAAGAAAATCTTGAAAAAAAAAAACAAAAAGAAAAAAAAATGCTGTCTCCCTGGGAAATACATTCGCTGATAAAAGCGCCAAGGAGGCAGCAACAGGAAAATATGGCACACACATAGTGACACAATCACAAGCCCCCAACCCTCCTATTGATTTAACAGTTCTAAAAGATGTGCAAAACGTTCTCCTCAAAGTGAAACTCAGTGATGACTTACAGAAAAAACTGAATTAGAAGATAATATACATTAGTGGTCTCAAAATTGCGGTCCGCGGGCCATTTTTGGCCCCCAAGATGATGTTTGCGGCCCCCACCTTACTTACTATGAAAGTCAAATGATGTTGTGGCCATGAAGTTTTAGATGAATGGCACTTTACGGTGTTGTGTGCAGAGCTGGTGAACCTACCAATCACGGTGGGGTTGTGGCTTTCGGGGTGTGACAGTGACAAGTCCTGATGCAAGCTGAGAAACATTTTTCATTGAGTAAAAGTTAGTGATTTTCCCATGGAGGGTTTTATTAGTTTTGTGCACAACCTGTTTACACCAGCTTTCTTGCTTATCTAATTTTGGGTTTAAAAATAAAAATGAAAAATTCTTTTAAATTGTGTACAACTAGAATCACTAGGGGGTAGTGCTACACACGTCTGCCTTTGGTGTGGGCAGTATGGGATCGATTCCCGCTCAGTGATGGTGCCGATATCTGCCCTGTGACTGACTGGCGACAAATTCAGGGTGTAGTCCACCTTTCGCCCGAATTTAGCTGGAATTGGCTTCAGCTTTCATGCAACTCTTGTGAGGATAAGCGGCTTGAATAATGACATGTTATGACAAATTGTGTGCCTATGCGCTGAGCCTGCGTCCCAGCCTCAGCCAGAATGTGTCTTCAGCGGCCCTGATGTGAATGGACTTTTGAGACCACTGATATACATAATCAGGGGAAAACTTGTATTACCAAAAAAAAAAAAAAAAAAAAAAAATCTGTTTAAAACACTGACAATTTTGAGTCATGGGCCTTGCATGTCTCAACAGGAGAGATGGTAATGGTAGATATTATACAGACATTTTCGGACCTTTGGATTCAATTCTTACTCAAAAAATTTTGTAGATCATGTCTTAATTGCTACAAACACAATACTCAAGGGAACTGCAGACCTAAGAGAGGGCAGTTTCCCCAAGGTAGTCAGCCTTTCCAATTTTTACACATCAATTTTATTTGAGTTAAACAGCATTACAAATGTAGTTTAGTATTGATCTGCCCCTTATCTAAATGGGTGGAGATTTTTCCATGTACAAGTGCTGATGCTATTATTGTGGCAAAGTTGTTGTGTAAATATATTATTCCTTCTCATGGCATCCAAGAAAAATTGTATGGCAACAATGTGCCACATTTTGTAGTAGTATCTGCAAATCTAGAAATAACTTGAAAAAAATAATAATCATTGTCCAGAATTAGTGGAACGAAGCAATGGGACAGTGAAGTCTTGATTAAGGAAAACTACATTTTGTAAAACTGTATATGAAAATAACCCCAACAGATAAAGGATTGTTCCCATTTGAAATAGTATCTAGTAGATTAGATTAGATTAGATTAGACTGCCCATGGTAGAGCGGCCAGTGCAGCAGTCAGAAGAAAATACTTTAAGTGATTGGGTGAAAGAGATGCTGCTAAATAAAACTGTAAAAGAAGCAAATGATCTGCCGCCTACTGTGCCTTCTTCACAGGTGCTGTTGGTGTCCATTGGTGATTGGGTCCTGAGAAAAATCATCTATAGGAAGTGTTCCTCACCTCGCTGGGATGGTCCACTCCCACGGTGATAAAGATAGCAGAACGTCCCACATGGATACACTTGTCCCACTGCAAGCCTGTGGCTCTCTTTTCATTCAATGACGAGTAGCGGTGGAAGTCCGGCTACAAAGGGTGAGGTAGCAATAGGCTGCCCTGGTCTCAAACCGGTGAAGTATTCAGCTGATCCGCGCTTGAGCATGTTAGGTAAAGGAGAGCCACTATTGGGACTGCTGGCCTTCGTGCTGTTCGGACCATGACTCCTCCACACTGCCCAGTCGGGGACTGTATGTGTTTATCACTGGATCTATGGACATGAATCATCATGGAGCAAGGACAATCCCACCTCTCCAATGGACGCCAACACCTGGTACTCTTATGTGAATATGGTGTCCCTCCGTGGACAACCAATGACAGATCAACAAGTGTGGTGAAGCTGGAACTACTCAGATGCCCTGCCATGAAAAGAAGTATGCAGCAGTGACGAGTCCGACAATGCCAGAAATTCCACCTACTGGTCCCAGACTTCATGCCGGGCCAGGAGAGGATGCAGAGAGAAACCATCTGAGGTCTTCAGGACGGATCTAATCACCACCATGAAGGTACATGACTCGTACCAGCTCAAAGCAGAGGATTACTACGTCCTGGCCGATCCATACAAGCAGAAGCGAGAAAAAGGGTATCCACGTGCCCATTAGCCCGCAGTCCATCCCGGAGCCCGTGGCCCGGGTGCTAACTGACAAAAGCAAGGATGTCATGTTCATCAGGCCCAAGAAGCTGATCCGCACATCTGCTACACTGGTCCTCAGTTATGTGGACATCAGGACTTTGGCGGAGGACGTGTGTCACTACGACCTCAACGAGGAAGATGTCACCTGGCTGCAGGTCATCGACGAGGAGTTTGCAAGGTTTCCCTTCTTCCACTGGATGAATTCGCCATAGAGTGCTGAGCACCGTTGTCATTACAACATGGCACACACTACAGAGACACAGTAGGGCCTTGGTATCGAGTACAACGAAAATGTGGTGTGAGACGTGCCAGTTCCCCAACGGAGAGGACGACAACGAGATGGTGTTCTGCAACAAGTGCAATATCTGCGTCCACCAGGTATCCTGCCAAAGTGCCAGTTGTGCCCGAAAACGGGCGATGTTATGAAACCCACCCGCAGTGGAAACAAGTGGGTCCATGTCAGCTGTGCCTTGTGGATCCTAAAGATGAGCAATGGGAACCTGGAGAAGATGGAGCACGTCACCAACGTGTCGCACACTCCCAGCAACAGCCTCCACTCTGGCATGGAGACACCATCGTCACTCAGAACGACAAAGTTAAGGTCAATTACTACTGGCCCAAGCACTCGGGCCTTAAAGGCAGTGACTCTGTGGAGCGGGACTCCACCACTGAAGGTGAAAATGAGGAAAGCGTCGGGAGCAAGACGGGCAAATTGAGAGGAAAGTTTGGAAGGGACAATAAAGACGACATGGCCGCCCTCAGCCTTATCCCTTCGCCTTGCTGTCCCCCTCGTCGTTGCAGTCGTCCTTGTGTCTTGTTTGTAAATGTGACCCGCAGGAAAAGCGTGTCAATGTCAGCAAGATGAAATTGCAAGAGATGGAGGAGGTCTTCAGTTTGTGGACGCTGAGGAAGTGGGCCGTCACCTCAAGATAACACCCAAGACAGTTGACTTCCTGTACCAGTAATAGAAGCTGAAGGACAAAGCTGACTTCAACCAGCTGCTGCTCATGCCTAAGAAGGACGAGGAGGACACACTGGCCAGTCGTGAACACGAGGTGTTGCTGAGATGACTGCAGCTATTCACGCACCTCTGCCAAGACCTGGAGGAGAGGGTGTGCAACATGACTTGCATGGTGATGAAGATGTAAAGACTGTTGTTTGGAAAAATACGCGCGATGGAGTGCAGGACAATGGCCTGACTTTAAATGGACAAGGACTCTGCACTGTCACCAGCAGACCTGAAGAATCTCTTCTGTTTGCCCTTACATACCGTGGGTCGCCAAAGTCTACATGACTGTCCCAATCACCAGCGAGGGTTACATCTCTAGTCACGGGTTCCACTGTCAGTGGAGGCTGTGTGTCCTTACCTCGACATCAACAGTTCCCTTTCTCCTACATGTTTCCCGACTCCAGTACCAAGAACATCTACACCTGACTTGCTTGGGCTGCTGTATACCCGCACTTGATGAGTTCAGAAATGAGCAACAATGTTCACCCACTGTTTATTTGTTATGATGATGATGATGATGATGATTATTACTATTGGTCCTGGTTCATGTCCGGACCTTGGTATTTTGTTATGATGAAGTTCCTTGTAGCCGTAAATACGGTTCTGTTTTTTTTCTGCCTTTTCACGATGTGTATAATTGGACGTTTGGAATCTATGATGATTCGACCAAGATCAAAAGTTATTGTGAACTATTCCCTTCTACAACAAGTAGACCATGATTATATGCAGCTACAGCCAAAAGGAAACTTTTGATGCCTTTTATACGCTCAAGTATAAATTATGAGCTTTCTGAAAATGCAACAGCCTTCTCATGTCCCCACTCGTATTTCCAAAATGATAAGCAGGAGGGAAATGTTAAAATAATCATTCATATGTTCTCATTTTGTACATACTGTAGTTGGTTACACATCACCACCAAGCTCGTACCTTTGAACTCACTGTCTTGGAAACAGATGTCATCAATCAAACAGATGTAATCAATCAAACAGTCACACACACTCACACACACACTCATGTGATTCACTGAATAAAAAGAAGCTGCAAGGGGACACAAGTTGGAGTTAGTTGGAAGCAGGGAAGTCCTGTCGCTCCCCTTGCAGCAAGTAAAACTTGAAGCCTTGTCTGTTCGCCTTCTTTTAATAGAGAGTCAAGCTTTTAAACCTGATAATTACCAATTTATTCCCAAATTTATTAGTAGTAGAGAATACATTTTGCTCTCAGGCCATGGGATACATTACTGTTTTCCTCGTGACAACAGTACCTAGTAATAATTCCAGGTCTTTTTAGGCACTCCATAGGTATTTCTTGGCTTTATAACAATTCTCCTGATTATTCCTTTGTCATAACTTTTTCAAGGAGCACTTGATTGGGCCAAATTTATGGTTGTGTGATTGGCTTTCCACTTCCACATTTTCGCCCAACAATGCTCACTGAACTATTCAGAAGATTAGATATGCTCCAATAACCAATGCCATCATTATGTTTTGCAAAACCTAGTGTGG